>NC_056728.1:1987696358-1987868858 GCF_019279795.1 Protopterus annectens | reverse complement strand
AGATCAAATCATAGCCTTCATCAGTGTAAATTCTAGTATACCTTTGAAACCAGCACTGAAGAAACAATGTATTAAATGAGAAACTTGCTATGTCTCTCTACTGCTGATTGTTGTTCAAGTGCTAAATATTGTATATTTTCTGCAATATATCATTGCAATGTTTATTTTTGAACTTCATTTTACACATGCCATTTTTGGGCATCATATTCCATTGGTGGCTCAGATTTTTGTTGTCAAGCACCACGAGTCAAGCTCACTTAACCTTTTTTTGCCTAACTTTGTTTTATATCTGCTTACTAGATGTTTGTCTTCCATGATTGATCTACTTCAGTCAGTGGAGATGATTTTTATTGAGCCCTTTCAACTTGTTTTACTTCTTGGTGAATTCATGATGTTTGCATGGAGAATTTTATATATTGTTCCATCCTGCTGGTTTCTTGGCTGAGATTCAGATTCAAATCATCCACAACCACACTACACTGAATGCCCCTGATCTTGGAAGCTAAGCAGGGTCAGGCCTTCTCAGTACTTGGATGGGAGACAACCTGAAAACCAGCATCATTGGCTGTTTAGCCATGATTAACTTTTACAAAGCTGGGCATATTGCTGTTTTTCACTTGCTATTTATCCTATTGGTCTACTTTTACATTTAAACTATCTAATTTTCTGTTTGCTTCTCAATCCTTTATTGGCTGAGATTTTGATTTGAGCTATGACATTAGCTGACTATTCCATTGATTTATACACATATTTAAATAATTTGATTGGCTGTTCATTTCCCAGTTCTTTACTGGTCAAGATCTTGATTTGAGTTATGGCACTGGCTGTCTACTCCATTTAGATTTAAACAACTTAATTGGTTGTTTGCTTTCCATATTATACTTATTCAGACCAGACCCAGTTTTCTACCATTTTCTACTGTTTGTCTCAATGTTGTCATTTTATTGGCTATGCGGCTGGTATTAGCCTGATGATTGGTCTGTGAATGTTCTTCACATTTGTTACTTTTAATGAGTATTTTTTATTTTGACTTAGAGGTCATTATAGAAAACTCAGTTATTTATTCATTTTATATATGTCTTGGACACACTTCTCCAAGTAACAATGATAAGTTTTTAGTTGGAGTATTTTATTTGTATCTATAATACTACAGTTGTGATTAATTTTTATAAAGTTGTATACTCTTTTAATTTTTATTTGCTATTTATCCCATTGGTCTATTTTCACATTAAAACAATTTGATTGTTTGTTTGTTCTTCAGTACTTCATTGGCTGAGTTTCTGACTTGAATTATGACATTGGCTGACTGTCCTATTGGTTCATACACATATTTAAAAAAAATGATTGGCTGTTCACCTCCTAGTCCTTTATTGGTCGAGATCTCAATTTGAGTTATAACATTGGCTGTCTACCCCATTGGTCTACTCTTGAATTAAAAAAAAATGATTGGTTGTTTGCATTCCATGCCATATTTATTTAGATTAGACCTAGTTTTTAACATTGTTCATTGTTACAATGCTGTTATCTTATTAACTTTTTGGGTGGTATTAGCCTGATGATTGGTCTATGAATGTTCTTCACACTTGTTACTCTTAATGATTAGTTTTATTTATCTTTTTTGATTTGGAGGTTATTACAGGAAAAATATAGCTTTTTATTCATTCTACAGTATATATGTTTTGAGCACAATTTTTTCTAAGCAACAATAAGTTCTTGGAGCATTTAATCTCTATGCATAATACTACAGGTTAAACAACTATTTTTAATTGGTTAAGCACTCCATTTCAACACTTTTATTAATTTTAATATGTTTTTATTGGTTGATAATTACTACAGACAAATATGATTGGACAGGATTTGTATAAATATTTCTTGCTTGTTCAGACACTTTTGAATCTGAAGAAGGGTGGAAATCACCCGAAAGAGCTCATTCATTTTTTTTATATTCTTCAATAAAATTGTTTTATGATTACAGCTGTGGTGACTGCACTGGTATATTTTGGGACTTGTTTCTACTTTCTACACTGCTGTTCTTTGGGTACCATGAACTGCATTACATTTCTTATTATTATATATTTATATATTATATATATATATATATTATATATATATATATATATATATATATATATATATAAAATGTGTGTGTGTGTGTGTGTATATATATATATATATATATATATATATATATATATATATACACACATACACATATACACACACACACACACACACACACACACACACACACACACACACACACACGTCTGTGTGCATACATGAATATATATATATATATATATATATATATATATATATATATATATATATGGGTCTACTTTAAAACACTGACATGCAAAACACTGACGACGAGAACACCGAGACCAGAAGATCGACAACTGAGATGACCGACAGTTTAAAAGCAGGAAACTTCACATGCTCGACAAACCACAATCCCGACAATCAACAAAACAAAACAAATACCTTTTCCAAAAAACACACACACAACACAAGCAGAACAAAATCCTTACAAACCTACACTAAACCTTACATACACAACTATCTATGCACTAACCTTAACCCAAACCCTAACCCTAAGGTCCGTCACTATCGCACACTCAACTAACCCGCGCCCTAACCCTAACTCACTTAACCCACCCCTAATCCTAAAGTCTGTCACTATCGCACACTTACCTTACCTGCACCCTAACCCTTACTCACTTAACCCGCCCCTAACCTTAAAGTCTGTCACTATTGCACACTTACCTTAACATGTCTGTGTTCTCAGTGTCGGGCTTTTAAACTGTCAGTCATCTCAGTTGTCGATCTTCTGGTCTCAGTGTTCTCGTCATCAGTGTTTTGCGTGTCGGTGTTTTAAAGTAGACCCATATATATATATATATATATATATATATATATATATATATATATATATATATATATATATAAAATGTGTGGGGATATACAAATGTCCCCACAAACCCCTAAATGCTGGGGTTATCTGGACTTACACATCACAGCAGTTATCTGATGGAACCAGACCAAGGTCACCACAGTACATAATCTGCTCAACCACAGACCCCTGTGCCTGCAGAATGTCACCCTGTAGCCAGACACAGTTGAGCAGGTGTTGTAATCTACAATGGTTGCAACGCATGCCTTGGATAAGCCATATTGGCCCTGGCCACATATATGCACACCTAACTGAAACCAGCCACATATGGCCATACTGGTAACTGTACACACATAGCAAGGCTATTACCAGGTATATCACTCCTAAGACACTGGATACAATAACAGTACCAAGCAATATCACTCTGCAGGCCACACATGCTGTCTAACACAAGGCTACTTTGCGTACTCCACAAGTACTGTGCCTGCATTCACATATACAACAGATATAACATGTGGCACATGCGATAAATACCCCAAGCTTTAGTGTGTACTTCTTCATAGGTAGGGATTCTAATCTTGCATAAGCCAACTTGTGTGTGTGTACATATATACCCTTGCAGCACTACAGATATGCCCATATGGCCTATCTTTGTGCAATAGTTATGCATTTTAAGGCCCTGTGACTACTTGCTGGCCTCTACATTGCTGTCCTTTGCAAGACCTGCTGATGTCATCCACCTTAAGGGTGCTGGCTGACAGTCTAAAGTCAAATAAACTCAGTGGTGCATGCAATAAGTACTGCAATCTGTAGTGTGTACTACAAGATAGGTAGGGGTTCTAATCTCACATCAGCCAACTTGTGTGTGTAAATATATCCCCTTGCAGCATTACAGAGATGCCCATGTGGACTATCTCTATGCAATGGTTATGCATTTCATGGTGTTGTGACTAGCAGCTGGCCCTAAGTTGCCCCCTTCTAGAAATACATAGCTGATGTCAACCACCTGTCTGACCCAGATACAGGATATTTGTATGTCTCAACTCCATCACCACAACTTGTTGATTTCTAGGTTCAGAAAACCCAGGTGACATGTACCATGGGTAGCAGACCTTAACACAAAGTATGACTGCATGAGTAAACTGACTGCCACCATTGTCTGTGATACACTGTTCTACACACTTGCACCTAGGGAGCCATGTACATACACTGCTGTACCTTGCTGTTGTCATATATCTGCTGTGCTGCCATGCCATTCTGTGATGCTGTGCTGACACCATGTGTCCATGGTTTATGTCCTCAGAACCCTGTAACAGAAACATACACAGGTCGGTGACACACCTGTCATTTTGTAACACTCTCTTAAGTACATCATGCAGCATAAGATAGACAATATTTGATGTGTAGTCATGCCACATACCAGCATACAGTACCTGTTGTGGGCTACAAGAAGTGGCATGGCAAAACAATACACACTACACAAGTACATGTCAAGTAAAAAAAGTCACCCTGTGTATCAGACACATAGTTGCATTCCCCTGCATTGATGGCATGGATGACAGGGATGTAGCACAGATATCATCACATGCACAGAATGTGGCTTGGGGTGCTGGAGGCCTAGGCTGTGCCAAACAGTTGACAGCATGTGTGTGACTCAGGAAGGGGTGTGGCTTAGATGGGTTATGGAGAGGTGCCATGTGTGTCTGCAGGTGACCTGCATGTGACAGTGGTGTTTGAGTGTGTGCATGTACACATTCAAGCCCAGTGCTAGACCTGCACATGTATGGTGGACAGCTGTGGACCATACATGGTAGAGTGGACAGTTAACCATCTCCAGTCATGAACATTGGAGCTGGGTCTGCCAGGAGTAGCACTGGCACCACCATGCCCAATGTCAGATTGTTAGTACCTGGTGGTGACTGCTAGAGATGTGTCCCCCATGGGACTGCCCAGGACCCCATTCCCATGGCCTGCTGCACCATGGTGTGTACAGCACACTTCCCTCTGTAGTGTGGTGGTACTCCCATTATGGGACCGTGACTGTGCATGGCCACATGGACTCTCACCAGATGGTGTTGCTGACCTACGTCCACATGTCTAAGGCCCAACTCAAACCAGATGTTCCAGCACAGACAATGTGCAGTCCAAGACAGACACTGTCTCAGCACACCGTCTGTCCACTCCATCACTGAACTGATCCAAGGTGACCTCTATGTGGTGGAGGCAATCATGGATGTCAGACTGTACTGCAGCCATAACCCTAATCATAAACCTGTCTGGCTCTGATATGCTAATTGCAGCCAAAACAGCTGCATTGCCCTATCATTAGCCAATGGCATGCCACCACAGTGCAATACATAAGGCCTTCATGTAGACCTGGGCCCCTTTCTTAGCTGTTCAGATGGACAGTACTGAGGCTTGGAGACTACAGCATCACAGATGGTAGGTATCATAACTGTCAACCATAGAGATTTATGGAGTATGCCCACAGTTTTGCCTAATAAGTGTGGTCAGTGTCCCATGACATTGTGGTCATCTGTCAAATCACTGGCAAATCATTGTGGGTTGATGTCAGTAATGAAAGACACACATTTGAATGTTACATGTCATACCTGTCAGAATATGTGTGCCAATGCAATAGTTGTTATTCTATCACCTGACTATCTTTGTAAAATCACACTATAAAACATGTCCCTAACTCTGGGCATTTGCCCCCACATTAAGTATGGCTGTGTCTAAATTCCTTGTTCTAGGGGGTTAGTGGATATGCCAGGCATACCTCTCAACCTCTTGGAGCAAGAAATCTGAACAAGGCCATAAATAAAAGCGAGTAAAAGGCCCAAAAATAGGGACAATTTTTAAATATCATCCTTACAAACTTAGAAAGTTAATAGAATAGCAGGTTTTAAATTAGCATGGATTTTCTGAATGGTATGAAGTCTGAAATTTAATGTCTGTCATTATTTTTTAACTTTAATCTTTAATGATTTGTCACTAATTTGCCCCAAAAAACTAATTTTTTTGAAAAACGGACCAAAAATATGATGCAAAAATCTGGGCATTCTGCAAAAATCTCTACAGTTGAGAGGTATGATGCCAGGTCTGTAGCAGCTACCTTTATGTACAGTTGTGTATGTTACAGGCTGCAGCTGCTGCTGCAGGGTAGAACACATAGGGAGAGTGTGAACACATTGCAGGACAGCAAGATGTATGTGTATATGTGGTAGCTATGTCAGCCCTGTCAGTACAGCAGAGCTAGGGTAAGGGTACCCTTTACAGTCTAGTCGAGGCATGTGATTAAGTAACATCTGTTATGCAATAGTGCCAATACCCGAGTAGTAGGCAACATATAGTTAGACTATATAGATATGTGCAGTGTGTCCCTTTGACTTGCAAAAACTGAGCAGCAGTTCATTAATTAGCAGTGACTTGTGCGGATTATGAAAGCATAACTCAGTCATTACTTGCTGTCATCACAATAATGTAATTGAACTGCAACACAAAACCGGATTTGAACCAAGGACTGTTTGTGGCAAAATGTACTAAAAACAATCCATTAAACACACTGAGCTACTGAGTCACTGTAGATTTGTTGGTGTTTGAAAGAAATATGTTCACATATACAGGCTGTGTAAAACATTTCTACTTCCATTAGTATGTGCATGGCTTTATATGGTTGTATTTTTGCACCAGGGTCCCAGCTGTACATGTACTTTGCCATTGTTGGCAGGTGTCTTTTCACAAGTTGCTGATAAAAGGGCACATATACCTGTTATCACAGGCCTCATTTACATCCATTATTATGTCTTTGGCTGTCTACTGGTGTATTATTGCACCAGAGTCCAAGATACACTCTGTGCACCCTGTGCCTCCTCACTTCCTGAGCTTCACAAACTAACACAAGATTCCATTCGTGCAGTCGAGTCCTGGCTCAGAAATGCTAAAGTAATACTCAACACCAATAAAACCCAACTTATGATCTTCCATCACACCAAAGCAGCCTAACCCTCCAATACATTTACCATCACCTCACTAAATAACACTATTATAATTCCATGCCCCAATACCAAACTCCTAAGAGTTGAGATTGACTATAAGCTTAAATTTGACAATCACATTTCCCAAACTGTAAAAAATGTTCATAAAAAAACTAGGTACACTATATAGAAATAAATAATACTTTAACAAAATACTAAGATTGCAATTGCCCAAGCCCACCTAATCTCAACCCTATTGTACGCAGATCACATACTACCTAATCTACAAAAATCAGAGATGCAAAAACTCAAATCCTGCTATAACAAAATAGCAAAATTTGCCACAAACCTACCAGCTAGAACTCATCATTGCCATGCATTCAAACAACTAAACTGGTTAAGCTCCCCCAACTACTACACTACATTCAGTTAACCATGGCCCACAAAATCCTCTATCAGCCCGGAAAAACACCTGTTCTACAAACATTTGTCAAACCATATACCACAAACAGAAGCCTACGTTCCACTAATAACAAGTAGATAAAAATCAATGCAGACAAAACTCAAGCAGGAGATTCCCTCTTCTCAAATTGCATAGACAAAACCTGGAATGATCTACCTGATAACATCACCACAATAGTATTTCTCGTCCGGTTTAAAACAACTCTAAAAACCCACCTATTAAACAAATGCCTGTGTCCCTGCTCTACTCCTGACTAACTTCCCACCTATGGTCAATGCCCTTATCACTACTTCAGTTTACCTATCATTACACTTCCTATTTCTTTTTCTCTCTACCCAACATCTCCTACCTAAGTCTACTACTTACTCAACTCCTGACATAAGGAATCTTCCTATTCATTCATTTTATTTTTGCCACATGTACAATAAATGGTAAATGATTTACCATAAAACAATGTTTATATCAATATATGTTTGGCAAATTGTAAATATGTAATATGATATCTAATGTTTGTAAATATGATTGTTCACAGGAAACATGCATTGACTGTACCATCTACACTGTAACAGTTATGCAATTCAGCCTGTTTTTGTTCTTTGTATATCACCTGTCTATTATCTGACATTATCATGTAATTACCTTGAAATGACACAGTTGCAGTTTAACATACTCTGTGTATTGTTGTGCAAAGTGTTTTATGTGGAGCTTTTCTCCCTGGGCCTCCACTGAAAAAGGACATGTGTCCAGTCGGACTTTTCTGGTAAACAAATGTAAATTAAAATAAAATAATAAATACGTTTTTCCCATTAGTTTTTTTTTTTAATTTCAGTTATATGCTTAATGACTGTAGGTAGCAATCAGTATGTTTTTCTGGAAGCACCTGCCTTAACCTAAGGCTTGTGTAGCATGGTGGGTTACTGCAGTGTGTGATAGCTAAGAAAGGCCCAGGTTCAAGACTTGGCAGAGGTGTGTATTTCCTGCATTGTAATAAACACATAAAACTCATTTAAGCTGAGTTAAGCAAAGGAGCATAACACAAACCAATGCTAAAAAAGTATAAGGAAAAGACAAATGGGGTGATAGGAAAATTGTGAAATGGGGGCAAGCAGAGGGAAAAGCATAGTGTAAAGCAGGAAGGATTTAAAAAAGAACCATACCTCTCCATTTCTTGAACAGAAAAATCTATGCATTTTGTCAGATTTTGTAGAAGAATTTAGACTCTCAAACCCCAGAGAGAGGGGTAAGGACAACATAAATGTGCTGTTAAGCCAATTGGACCAAATTAGGTGTTTCCAGTGGAGACATGTGTGAAATGGAGAGCTATGTATGGAGAAAATTTTTTTGTGGGACAGGTGCCTATTTTTTATTTATTTATTTATTTTTTATAAGGCGAGAGTGGAATGTTGGGGAAGGGACATAGGTACATGTGGGGAGGTAAGCTGGGTATGAGAGGATGTGTTTGTAGACAAACAAGACAGACAAGACAGCAGACAGGGGTGGTGTGTGACACATATGGGGGCAAACACCTTGGATGCAGTGGGTGATGTGGACTTATCAGCATGACTCACATCCCCACCCACTGGATAGTTGACATTGCTCCTTCACTGCTCCAAAGGTGGCTGTGCTTGAGGCTGGTTGCCAGAGCCAGTATGCCCCACCAGGTTGGTCAGTGTGCCCTCAATATGGCGCAGATGAGGTTCATAGGTTCACTGAACTATCCTGTGTACCATAACTGGCAGTTGCCTTTGGGTGACTGCAGCTCCTCAGCCACCCCTTCTAGGGTGATGCCAGTCCCCTTTCCCCTGAGGTAGTTCCACCTTATGCCATAGGTGGTGAAGTGGCAGCAGAGGGGTCACCACTGGCCTGTGCCCTAGATGTGCTAGGACCTGGTGCCATGGCCAGTTGAGGCAAGGTAGGCGGATCACAGGGAACCACCCTATCCTGATGTGCTGCGGTGATGAAGGTATAGCAATAAGTATAGGTTAGTTATGAAGAAAACATTGTTAGTACTAACAGCATGCCAGAACAGTGGAAATAACCCAATTACATATCAATGCATATTATGTGAAACACAACAATAAATGACAGAACAGTCAGTATGTTGACAGCATGCCTGTAACAGTTACAGCAAAATAGGTAATTCAACAAGATATGTTAATATGCAACCATTATAATACATAACAATAATAAAACATCTGCCCCAAAATACAGTTAATTTAACAACATATGTTAATAATAAACCATAACCAATGGATAACAATAATAAATGAATGAAGATAAGGGGTGTGGAGACAGAGAGACAAACAGTCCATTAGTACCATTATACGCTATTTACTTGACAACAGTACTACTACTTACTCTACAGGTCTGTCCTTTCTTTATGTGTACAAGTCCCCTATAGCTGCTGTAGCATGTACATACCTCTCAAGCTATTTGCACGGGACAGTATGGGCCAAGCAGTAACAACTACAGATAAGTGGACCTATATAACTACCAAAGTGTACTGTGGGCTGATGTAGTGATACATTGCCATTTAGGTAATCATGCCTATGGTAATCCTGTGACAGACAGATTACACACTACTAATTACATTACATGACAGTGTGACACTTGAGAGACATGTATGTGTACAGTACAGAAACTAAACAACTTTTCATGCCTTGCTTGGCAGGCATGGGGATAGAACACAATAGCAGTGAGTGCACAGAACATCTGCATGGAATGTAAGAATTGGCTGTAGCAACTTTTAACAGACACTCCAGGCATACAGCCATACTAGGATTACACATTTTATTTATTTCATTTTATTTTATTATTATTATATTTATTTCCTTAATTCTTGCTAATGATTTTAACAGTCTGTGACATCTAAACACACAATTATTTACTCATAATATGGGCTACCTCACCCATTTACCTGTAGTTTCTGTGGAGACAGAATCTGTAAAATTTAGAGCTACATAGCACTGGATTTGACCCCTGATCTGTTTGTGGCAAATGTACTATATACAGAGCATTTAATAAACTGAGCTACTGAGTCACTGCTGATTATTTACTGACTGATATTTAGCTAAAGATCGCCTGGAACCAAAATATGACCTGGTAGTAGTACTACAGTTTTATACTAGACTGCAGTTACAGTAGAACACACATGCACAAAATACAAGCATGGCAGAGATAGTAAGTAATCTATACAATAGTATATAGAATGCAGGTGTACACAATATATTTTTGGTGGGTTGAAATATTTGTGAAGTCAACAAACAATATCAGATCATGGAGTGGGCTACCTCACCCATTTACCTTGTTACCTCCTGTGTGTGGATGACAGAGCATTATGTGAACAATATTAGCATAGAAACAGACATTATATTTGCATTCTACAGCTAATACCATGTTATACTTGACTGCAGCACCTCATCTTACAGCCTGCATGCATACAGCTGTACTGCAATGGTTAAGATAAGACAAGCCTGATGTACACAGTTTACCTTGGTGTTATTGGTATTGGTTCATGTGTTATTGCAGAACAGCTGGCATTATTCATTTCTTGCAAAAACAGCTCTAATTCTACAGTTATTGCACTACAGACTTCATTGCATATACTTTAATGCACTTTCTGGTATTGTTTTGAGTTTTTATTGCACAACAGTTGTTATTATTCAGGTCTTGCAATACAGCTCTACTTCCACAGATATTGCACTACAGACTTTGTTGTATATACTTTAATGCAGTTAATGGTATTGTTTCATGTTTTTATTGCACTACAGTTGGCATTATCCATTTATTGCACTACAGCTAAGTCCACATTTATTGCAATACAAACTTTACTGTATATACTTTATTGCAGTTAAGGCTTTACTCTTTCTTGCGTATTTCACTACAGTTAGCATCATACATCTGTACCCAGCACATTCACAGTGCAACCTGGCCAAGTGCCCAGCATGCACCTCGGTGTTGCAAGCCCTCTCCTCTACAAATGTTGGGAGAGAAGTACACCATTATGCATACCAGTTTAGCAGACATTCAGATTAGATATTGGTGAAACAGAGGTAAAATTACTTACATACATGTGGGGCATTCCCTGCCCAAGCTTCTTGGACACAGGTGTCCAAGAGATCCCCCTTTCATCTCTTCAGGTCACCATGGTGGTGATGATACTGCTCACCTGTGTGGGGTATACCAGTAACACTGGTGAGTTCCCTTGCCAGCCAGTCCCAGCCCTCTGCCTTATACTCCAAGCCTTGGAAACTGGACTGGTTTGCTAGCTGCTAAGTGACACAGAGCTTTTTTAAATGTTGCCCAATGGCACATAAGGGCAGGAAAACAGCCTATATTAAGTCCAATAAGGGAAATAGAGCAGAATCCATTAGAGTTCTGTCTCTGAAGGGACTATGGCAGGCGTTGGTGAGGGTTCACACTTTTGGGTACACCATTGGGGCATTCTGAAGACCAGGGTTATGGTTGGACTCCTAGTAAATGTTTTTTTCTAGGAGTGCAACCATGACATTGGACTGCAGAATGCCCCAACTCTGCACCCGAAACCACAAACACTGACCAACACCTGCCATAGTACCTTCAGAGACAGAACTCCAATGAATTCTGCTGTATTCCCACCTATTGGGCTTAATATAAGCTGTTTTCACACCCTTACATGCCATTGGAGAACATATAAAAAAGCTCCACATCACTTTGCAGATCGCAAATTAGTGCAGCTGAGCTGACCACTGAGAAAACCCACAGAACTGTATGCTTAGCAGTACTTAGCAGTGCTCAAACCAGCCAAGGAGAGCTAAGCAGTGCATAAACAGTTTCAGCCATTATCATGTTTATGCAGTGCTTAGCAGGTCTTAGCAGAGTTTAGCGGAGCACAACAGGCCATAATTTAAAATAATTGGCATAATGTGTATTTCAGAAATTAATGCATATTTTCCCTTCCATGTGTTCAAGCAATAGACCTACTGTGTATGAGGTTGTAACTCTACCCATTTAGCTACATGGATATGTGGAATTCTGCTATAACTTTACATATACCTGAGCTACCTATAAGCACTGCTAAGCATCATGCTGTGCAAACCCGCTCAGCTATGCATGATATGTCAATAAATAATTAAATGCATCTGGTTTCTGTTTTTAGATGTCTGACAAGTGTCTTGGCTGCACCATGCAAACATGCTTCAAAAAAAATATAACATTGGAATAATTCAATTGGACAATCCAGGGAGTGTCTTACTCATCTGCAGACACAGCACTACACTCCCTGCACTGATTCAAAAACTGTGTTTCTTGGCTCTCCCTTGGCAATGCACCATCATTAATATGCATGGTGCACTGCTGAGGGGGTACCGTGTAACATTCTGTGTAGGCTCTACACTGTGCCTGTAAAGAGTTTATTGAATCCTGGTGATTGTCTTCCCCCATAGTGCCTTTTTTAGGCAATGTTAAACTGAAAGTACTTCTGACATAGCAAATCAAACCAAGAAAATCTAAAGGTATTACTGCTCAGTTCTAGGAATCTAAACAAAAAGCTCCAGTCCCTAGAAGCTCTCTTCACCCTAGAGAATGCTGACTTTTGTGCAATCACTGACACATGGTTTAAAGCCACTGAGAGCACACCAACAGTGCAAAGTTATAATGTCTTTCATGCATTTAGACCAGCTGCTCTACAGGCAGGGACTAAAGGTGGAGGTGTCTCTATTTACATCAAAAATAAATATATCTCAAGGCTGGTCTAACAGGAGAATGCGCTTGAGCTGCTCCATGTTCAAATCACCATAGGCAAAATGCAATACCACTTCCTTGCAAGCTATAGGTCTCCCTCTATGACCCAGAAAACCCATACCATGTATTTAAACTTATTAGAAACACTAACTATCCAACCCAAGACCATATTCATGAGTGATTTTAATTATCCCACTATAAACTGGGAATGCTATATGACAACAAATGTGCAAGCACAGAGATTCCTGAATTTTGTAAACACAAACACCCTGGACCAGATAATCAATACACCAACTAGGACGGCAAATATACTGGATTTGGTCCTCACTGATATGGGAGAGTGCTGCATACCCCCTACTGTTATGTCTTCCCTGGTAAAGTCAGACAACAAAATGGTCTCCTTTGAAGTAAAAATAAAACTGGGATCCACAGCTAAATCTGGAATATTCAGGAACTACTCTAAGGCTAACTTCTTGCTATTAAGTGATAACCTGGCAGAATTTCAAGCTCCCATAAACTCTGAGAACACTGCTGCCTATGCAGAACTGTTCACAGAAACCCTGTACAAGCATGTTAATAGCTGCATAGAGGCAGCTGTACCCACCAGGAAGAAGTACAGAACTAATTCAAAAAACAAGCCACTCTGGTGGAATCACAAAATCAATAGGCTGTATAATAAAAGGAAGAAAATCATGGTAAAAATTAGGAGGTGCAGCACCTAGCAGGATAAAATCATTCTCATCAAATTAAACAAACAATTCAGAAAACAAATAAAGTCTAACAACGCCAAATTTGAGGTAAATTTGACTTTCCCAGGACAAGGACAACTACAAGATATTCTTTAGCTATAGCTGGAACCTCAAAGGCAATTCATAATTGTGTGCAGAGCTCATTGTAAATGGATCCACCTATACTGAGCCAGAAGATATTGAAATTCTACTGGCTGATAAAATCAGCTCTAACTTTACACCTTTCTCCCCCTCAGCCTTCCCTCAGGAAATACCATTAAATATAACTCTCCCTACTTCACTAGAGAACAGGTCCCTAATGCTCTCTCTTAGGCCAAGAATACTGCATTAATAGGCCCAGACAATATCCAAGAATGCCTTCTAAATAGCTTTAAACGTGACCTAATAGGGCCTCTGGAATTACTGTTTAACTGTAACCTCCCGACAGGCTTTGTGCCTCATGAATGGAGCACAGCAATAGTCAGTAGTCAGCCCTCTGCATAAAGGTGGACCATCTACAGACCCTGAAAACTACAGACCCATAAATCTCACTAGTCTTATATGTAAAACCATGTAAATAATTATCCTGGAAATGATGAATAGTGATATATTAAACCTCGAGACACTGTAATCAACCCAGTTTGGTTTCGTCAAGGGCAGATCATGCCAACTCAACCTGGTGAACTTCTTTGAGAAAGTAACCAAAGCAATGGATGAGGGCAAAATGGTTCATGCTGCCTACCTTGACCTTGCCAAGCCATTTGATATAATACTCCACTCAGGCATTGTTGATGAACTCAAGAGGTTAGGTACAAACCCATATGTCACCCAGTGGATAGCCAAATGGCTCACAGACAGTACCCAGGAAGTTAGAACTGGGGAGTCCCCCTCTACAAAGAGGCCTGTCACAAGTAGAATCCCTCAGGGATCAGTTCTTGGACCATGACTTTTTGGCATTTACTTCTCTGAACTCATGGACAATGTCAATGGTTGCTGACTGACAGCATTTGCAGGTGATTACAAATTAGGAGCTTTCACTGAATCCCACACGGACTCAAATGTTCTCCAAGAGGTGCTGAAACAGAAAAACAACTGGTATCAGAGCCATGGACTAAAACTAAATGTTAAGAAATACCTAATAGTATCCTTCATTAAGTCATCCACCCTAGGTAACTATCATATTGACAACACACCCTTTAGAACTGACCCAGTAGTCAGGGAGTTAGGGACACACATAGTAATCTAGCCTTTGACCATCATGTGTCTACAGTGGTGAGGAAATCATTCTATGTTGAGCAACTTATAAACAAAGGTATGGCATCTATGCCCAAGGACATCATTGTTCCACTGTATTCGGCATTCATCATACCTTTCATTGAGTACAATGCCCCCTTTGGTATGTACCTAACCAGGCATATCCAACAATTGGAATATTCACAGAGGTTCCTCACTAAAAGAATACAAAGCATAAGTAAAATGTCCTATGCAGACCACCTCAAGGCCCTATCCCTAGATTCCATCTCCTATAGGCTTTTGAGGGGAGATGTATGCTTGGCATACAGGACATTGTCAGACCCCACTCTGATGGATCTCCTGCATATCCACAAAAAAAGAAAAACCCAGCACCAGAATTACCCATTTTAAAGACTTAAACCTTGTCTGTGATACAAATAGGACCTGCTGAAGAGGCGGGTATGTATCCCAGAGTCTAGCCCATCTATGAAACAGGCTCACTTCCATGTGAAGCAGAGTTCCTCCCTTACCCAATTCAAGTGTAACTTGGACAATTGGATGGGGAACAGGTTTGGCACCTATGTCTCTAATGGATACAGGCAACCCGTGAATAGTTCATCTCCCAGGCCTCTGGTTGCACTTACTTATCAAGGGTATCTGAACTTGTCAGAGCTTTGGGATGCATGGCTAGGCCTAAAATGGTCCTTGTGGTCGTTAGACTAGTAAACACCTATGAACCTATGAACAACCTCTTCGGTTGTCTGCCCATGTATGAACAAGCACATTACTAGCATTGAAATTAAACATTTCCCCCATACCCTTTCAGTAATCTGTCCATGTATGCACAAGCACATCCCAGATATCAAAATGAAACATTTGCCCTAATGACCCCTTCAGTAGTCTGCACAGTTATGCACCAACATATCCTTGACATTAAACTGAAATATTCCCTGCAACAACCCTTTTAGTAGTTTTCCTGTGCATATGCACAAGCATGTTCTTGACATCAAAATAAAACATTTCCCCCAGCAACCCCTTGAATAGTCTGCCAATGTATGCTAAAGCTCCTTGATACAAAATTAGACCTTTCCCCTTTCCCTCGCATCTCTATATTCTTCAGTTAATTTACTGCTTACTGGCATAAATTCAGGGCCTTTTACTTGTGTGGTATGCAGATGATCTCTTTATGGATTCATCTCTATGAGTCCTACCAATAAGCAAACATGTAACAACCCTTATCTACATATTAGCTGCCCCCTTATCACTTATGCCTTAAGCTTATTACACTTTTGTGATAGGGAGGTGTGCTTATAAAAAGGGCTCTGTGTTTATGTATTCATCATGTAAGTCTAGGATTTACATATACCATAGTGCTATTCTTCATAGATTACCACTATGAAAATACAAAGCCCCGTACTATGAATACTGGCCTAACTCTTTGCTCTGGCATGTTCTACATGTTTGAAAGAAAACTGGATATTCACATCCCGACCCCACCCCCTGCCCAGAAAACCACAGTGAAAAACTTCTCTAAAGCAAATTTCACACTCCTCAAAACCGAGGTGGAATCCATCAAAGCCCCCGGGCCTGTGGAAAATACGGCCCAGACCACAGAATCCTTTATAAACACATTCTATGAACACCTTCAGGAATGCATGGATCATGCAATCCCAAATAAAACCAAGACCCAATCCTCCAAAGGCAGATGTCCTGTCTGGTGGACCCCAGCCATAAACAAACTATACAATAGAAGAAGGAAGCTACTACATGATAGAGCAAAATCCCAAAAAGGGAAGGCATCTCTGATCAGTGTTAGCAAAAAACTACGGGCACTCATAAAATCGTCTAAGGCCAACTTCGAGAGAAAAATTGCACAGGACACTAAAGATAATCACAAGGCTTTCTTTAGTTATGTTAGGAACCTGGGTGGTAATTCCCAGATATGCTCAGAATTAGTCCAAAATGACAAAAAATACACTGAACCCACAGACATTGCCAACATCCTAGCTGACAGGTTCAGCGCAAACTCTCCCCCCCCCCACCAAAAGGGCAAATATCTATCCCAGCAGAGTGCTGCCCCCTTGACATCTCAGATGCTCAGGTAAGAGCCACCTCGCAAAGCAACAACACAGCATCAATGGGACCAGACGGTGTCCCGGGCTGTGTCCTACATGAACTCCAAGAAGAGCTAAACCCAAACATAAAACTACTGTTCAATTTCAGCCTTACCACAGGATATGTACCCAAAGAGTGGTGTACAGCAACAGTGGTCCCTCTCCACAAAGGTGGTGCCTCAACAGATCCTGGAAACTATCGCCCCATAAGCCTGACTAGCTTGGTCTGCAAAGCTATGGAAAGGATCATCATGGACCTCATAAATAAAGATATTGGGGACCTACAGACACTGGATTCTGCCCAGTTTGGCTTTGTTAAGGGCAGATCCTGCCTCTTAAACTTGGTCAGTTTCTTTGAAACAGTCACCAAGGCCATTGACGAGGGGAAGGTGGTCCACACAGCCTACTTGGACCTCGCAAAAGCCTCTGATACAATACCCCACTCGGGCATTATAGATAAGCTCACCAGCTTAAATATAAACCCCTATGGCACTAGATGGGTTGCAAACTGGCTCAAGGACAAAACCCACATGGTTAGAATTGCTGGAGCCATGTCAGACTCCAAATCAGTTACAAGTGGCATCCCACAAGGCTCAGTCCTGGGACCTCTCTTGTTCGGTATATATTTCTTGGAGGTACAGGCCAACATGGAAAGACTGTGGCTGACCAAGTTCGCAGATGACTGCAAACTGAACGCCATAATCGACTCTCCATCCGACACAAGCATCCTCCAATAGGGCCTCATAGTAACAGACAACTGGTGCCAGAGCCATGGCCTCAAGCTAAATGCCAAAAAGTGTATAGTCATCCCCTTTGGCAAAAACAAAGTGCCCCCAAATTACCACATAGGTGGTAATCCATTAAGTACAGAAGAAATAATTAGGGACCTGGGGACCCAAGTTGATAGCAATCTCTCATTTGACAACCACGTGGCCAAAGTGGTTAGAAAAACATTTTATATAGCCTATCTAATCATGAAGGGATTCACATCTAGATCAGGGGAGGTCATCGTGCCTCTTTACTCATCCCTCATCAGGGCCATAATTGAGTACAATGCCCCTTTTGGGATGTACCTTACCAGACACCTGCAGCAACTGGAAAGACCCCAAAAGTACCTCACCAAGAAGATCAAAGGGCTCAAACAGATGCCATATGCTGCCCAGTTAAAGAAACTCCAGCTCTACTCAGTGGCATACCGCCTGCTCAGAGGCGATCTGTGCCTGACGTATAAAGCCATGTCCAACCCGGAATTAATGGACATGCTGCACCTCAGAAAATCCAAATCCCATCGAGCTACGCACTCGAGAGACTTGAACCTCAGCACTGAAATAAATAGGACATGCTGGAGGGACAGATTCATAACCCAGAGGCTCCCTTCACTCTGGAATAAAATCCCAGACCAAGTTAGGCAGAGTCCCTCATTGACTCTCTTCAAGAGGAATCTTGATGAGTGGATGGGGGATCGTAGGTTTACCCCAGGAATCACTTCTGTGTCACTGTTAGACAGAGGCACAGTATACTAACCTCGAAAAAGGGCATAGCAAAATTAATTTTAAATGGTTGGCGAAAGCCAAACACACTCTGGCTAGGCTTATAAATGCCCTAGGGCAGATAGCCTAGTATGAACCTATGAACCTATGAACCTATAAGTATTCATAGGATTTTTGCTATTAATGTTTGTATTTATATCGTTAATTGATATTGGCTACTAATTTTTTAGGAAAAATTACTTCTTCACTACTGTAGGCTTTCTATTCTGTTTCACACTAGTTTCTGTAAATTTTATGGATATTAGGGAAGCTTATTTTGCACTTCATTCACTTTTCAGATCTCATTTTGTTTATATGCATAGATATTCAAGTTAGATTTGATAAGAGAATATTAGGGAATGCCTTTTGCATGGACTATTTTTATTTATTGAAATGCCGTATTTTCCATACTGTCCTGAGCATTATTAAGGCTTCATACTGCACATAATATGTCAATGGTAAGCAGACCTACAGTGCACAGAATGGCCTAATACAATAGTCTATATGTGGTTCTCTAGTGCAGTAAGCAGAGGAAGCAAATCTCCATCAAAGCAGCTAGATGCACCTCACAAAGTGGGATATCAGTTGCAAATGGCATCAGTGAATGACAGTTCACCAATTGTGCTAATGTGTAGGAAGAAATTTGGCATTTTCATCCCCCACAATGATCATCCATACTACTAGTCCTTTCAAAAATGGCTTTGTCTGTTACTTTTTACTACAGTATTTTATTTAGAAATGGAGGCTAATTTGCATACCTCACTCAGCAGCTGCATGCACTCTTAGAATATGCATCTCATTATATCTCTTACAGGGTCATAATTTAATGGCAGCAGAAAATACATGCATGCATTCTCACAATGAATTACATCTGCCCCAACACCACCAATCTGGAATTAATACTTGAAACTTTTGTCTTCTAAAGCTTTATGCTGCTTTTTTCCTAGTATTTTCAAAGCTGTAGGCATATATTGACATTATCAAAAATTACTAATGGAATACACCTGCCTGTGCCATGATTTTATTTACGTATTTTAACTAAAGGATTTTAATACATGCTTACAAAGTAAACAATATTATTCAATAGTCTAAGAGTAAGCCCAAAAATCGCATCTGTGAATTTGTGCCAATCACAAAAATATTGGGCCATATTCCATAAAATTCACTGAAGCTATTTGTTGACAGAGCAGGAAGACTATAGCACACATGCTGTGGACGTGGTTTCAGAAGACACGCTGAAGGCACACAGGCTACTTAGCTATTCAGTGTAGGATAACTATTAAATCCCCACACACTTGTCGGATTCCAAAACACATTGTGCACACCCAACACAACTTAAATGTGACAAACTTTCATGCTGATTGTGTTTCTAAAATCCTCAGTGATTGCTTTATGGACTTCAAGGACTAAATGCTACAGCAATACCCCCCCCCAAAAAAAAAAACAACAACAATTAAAATGTAGCCTGCAGTTAATGAACTGCAACAGGCTGCAGTGATACAAGCCAAAAATTAAACTGTGGCTGTGCACTGTAGAAGGCAAGCAGCTCAAGTCAGAGCAAGGCTGCAACTAAACCACTTGTCAGACCAGCACATAAGTGACAGGTACCGACTAGACAGACAAATTACACAGGCTATCTGCAAAATGTGTGCCCACACACGTTTGTGTAGACCCTGCAAGGAAACACCATTCCCTTAAAACCAAAGTGTGTCTCATCCTGGGCGTACTTGCATCTTGGACATTCCAGAGACACATGGGGATGTTGTGGGAGTGTCACAGTCAGCTGCCTGCCTGGCAAAGTTCCTGGAAGCAATATGCAGCAATATGGATGACTACATACACTTTCCATCCCCTTGGAGCAGAGAACTGAGGTGCACAAGTTTTACAGCATTGCAATCTTCCCTATGTACTTGGTGCAATAGATTTCAGACACATACCTATCAAGACACCAGTACATCCAGAAGCAGACTAATGCTATCTATCAACTGCTAGGTTGTGCGTGCAGCAGATGGCAGCATAACAAACATCATAGCAACATTGCCTGGAAGTGTCCATGATGCTGCCATATGGTGGGAGAGTGGACTGAAGGGTGCATTCCAGCAAGGTGAAATACCCATGGGACTACTACTACTAAGTAAATACAGAAACACAGCTAGGATATAAGCTAAAGACACCCCTCACAACAATATTTATGCTGACCAAATGTGTTTTTATTCCCCAACAGTGACTGTGGCTATCCACCTGAGCCATGGCCAATGACACTATACCATAAACAATTCAACCCTGCACGGGAAACCTACAGTAGAGCACATGCAACAACCAGAAACACCATTGATCGTGTGTTTAGTGTACTGAAAACTAGGTTCAGATGTCTGGACACATCTGGGAGTGTACTGCAATACATACCTGAGAAGGCAGCACAGATGATGACGGTATGTCCCATGCTGCACAGCATGCTAACTAAAGCACATGGCAGGTCTTCCAGATGCAGGTGTGGTTGAACTACCTCAAGAACCCCGAATGTCTGATGATGACATCCTACACATATCAGAGGGGGTGCAGAAGGATGTAGGTGGCAGAAAACACAGGCATAGACAACATATGGTATGACCATAAATGCAGGCCCAGGCAACATGGCAGCTTCTGACCTATAACTTTGAGTCATGGCAAGCCACATGTACATGAGTACATAGATTAAACATTGATGTTCAGGTTTTACCCCACAACAGCAGAACAGATTGCATATAATTTCAAGTACCCCCTAGATGTACACACTGAGCATTAGATATAACACCCTAATCATAATATATATAGCATTATGAACATATACAATTCTTTCACAATAGGGATCATCAACTCAGGGCACAACTGGCACAGGTATGCATACACGCTCAGACTTTTGTGTCACTGTATGGAAAACAATAATGGACACGCATCAGTGCAACACATTCTTATCTCTACAATATAATAAAATGAAAAAAGAGACACAGCACGGGACATAATGTAGAACTTTTAATATCATCAGAAAAATACATCACAGTAAACTAATAAAGCAATATATGGAGTCAGCTACGCTTATGAAATTTCTGGACTCACTCTAACTCAGTCTAAGGCAACCATGCTGATGGCTGACACCACGGTCTACTCTGCTCCTATTATGTACAGAAACACTTGGCTCAGGATGTTCCACAGAGGAGACTGATGGGGTGACAATACCATGTTGAGGTGAAGGAATATGATTGTGAATTTAAAATTGTGTTGTAACTGGCAGAATCACAGCAGATGGCCCAGCAATGGAAGTGTGAGGACATTGGAGCATAGACACTGATGCTTGATAGGCAATGGTGGTTCTGCTGAGAGGTGGCCTGCCTCTCCCATGTGGCAATTGGCTAAGCACAGTCAGGGCACATAAACCCTTCTTGTACTATGGCACTGCTGTAGTACTGTAGAGGCCAGGGTTTCTACTCACCATGTAACAGCTAGCATGCTTTCATTCTGAGCAGCCAGTGACACCATTACATCACTGTGTCTGTTCTCCTGTCCTTCATGTAGCAGACACAGCTGGTGTGCAATATGATCTGCAGCACAGGAAGTGCATGTATGTCTGATCCATGACATTGCTGGGAAAGTTCATTTGTCTGTAGAAGTTGGTGGACACCCCATCTGCATGCCTATGTCTACTATGATGCCCAGTATCAAGGTATTGTGGGAACTGTCAACATCAGCTGCAGTCTCAGCTAGGGTCTGTGGTTCAGTGGTTTCATCCTGTTCACCATCCAGTGTCCCATCATTCTCAAAATGACCAAATAAGTTTCCCTCTACATCTGAGGCTACAGCTGCATCAACATCACTGTGAACATCTTGAATGGACTCTATCAACATGTCAATCTCCTGTGCATCAGTGGCCATGTTACCATACTGAGACACATTGGATCCCAAATAATGATCACTGGATGGGCTAACAAAGGATACATATAGTGGATTTGCTAAAAGAAGAGACAGAAGAAGCAGATTGAGACAATCTGCTTCCATAACATGCTGGATATTTATTTATTTTTTATTTTATTTTACATTTGTTTACCGGGATAGTCTGACTGGATACATGTCCATTTTCAGCGGAGGCCTGGGGAGAAAAGCTCCAAACATACATAATAAAAATAAATCAGTTCCAATATACATATAATGCAGAGTTAACAATCTCAAGTTCAGACAGCAAGATTATATAATCTCATGAATAATATTTTGAAGTAGTAGACTAACAAGTTAGAACACAAATAAGGTTGCAAGAAAGAAAAAGTTAGCACACACTAATAGAGAAGGAATTAGTCAGGACTGGAACAAGAACGTAACCAGTGTGTTTTAAGATACTGTTTTAGACTCTTTTTAAATTGGGTCAGAGAGGGTTCTAGAGTAAGGTTAGCAGGAAGTGAGTTCCAAATTATACCAACAGAGTTGGCAAACAGAGAGTTGTTGGTTAAGAATGTTTGAGCAAGTAGTTTATTAGATGAACAAAGTGGCATAGGATTACTATAGGGGTTGATAATGTTTTTAAGTGAAGGAGTATTTTCAGGTTGGTTTATAACTTTGTGTGCCACTATAAGTTAGTTGTACTGAAGTAGGCTATGTAGTTCAAACCAACTAAGATGATTTAGGTTAAGACAGTGGAGTGTCCTACAGGGCATTCCGGTGGCAAATCTAGCAATATGGTTATAGCAGCTTGACAGTTTATTAAGTTCAGCTTTGTTCAGGTTAGTGAGTAATGGGGAGGCATAAAGAAGGGTGAAGAGTAGGTGAGAGCAGGCAATAGGAGTTCTAGCATGTGGAGTAAGGAAAGGTTTAATCTTGTGTAATGAGCCAAGTTTTCTATTAATGGTTTTAATAGTTAGGATAATGTGCAAAGCAAATTTAAGGTTATTGTTTACGATTACACCTAAAAGTTTTCTGTAGGTTTCAGGGGAAATAATGGTACCATTATTGGACTTTATGGAGAAGGATAGCGCAGTGGATTTATGAGAAGAGGAGAAGAGTAGCAGCTTTGTTAGGGCTTAAGATAAGACGCCAGTCTGAGAGCCAATTTTTAACTGTGTTCAAAGTGTTCTGGGTTAACATCAGTAAATTTGTATGGTTGGTGGCTGAGCAAATCAGTGTGGAGTCATCTGCATACTGAATGCAGGTTGCATCTGGGATAACAGTATGGAGGTCATTAATAAAAATAGAAAAAAGGATGAGTCCTAGTATATAGCCCTGGGGGACTCCTAGTGTGTTAGGTAGAAGGCTAGATAGTTTGTCCTGCCAAAGGACATCCTGTTGTCTACCACTCAAATAAGATTGGAAACATTGGCGGGCAAGGTTGTCTAAGGAAATGGGTTTCAGTGTTTGGATGAGAAGTTGGTGGTTAACCATGTCAAAGGCCTTGGAGAGATCTAGAAAGAGGGCTGAGGAAAGTTTATTGCTATTTTGGTTCTGGTTTATGACATTAGAGAAAGAAAGAAGGACTGAGGTGGTACTATGATAAGGCCTGAAGCCATGCTGAGAGTTAGCCAGCAGATTGTTCTGAAAAAGATAGTGCAAAAGTTGTTTATGGATGCACTTCTCCATGGTTTTAGCCAATGATAAAAGAATAGCTATGGATCTGAAATTGGACAGTTTGGTGGAACTGCCACCTTTATGAAGTGGGATGACATGGGATATTTTCCATATGGAGGGTACGGTGGTTTCTGTTATGGTTCTATTGATTAAGATGGAGATGGGTATGTTATGGCATCTGCTACTTTTTGCAGGTACTCTGCAGGGAGAAGATCAGCCGATAGGGTAAGTGGTTTTAGTTTTTTGAGTAGGGCTCGGATAAGCGAACTGGAAACCAGCAGAAAGCTAATCATAAGGTTCATTTATTTTATTTATTTATTTATTTTACATTTGTTGACCGGGCTAGTCTAACTGGATATATGTCTATTTTCAGTAGAGGCCCAGGGAGATAAGCTCCGATGAGAACAATAACAAAATAGCAAAATCATATATACAAAATTGATGTAAACAAGGTACAATGCTGTTACATTAGTGAGACTAATCCAAGAGGTTTGAAGTTGATAACATATGGCAAAAAATGCAGGTATAAGTAGTATCATTCAAATGTAGTTTTAATACATAATCTACAGAGGAGAAGGCAGCTGATTATATATATAAATATATGCATGTAAATATGCAAGTATAAGTAGTATCATTCAAATGCAGTTTTAATACATAGTATATAGAAGAGAAGGCAGCTAATTATGTACACTCCTAAGTACACATGGTATTCACATTAATAAAATACAAGATATAAGTAGTAGTATCTAGAAGTAGAACGTTAGTTGTACTTAAGAAAAGGGGGTAGATTATTGAGTAGAGGAGAGTAGGCTGAACCTAGTAGCAAGGCTAGTTGATCTGTCAGGTTCAGTACAGGGGCACAACCAGTGTATTTTGAGGAAACGTTTCAGTTTGGTTTTGAAAAGTGATAAAGAGGGTAGTGAGGAAAGTTCCTAGAGCTTGTAATAATAAGTGAAGCACAAATAGGGACTTTTCTTGCTCTGTTATTTTATGTATCAGTAGAAACTGTTAGCGTTTTTTAGTTTCAGCATCTTTCAATAAAAACGTTTAGCATTTTTTTGGACTTAAAATACTCTACAGTTAGCTTTATTCATCTACAATAACATTACTAACACTAGTTATAGTCAAGTGGAGGTAAATACTGACTTGTAGCCACTAGGAATTTCCTTAGCATTAGCTACTGGGGATAGTTAATTTTAGTGGTTTTAGCTTTTAAATGAAGCCTTTGGAGATGGCTTAAAAGTGCTGTAGACCCCGTTCAGCTTAACAATTGGTGCCAACAGATAGGAGTTAGAGACAGTGACCTTACTAAGTCTTTAATTCATGGGGGACAGCCAGAATAGTTTTCAGTTAGGTTCAGATGGGTGGTGTCCTTCTAACCTAGCAAGTCTTTCAGGATGGGAGCAGTTAGAGGGGGATAGCACCATGTTAGCAGAAAGGCAGCCAACTGGGTCCTGGAGCACTAGGGGTTTTAGGCACTAGGGATATCATCAAAGACATGTAACTTCTATATCTTACTGCAGTGTTACAGGTAGTAATGACTGTACATGAGGTCTTCTCTATGTATGGTTCATGGACTACGTAATATGGACAATACAATTATGTTACATAGCTAACATACATGTGATATGCTCTTTGTCAAGGAATATCTTAGTCCTCACATATATCTTACTGTGTCTCTCATGTACAGCAACTTGTATGGTTCTGTTAACAGAAGCTGTATGATACAGGACAGTGTCCCGCTGTCTGAAGAATGAATGTTTTTTCATTACTGTTAATGCTTCTGACAACAGTGCTGACATGAATTATTTTGCTAACTCTTTACCTACATGCCCAGCACATGTTCATTCTTTGAAATCCTAAAACAGGATCAATAATAGTAGACCATCCCCCATCCAGGAAATATCATAATAGTAAGCCTTTCTATCACATTCACAATACAACCTTTCAGTCAAGATGGATTAGTTAGGCAGATAGTTGGTAAGGTTAGAGTTTCCATAATGATCTCAGATTTTAAGGTAAGAGGCTATGATACAAAATTGATAGAGAATAATAAATACACAGTTAGGAAAGAAAGAATTTCATCTCAAACTAAAAATTCTGAACCCACTATGACTAAAACAGATGAGGGGGGGGCTATTAGATATATAATGAAATATAATAGGCATACATCCCAGATAAGATCTGTAATATAGAAATATTGGACTATACTTAAATCTGATACTGATTTAAGTAAAATTATAGGAGAAAGACCTCAGTTCACCTATAAAAGCGAAAGGAACCTAAAGCAGTTTCTGTGTTACAAAGACTTGAATGAAGGTAAACCTGCAATAGCAGGAAAGGACTGTTTAAGATCTATTGTCCTATGTTATATTGTAATTTCTGTAGATATATAAATACATCTAATAAATGTATACATCCGCATACTTACAAACAATTTTCCTTTACAGAGTATGCAACATGTAATACCCAGGATGTGGTCTAATTAGTGAACTGTATAACCTGCGAGGCATTCTTTATTGGAAAGACCAACCAAAAGTTAAAAGAAAGAATTTCCTCACATCTCTCTGATATTAGAAGAAGTGTGCCAACTAATGCCTTGGCAAAGCATGAAATGATGAATTGGGTGCAGCATATCTTTAAATTTTGTGTTATATCACGAGTCACACTACGGAATAGAGGTGGTGACCTTGCTAATAAAACAGAGATAGAGGAATATAAATGGATAAATTATTTTTGGGCTGACCACCCACCAGGACTAACTGTCACTAATAGTTTAAAATCACTATTAAAAGAGAAACACTCTTATGTGACCTAACTTCAGATTGGTGCTTTGTTATATGAATTAGTTAAGTTTGATTTTAAGATCGCAGGCTTTTATACCATATGATGAACGGTGTTGTTTTTATTGGCTGGCATGTGATATATATTGATGCATTACAGCTTGTCTGCTTTGACACTATACTGAAAAAGAGTTTGTTAACTCAAAAGCTTTGTTTGTTATTTTATAATAAACTGACAGTTTTGGACCATTGTTTCTCTTGCTTCTACAACATTTGACTTCTCTGGTCCAATTTTGGATGTTTGGGTGAAATTTTACTTGTATGTTGTAGATATGCACATCATTTTCATATTAAATTCATCTATAATCTTTATGGACTGTTCCGCGTGATATTTACTTTTTTATTTCTGTCATGTTTTGTGATTCATCTTGACAGAGCACGGGACCTGTGGACATTTGCCTATCAGATGATGATGACAAGCATATGCCAGGCCACTGCAAGAGTCCTCAGATGATGATGATGATGATGATAATGATGAGGAAGCTGGACCTGCACCTATCTAAGCCTTCATGTTTGCTTCACCATGGAGGAAATGACTCCAAGACTGGAACAGAGACAATTATAGGGAGGATATCTGGGAGGTTGTGACTGATGCATTCCAAGCACAGATGTGGGACATGCTGGGGACATTCTTCCAGGAAATGGCATGAGACATACATGATTTGTTCAGGGAGGTAGCCTGGGAGATCATTCGTGAGGCTCATCCCCATCAGCCTGGCCCCTCCAGTCTGTAAGCATTGTCTGTGTACTCCAATTGTGTTATACTGCCAACATGATGAGTGCCATATAACTGATTGGACTGTATATGCACTTTTGTACATGCATACTATGTAGTTGACATGCCTATGTGTTATCCTCATGTGACATTTAATTATGTTTTAATGTGTACATGACACACATTAACACATTACACTTTCAACCTGCATTCAGCTGTCCATGTATTACAACAGTTAACCTGCAGCTAGTGATGCAAAAATAGGTTTTACTGAAGGATAATGACAGACAACAGATGTCGTCCATAGTCCAGCACTACCACTGTGGTATGGTTTGGAATTGGGTATTGTCATATAATGTTTGTGCAACAGAAGGACATGTCATTTCCCATGTGTTTTGGAATACAGGTGTCATGATGTCCCACAGATATGATGTGGTGTTGTGTGTCATGCGCTGGTAATACTGATGCCATGTGGGATCATATACAGGTATATTCCATATATGTGCAGTCCTCATTTTCTGACTGCATCAAACAATGATGCAGCATTTAATTACATGCAGTGCTACAGATAATGAATCCTGTAACAGTACATTATGCCACATTTGTTGTATCTTAAATGTTCACATCCATTATTGATTCACACAAGTTCGCACCTTCCACAGATAGTTGTATACATCAACTGTTTGTACATATGTCTGCACATATTCAGATCCATAGTGACACACAATTCTACCCTTCACATGTGAGCATTCAATGACTTACTACTAATGTGCTGCAATGATGCTCACAGGAGTGTCCTTTGCTCTGTAATGAGCAGGGTGCATGACCTACACCTGCATTTGTTTTTCAACATCTGCATGATAGTATATGCGTATGTGCTTGAATTTCTCAGCTTGCTTACCTATGCATGTTGAGCTCACATTACTGCATATCTGTGTTTTATGGTTTACTATTAAAATGTCGAGTTGAGATGTATCCACATGAAAACTTTGAAGTATAGATGTTCAACTTTTCATCTGGATGAACATCTCAATGTTCAGAAGTTTATATTACTGAATGCAGTGTGCATTCTCTAATATAAATTTGAAGAATTGCACAGAGATCACGGTACAGTGTGGTTAGGGGAAATTCATCCCTTTCCTCACTGTAGTGTGATCTCAGAGATGGAATATATAGTTAGCTGGGGGTATGGGCAGCACAGTCCCCCACAGGGGGGGTGCAGGGGAGCTTGCCCCCCCTGCAAAAATGGGATGTTCATTACAGGAGTTTACTTTACGTGAGCTCCTATATGGACATCATGTGATGTGATCAAAAACAGTGTTGAATCTGCTGAATTCAATCAGCGGATTCAACATTGTGACTCATTCTATTTTTTGAATTTTGAGATTTACTTTTGATATGCCGGACACAAATTATTTTGTCATTCGACATATTGATAGTAAACCGTGTTTTCTACATGGACATTTCTGTGGACATCAGAAATCATTCTGCCATGTGACATACATTTTTCATTTGCTTAAAAGTATTTTGAGTTGGCGTCTACAGCACCATGGGTGCTGTATACATGATTTTACCTTGTCTTGATTTTCCGTGATGTGGGCCTAGGCTGTCCACCTGCCTTCCACCTTAATATTTCTATATTATATTTTGCATATATGTTTGCTTTTTTTGCAGTTATTGACCATTGCTATGTATAATGTCGCTGACATGGTAAACATGTGCCAAATGTATAACCATTTTATGATGTGGGACATGTGCACACAAGTCACTAGTTACTGCTTGCAATATATCCTTGTTCTTATTATACTTGTATGTTAACCAGTGTACATTATTGAAATCTATGTGCATAACCTGATATATGTTTTAAGATGTAATGTTGTATTTTTGAAACTATTTTTACATGTCATTAGTGTGTGCATGTCTATATTCAGCTTGATTTCATGAACATTCCATTTAAGCCACTGACAGTTATACATATATGCCTACACGTATGTGTGTTGCCTTTGACATGGCAAATGTGTGTAACATATACAGTACCTTAGTACTGCCCCTGGCTGCTGTCCGCACCTGGCACAGCATCTTTTCCCTCTGTACCCTGCTCTTCACTGTGCTGTTTCAGACCATACTTTTCTTAGATCCTACCTACCTGGTGACAAAGGACCCATCCAACAAATAGCTGTGGCTTCCTCTCTCAGCCTCTACTCCCTGCTCCCACTTTCAAGGATATAAGAAAGTATGTTATCTATGTCCTACCTGTAAAACTGACTACCGTCCACAGTTGCTTCAGGGGTTCAAAAGCACGCCCTGAGCCTGGTCAGCCAGCAGCCCCCCCCCTATAGTAGCTACCTTGTACACTAAACTCCCACACTACCTCTTACTACCTCTCTTACTAGCCTTTCCCCCTCCCTCAACTAGCACTAAACCTACCCCCCTTACTGTATTTGCCTGTAATTCTACCTTTGCCCAGTAGGTGGCACTCCTGTCCCCTCTATTAATTTTCCAGCTTACCCCTTTGTTATTCTGTTTGCTTTACATTATACTGCTTTGACCTAGAAGTACTCTGTAATTTCACACTGTACCCTTTATTCTAACTTGCTACACTTCCCTGTTTTCTTAAACACTCCATACTTATCCCTGCTCCTTCCCACTTCAGACTCACTTCACTTACCTTCAGTATTCAGCTCTGCTGACTGATTGTTTCTCCTCCAGCTCCTCCTTTGCCTGATTCTACCCGCTCCATTCGCCCTGCGGGCTCCCTCCACTCCCCTACCCTACCCCCAATTCCCACCCACCCCCAGGGGTCCTAGACTTATACATCACTAACCACTCCCCACTTCCCTTCTTATCCTATCACCTACCTCACCTTCTCCAGGCCACTCCCATAGCACACTCTCCTAATTAGAACTTCCAACTCCCTTTGTATCTCCCCCTGCCCTCACTATCCATCATCTACTCTACTTTTCCTTCCCAAATCTACCACTTTTTCAACCCCCTCCACTTTCTTCCATACTTATATTATACCCTGCTCTATACCTTCCATAACTCTCTTCTTCTCATTACAACACCTACTTACAGGATTTTTTCCCTACTTAATACTACTTTTCACCATGGCCCCAACATATAAACATATTTACTTAAACATACCACTCTTAACCACCTCATTGGCCTGTCTTGCCATACTTTACTTACTCACCTCCTTTGAATATCTTTCTCTCCCAGAACAAAACCATTACATCCGTCAAACACTAACACCCTCTTTCATCTTCTCCCTTAATCACAGCAACATAACCTGTAATTCCAACTATATACTTCCAACATTTCACAGAGCAACCCACATTAGCTATTTCCCTTCCAAAAAGACTCTTAATAACCACTATAAACTCCTTAAATATCTACAATACACCCAGCAACACCCCCTCCTAGACGGTGATATTCATCCAAACCCTGGCCCAACAATAACTACACCAATAACCCAACCAATTTAACATTGCTTATAGTCTCAACACTAACAAAGCCATGCAACTCCCTCTTCATAGGTCACCTTAATATTAGAAGTATTAACAATAAAATTTCCCATCTACATGCTCTCCTTGATGTACACTCATTTGACATCCTATGACTTACAGAAACTTGGCTTAAACCATCAACTCTAGAAAAAGAAATTACCCCTCCTGAGTATAACATCCTTAGAAATTACCATAAAACTAAAAAAGGTGGAGGTATAGCCATTTTCTATAAATCTAACCTCCAAATTTCACCCATCAATGTGCTTCCATCATTTGCCACCAATTCTGAATTCCTAACTACCAAACTCCAAATCAATAACTCCAAATCTACCTATCTACTTTGCATGTATCTACCCCCAGGTAATAATACCAATACTCTAGAGAACCTACTCAATCACCTCTCTACCCAACTACCCCAAGAGACCATTGCACTAGGTGACTTTAACATAGACTGGTCCACTTGCAGTTCTATGAATCCTACCAATCACATAAACCTCTTTGGTTTCACACAATTAACAACAACTCCTACAAGAATCCACAAACCTACCAAAAAAGAAACGACTCTGGATTGAATCCTTATTAATAGCCACCCTGAAACTTATACTCCAGGAACCCTTCCAGATGACATTAGCGACCACATGCTTACCTACATTATTAGACAAAAAGTCCATATTCCAACTACTCATAACCTCAAAACCTCCCGCTCAAAAAAATTCTTCAACCCAGACAGCCTTCTAACCGAATTGCAAGCATGTGACTGGTCACCACTAACCCAACTAGAACCTGATGATTCCGTTACTTACTTTAATACTAACTTTCTTCAAATCCTTGACTGCCATGCACCTTATCGCACTACTAGAATAAGAACAAAGTCTGCCCCATGGCTCACAAAACAAACTAGACAGAAAATACTCCTTAGAAATTAAATCTGGGCCAAATGGAGAACTACCAAATGCCCAACAAACCACCTTCACTATAAACAGCTAAGAAATGCCACCAAGAAGGATATTCTTAGGGATAAAAAAGATTTCTACCTTCAACTACAACAAACCAGCCAACAAACTCCACAAAAGTTTTGGTCTGGAATAAACACACTTCTTCAGCCAGGCCACACCACTACTCCAGTCCCAACTGACTTCAACGATAATAACTCCACCTAGATCCCTGATGCCTTTAATAACTATTTTACTGAAGACATTCTAACCCTGGCTAATTCTTTACCACCTTTCACTACTTCCCAAACTAATACATGTAATACTTCACTGCCTACCTTTCAGGTACAACCTGTACCTACATGCCTCATCTGTAAGCTACTTCAAAAACTGAAACCTTGCACCCCTTCTGTAGACCGTCTCGCATCCGAATTCCTACAAATAGCCGTAAAAGCCATAGCCTATCCCATCTCCATCATTATTAACAGGACTATCTCAGAAGGCAAAATCCCTGCTCTATGGAAGATATCCCATATCATCCCTCTACACAAAGGTGGTTCTTCTACTGAGCTTTCAAACTATCGCCCTATCGCTTTACTCTCCCCTTTAACTAAGATCATGGAAAGTTCGCAAACAATTACTTAACCACTTATTACAAAATAACCTACTTGCAAACTGCCAAAACGGCTTTAGACCATTCCACAGCACATCGACCGCCTTCCTATCCTTTACCAACTTCATAAATAAAAATCGTAACAATAACTCTTTTTCCTCTGCACTATTTATTGACCTGTCAAAAGCCTTCGATATGGTTAACCATAACTTACTACTAGACAAACTAAATGCCTACTCTCTCAACCCTTAAGCTATACAATGGTTTAGGTCATATCTGGAAAATAGACAGCAAGCAGTACTTTGGCAGAACAATTTGTCGCCACTACTACCAGTTAATATAGGAGTACCCCAGGGCTCTATCCTAGGTCCCCTACTCTTTTCTTTATTTATTAACAATCTACACATAAACATACCTCAAGCCACCTGCATTCAATACGATGACTACTCCACCTTAATCTGTACAGCCAAGAATATAGCCATTCTCCACTCCCTTACCCAAACTGTTTTTCATAAAGTTGAAAACTGGTTTTTGCAACACTGCCGCCTCCTAAATCCCAAAAAAATGAAATTACTGCTTTTCACCCCTACTCACAAATCTCCTACTCCTTTCTTCACTATAACCTCTAACAATGGCACGAACATTACCCCAGATACTATAACCCACCTTCTAGGTGTAACAATTGATAATCGTCTCAGCTATGATGAACACATCAACTCCACTATAAAGTCTGTTAACAAAAAACTTGGTACCCTCTATAGAATCAAACCCTTCCTTACCCCTTCTGCAAGGAAAACTATTGCCCAAACCCACCTCATTTCTACCCTTTTCTATGCCTGTGTCATATATACTAACCTTTCCAATAATAACCTCTCTAAACTCTCCACCTGTTATAATAGCATAGCTAGATTCATCACAAGCTCCCCCTTTAAAACTCACCATTGCCTTAACCTCAAACAACTAGGACGGCTAGAATTGAAAAACCATATACTCTGTCAACAATTACTTATTACTCAAAAAATCCTATACCACCCTAACAACACAACTATCCTCACCAATCTAATTACACCCTATACAAATCTATCCACACTGCGCTCTGCTAATAAGGTCCTAGTTTCCTCTAATAAAGCCAATAACAAAGCTGAGGATTCACTATTCTCAAACACTGCAGGGAAACTCTGGAACCAGCTGCCCTCAGAATTATCCACCCTTGCTTCTACTTCTATTTTTAAAAAACATCTTAAAGAACATCTAAAAACTCATTGGCTTTGTCCATGTACTAACCCAGACTGATGTTTTTCTTTACTCTTTCACTTACCCCTTTCCCTACTCCTCTAAACTAAGTCTCCAAAACAAGTTACTTCTGTTTCTTTGAAGTATGAGGATAACACTTGTGTTTCCCTTCCCTACCTGAGACTTGTTCTTACATTCTACTGTGCTTTAGATAATTAGTTAGTAGAATTTCTACTAAATCTGCTATAATTGAAAATGTATTTTCATTACTCCTTTTAGACTAATACTACTCTGTACTGTATTCCTGTATGTTTCTATACATTGTGAACTGTTGTAGTTAAAATTTGTATTATTATTACTGCTTTTAGACTAATATTAGATTATAATGTAATCCTTTATGTTTTTTATATATTGTTAACTTTATCACTGTTCATGCTTGGAGCTTTTCTCCCCGGGCCTCTACTGAAAATGGACATATATCCAGCTAGACTAGCCCGGTTAACAAATGTAAAATAAAAATAAATAAATAATACATTCCATTATACATTTGTTTAGGTTGTCTATTCCCACTTGTGTATTTAGTATACATTTTGCTGCTTTGCTGCATTATTTCTGTTTGGCACTGTGGTTGGTTGGTTGCTTTTCACATGCATGGTTGTAGGTTTGGTTCTGTCCTCTGCTTGAGTGTGTTTATTTATCTATCGTGCACTGTGAACATTATTTATGCACATCTACCATTGGTCATACACATCCAGGTATGACTGCCACACAGTTTGCAACATGTCATAATGTGATACCGCATAGGTAGATTTGTTTTTTTTTGCATTTCACTATGGCTAGTATGCATCCCCACCCAATTTATCAACTTTCTATTGCCCCTAATATGCAGTGTGCTGTCTGCGTAACTTACCTGTCCTTACTGTTTTTTCCAACCTTTGTCTGTCTTGCATTGTGATACTCATTCTCTGGGTATACCTGCTGTGATGGCCTTTTCCTCCTCCTTTCCTATCCTTACCTTTCCTTCTATTATTAAAAAAAAGAATGAGGCCTATTCCCACCAAAACAAAAATGACATGCCCATGTAACTTTTCCTCTGATTTTCCTATTTAAACATCCCTGTTATGTACTCCTCTTCTTCACCCACAGCCCACATATTACTTTATATCTCCTACTTTCCTTGGATGTGTGGATTACTTGTGTTCCCCACACAGGTCCTGAACCCAGTGTTAGCTGTGTTGATGTGGCCATGATTGCTCTTCATCTTTAATTTTTTTTTATTAAAAAATTTGCAGATTCTGTTGTAAGCGCAAGCAGGCATATTTTACTAGTACATGACTTGTAGAGATACCCTTAGTTGTATCTGTGCTTACTGCACAGACTGCTGAAGATATGTATTAGAAAGTGCAAGGAGCTTTAATGCAAGTATATTTTGTTAGTAAATTAATTAAATAAATACATGTAGTTGTCTGTAATGTTTCCAGACAGATTTCTGAAAATATGTATTATGAATGCCATGCAGCTTACATTGGGATAGTTAGCATTTTTTTTTAATAATAATAGAGTCAGTTATATTCTATAGGTGTCCTTAAGCTTACTGGACAGATTCTGTTATAGATAGATCCTACTCCGCAAGGGAGGATCCGCATTGGATCCCGGCAACTACCATCCCATCAGTCTGACAAGCCTGATCTGCAAGGGCATGGAACGAATTATCATGGAACTTGTACACAAAGACATTCACAACCTTCAAACACTGGACCCCACCCAGTTTGGGTTTGTGAAGGGCCGATCTTGTCTCCGGAATCTGATTGACTTCTTCAAATCAGTCTCCAGAGCTGTGGACGAGGGTAAGGTGGTTTACACAGCCTATCTGGACCTAGCCAAGGCCTTCAACACCATCCCCCACTCTGGAATCATAGATAAATTTACCAAGCTGGGCATAAATCCCTACATCACTCAATGGGTTGCCAACTGGCTTACTGACAGAACTCAGACTGTAAAAGTAGCCGACTCCAAATCCAGCTCCAGACAAGTGACAAGTGGAGTACCTCAGGGTTCAGTCCTGGGACCACTCTTGTTTGGCATCTACTTCTCTGAAGTACAGGCCAACACTAAGGGACTCTGGCTAACAAAGTTTGCAGATGACTGCAAACTGGGAGCCATTACTGAATCCCCAAATGATGTGGATATTCTACAAAATGGCCTTACAGAACAGATGCTTGGTGCCATGGACTCAAGCTTAATGCCAAGAAATGTATAGTTATCCCCTTTGGAAAAAACATGTACCCATGAATTACCACATAGGTGACAGGACACTAAACATCGAAAGTGTGATGAGAGACTTAGGGACACAGGAGGACAGTGGTCTCAATTTCGATAACCACATTGCCACAACAGTCAGGAAATCCTTCTATGTGGCACACCTCATCACTAAGGGCTTTTCATCCAGAAAAAAGGAGGTTATTGTCCCACTGTACTCATCCCTCATTAGACCCATTATAGAGTATAATGCCCCGTTTGGTATTTACCTCACAAGACATCTGCAACAGCTGGAAAGGCCACAGAAATACCTCACTAAAAAAATCACAGGCCTAAAGCAGATGCCATATGCTGACCATCTAAAAAAACCTCCAGCTATACTCTGTGGCATATCGTCTACTCAGAGGCGATCTCTGCATAACATACAAGGCCATATCAAACCCTGAGCTGTTGGACATGCTCCACTTAAAGAAATCCCAATCCCTCAGAGCCACACGCTCTAGGGATCTAAACCTTATCATCACAATGAACAAAACATGCTGGAGGGATAGGTTCCTGACCCAGAGACTCCCCATACTCTGGAATAGACTGCCCATACATGTCAAGCAGGGCACCTCATTGGCCTTCTTCAAAAAGAACCTTGATGATTGGATGGGAGATATGAAATTCACCCCGGGGATCATGTCAGTCGCCCTGCTAGACAGGGGTCCAGAGAAGTAAATATTGTGGGAAGAAATATCCAGGGAATTGTTATGGCTAGGCTTGCATAGGCCCTAGGGCCGATAGCCTAGTACCAACCTATGAACCTATGATATGTATGTAAGACTGCCAGAATGCTTGAACTCTGACAAATTTTCTGTAATTTTGTTAATGTAAAACATGCTTTGACAGCAATTTCTCATTAATTATGGATTATGTGTGGGTTTCTTTAGTATGTCATTGCTACTGTGATACACCATTGTGTACCCAGGTGTTCTGAGTTCATTGTGGTATATGTACCTATTACATAGTTATCTGCAAGTTCAGTGCTGATATAAGCATAATTCACTGAAATCCGCAAACATTACCAAATCAAGACCATTGGGGGAAGGAGGGTGTATCACTTGCCAAACTGTGCCTAACTTAGTGCTTTTATTATTATTTATTCAACTAAAATAATTTGTCTTATAACTATTCATAACATATTACATGTTTATTCACCATCAGATCTACTGATATGGCTTATTCTAAAGTGCCAGTGAGCTGAGAGGCAACATAGTTCTTCTTGTCTATCACACGCCAGCTGCAGTATCAGTGGTTGTTGCGCCTCTTTCTGAATATTGGGATTTCTTTAAGTGGAGCATGTCCAACAGCTCAGGGTTTGACATGGCCTTGTATGTTAAGCAGAGATTGCCTCTGAGTAGACGATATGCCACAGAGTATAGCTGCAGTTTTTTTTAGACGGTCAGCATATGGCATCTGCTTTAGGCGTGTGATTTCTTTAGTGAGGTATTTCTGTGGCCTTTCCAGCTGTTGCAGATGTCTTGTGAGGTAAATACCAAACGGGGCATTATACTCTATAATGGGTCTAATGAGGGATGAGTACAGTGGGACAATAAGCTCCTATTTCTTCCATGGCACTAAGTACTGTGAATATGTACACATAGATGGAAGCAAGTAACACAAACGATAAATCCACAGCAACCAGTTTATTAGTTTGAGCGCTTTCGTCAGCTTTAAGCCTCAGACTTCATCAGAAACACCATTAAAAAACTTTAACATGCTTATATACCGTATACCATATACCATATCACATGGTCACATAAACACTCCCCTTCATTAATAAATAAATTGAATTAAATTGATTTAAAATTGCCAAAATAGCAAGTATGTAATATTATGTTGTGTGAACCTCCCTGCTAATGGAACATTTTGTTAACATCAAGTTCAAGTGAAAAATGAATGAATATGACAATATAAGACCTAAATAAGTTAAATAATGAATAAGTGTATGAATAAATACATTTATAAATAAATTAGATGAATTTACCAGTTTGATTAAGCTTGAGTATCCGCGGTGGTGGTGCTGCGGTAGCATTGTCGCCTCACAGTAAGACGCTGTCCGGTTCGACTCTCAGTTGGAGTGTCTTCTGCGTGGAGACATGCATGAATGGGCGTACCTTCATTGAAGGTTGTGCATCAGGGCTGGCAACTCGGTACGTAAAAATCAACTGCCAATCATTAGTGGACCGGAGTTCCGCTATGGAGACCCCTAACCAGGAAAAGCCGAAAGTCACAACAACAACCAGTTTGATTAAGCTTGTGCATAACACCATAGTAAATAGGAATTTGCAAAACAAACCTCATACACATGACCATAAATTAATACATTCATACATAAATTTCATGTGCCTGGTTGAAACTCTAAACAACCTCTCTTAAAACAAAGTAAGCTGCTATTCATTTAAAAAAAAAATTCATATACATATATATATATGTATATGTGCATATATATATATATATATATATATATATGTAAATATATATATATATATATATATATATATATATATATATATATATATACATATGTTCATATATGTGTATATATACACACACACACACACACACACACATATATATATATATATATATATATATATATATATATATATATATATATATATATATACACACACATGTGCATACACATATGTAAAGGTATTAAAGATGATATAAGTTTGTGAAGATACTATAAAGATGGTCACATGTGAAACTCAGATTTTAGTTTCAAAAGGCTGGAAATGGACATGGTTTCATTGAGAACAGGGGTGGCTGTTGCATTAACCCGAAGTTGCCATACTAATTCTCTATATTCCAAAAACGTATCTTTTGGCCCACTCCTCATGTCTTTGTCAACAATTTGTTCCAAACCAGAAAATCTAAAAGAGTGACCATTACATTCAAACACATGTCTGGCCAAAGCATTGCTCAAATTAACTTTACGTATATCATACATATGTTGATATATCCGCTTATTGAGAGCATTTTTGGTTTTGCCAATGTAAAACCTTGCACATTGCCGACAAATTGCTATGTACACTAAACATTTGGTCAAACAGTTGAACTTTTGTCTCAGTTTTACTTCACCATACCCCTCGATATAAACAGAATGTGTTTCCATAATGTGGCAACATTGTGGACAATGCCCACATTTTCTCATGCTCCCTCCCCTTCCTCTGTATGTGTTCCTTTCTAAAATATTCTTGATATTAGAATTTCTTTTGTACACCACCAATGGCTTGTGTCCCATTTTTTCTTTATGTTCCTCATCATCCAGTAAAATGCACCAATTGGTATTAATAACCTCCTTTATATCTTTGAACAAGGGGCTGTATGTTATAATCACAGCCCGATTAAAACCCCTTTCCATTACTTCAGGATCCTGATTAGTAACAACACTCGCTTTATTGTGAGTAACTATAGCCTCGACATTAATTCTTAATAGAGGAACAAAATGCCCATCCATTCTTTTTCTAGTTACCTCCTGTAATATAGGGTCAATGAATGAATTAGGGTACCCCCTTCTTAATAACAAAGACTTCAGTGTCCCAATTTCCTCTATAAATTGTTCAAAATCACTCACCATCTTTGGCAACCTCACAGCCTGTCCCTTCACAAGTGATTTTTTTCTGGTAAGGGGGATGGCAACTGTCAAAGTGTAAAAGGGTGTTGGAAAAAGTGGGCTTTCTATAAATGGTAGAAATAAAACATTGGTTGACAATATCCTTTTTAATTTCTAAATCTAAATAATGAACTTTATCAGTAGAAGCTTCCATAGTAAAGGACAGGAAGGTTGTACTTTCATTCAGAAAGTCAAACATTGAATGAAGTACTGCTAAATATTTTTTTTAATTTACTTGCATCTGATTCGTTGCATATTTTTCCTTTTAGTGCTAATTGTATGTCATATTTGATATTTGTGTTGAAGGGTGTTAGATAAAAGGGGCATGGCTACCCAAGGGAATGGTTGTGGCTATATTATGAGTGGGATGGGGCTTGTTTGTCAGGAAATTGTACAATAGAAAGGTGGCAGCCCTATGACCAGGTCTGTTTCTAAATCCTGGCTAAGAAGTATAAAGGCTGGAAATGTATACAGTACCATATAGAAATCATTTAAAACTCTGTTCTTTGTACTATGCAGAAAATATTAACAATGCATCAGTGGCAAAAAGTCTGCAATTAATGGATAACAGAGATAACACCAGTGCACTGGAATACACATATCACATAATGATACAGAATTAAATCATTGTCGACAAAAAGATGGAAGGACAGTGAAAAAGTAGACTGCACTTAAAAATTACAAGACAAAAAAAAAAACAAACAAAATGATGGAATAGTCATGCATTTATATTTATGTATATATCCTGTTTCATTTGCTGTACTTATATTACTTGCAACTACAGGTGTCAGTGATAATTTTTATAAAAACAATGTATACATATACAATAATATTTCTGTAATTGTTTTGTAAAGAGGACTGCTGACTTTCAGCAAACTCTCTATGCCATTACAATATAGTATACTTAAAGTATTTTTAACTTCTGCAATAGAAATATGGTGGTATTATTTAATCTTTGGTATATTACTACACATATGCTGTGATATTACTGAATGCATCTTGTCTGGCAGGATTTGACTTGTTGAAAATCAAGCCAGAATTGCTTGCAATTGCTTCTTACCCATGGCAGATGTTATTTTTGAGAAAGATGTAATTGCTTTCTACATGGTCCTTGAAGAGCTGGAATGAAAGCTGATTGCCATAAAAAGTTATGTCTTGCAACTTTCTCCTTCATCTTTTTGAAATAGATGGTAACCCTCAAAGTTCAAATCATCTAGATAACCTTCTATTAAAGAATTTAGAACATAGGAGACAAAGTTCAAAACAATCATTTTGTAAGTTCTCTGAAAAATGTAAGACAACTCAGATCACTGCAGCTGTTACCACCGATATGTGTGTTTGGATAGATTGTCATTGTTTGAGCAAGATATTTCTTTTACACATATGAACATACAGGCATGTGCATTACACACATTTTGTGTGTGTGTGTGTGTGTGTGTGTGTGTGTGTGTGTGTGTGTGTGTGTGTGTGTGTGTGTGTGTGTGTGTGTGTGTGTGTGTGTGTGTGTGTGTGTGTGTGACTGCAGAAAATATGACACATCTTAATGAAATATACATAACTTTTTTACTGTTAAATGTCTCAGAGGTTTGATGTTTTATTGGTTTTGACATGTCATCAGATGATTTCTAGATGCATTTAATGAATGTATCTAGAAATCATGCATTCCTTACTCATATGTGCTAACCCTACTGGTCCTCCTAAGCCCAGCCTTACAAATTAGGTCTGTAAACATTACTTCCTTTACAGTACTATGCAATAAAACACACAGATACACTGCATACGCATACACACTCATCACATAGGTGTAAAACTAAAACTATCTCCTTCCCTAATCCCTGCTCATACCAAATCCATATACATTCATGCACTTACATGTAGACACACGCACACACACACACACACACACACACACACACACACACACACACACACACACACACACACACATAAATGCATGCCACAAAACTACCCTCGTCTGTAGCCTTAACTTTGACCCTAACCCAAGAACATTTAAACAGACACACACACACACACACACACACACACACACACACACACACACACACACACACACACACGGATGCCACTAAAGTTATCCTCATCTGTAGTCCTAACTCTGAACCTGACCCAAGATAATTTAAACAAACTCACTCACACATCCATACAACACAGTCCTATTACTGAAACATTTGATTATAGTGAAAGTTTCAGCATTCTAACCCACTCCCACTTATTTTTATTTGATAAAAACAATCTTCCACTTAATATACCCTGTAGTTGACCAACAATAAACCCAAAATCGTCATTCGATAAACTTTCACCATGATATAAGGTATGGGGTATGATAAGTGCGTGTGAGTGTGTGTGTGTGTGTGTGTGTGTGTGTGTGTGTGTGTGTGTGTGTGTGTGTGTGTGTGTGTGTGTGTGTGTGTGTTTGTACATACATACATATATATATATATATATATATATATATATATATATATATATATATTTATGTAGGTGCACTTCACAATGCCGAATTTCTGAAAGATTGAATTTTATATGATCAACACCATATAATTTCAGAATCTCGACATTGTGAACGGAGATTTGCATACAGCACGGAACAGTAGATTTCCCTTCTCTTCACTGTAGTGCAATCTCAGAGTTGGTATATTTAAGTAGCAGGTCTGTGGGAGCTGCAGGGGGGCTTGCCCCTCTGCAATAATGGTGAGAACATTTTTTTTTTTGTTTTTGTGGATTTACTTTACAATGTCAAGGTTCCAAAAATTCAATCACATGGTCTCAGCCATATGAAATTCAATTTTTTGGAAATTCATCATTGTGAAGTGAATCTATATATGGGTCTACTGCTCTGCATCAAAAGAACACTTCTTCAAAATAGAGCAGGAAACCCACACTTCAGTGAAAGTTCACTTCAATGAAAGTGCACTTTTGCTGAAGTCTAGTTCCCCGGGTGACCCAAAAAAATCCCCCACTAAAACATGTTTTTGCATGGGGGCCCCCGACATCCCCCACTTAAATATACCAACTCTGAGATTGCACTACAGAGGTGAAAAGGGAATATTCCCATTCCGCACTGTAGTGTGACTGCCGAAGTCAATGTTCGAAGTTTCACTACTTCAAACAAGTGGACTCGGTGAAGTGGGTTCGAAGAAGTGAAACGTTGAACATCTGCATGGATCATATATATATATATATATATATATATATATATATATATATATATATTTATATATATATATATATATATATATATATATATATATATATATATATATATATATATATATATACACAGATACATACATATTTATATTTGTATTGTTCTTTTCCTGTAAATGATAGAACGTTCTTAATATCATGATGAAAAATATGGTATTAAAGAATTTCAAACTCACAGAACACCTAAGCCCTAAGTATTGATGTTACAAAAGATCTTGAGAGGAAAATTATTTCCTCGCCTAATCTTTACAATAAACACCGCCTCATAACACTACCCTCAAATTCATCTGAATAGTGGCAGTGTTATTGGAAGGGTTTTATTACGGTAAAGTGTAGAGTTATGGTTGGGGGGAAAGGGTAGTGTTTGAGTTAGTGTTAGCACCCATTACCAAGTTGGGCAAGGGGCCTTTTAAAGCTCATTACAGATGTGTAGAAGGACATATGGAATCATCTATTAGGATAAGTGGATTAGAGTGTTATGAGAAGATACCTGAAATAAACACAGTGAATAATTGTAAGAAGTCATGATTTCCTTTGGTGGCAGCAGAATTTTTTTGCAGGATATCATCTTAGTTATGTAATTGTTTTTGAAAGTTTATCAGGAGGGAGCACCCTTTGTTTGTGAATTTGTTTGATTCGGATGGCAGCTTACATGTTGGGATGAGTGATGTGCTGCTGGTAGATGTTGATTATCTGTTTTGACTGTATAAGGAAGTGTCTCATGGGCAGCTCACAGTTTGGCTTTGTCCTTCTTTTAGTCAAGCGACCAGATAAGTATTGGGCAGTTATTTCCATATATGAGCTGGATACTGCTTTGCATTTTGTTACTGCAGATAGTGTACATGGGCTATATAGGACTGATTATGGATTGTACAAAAGGTTATTTGTTGTGGAAAAAATTGGAATTCTGGCCCATTTGAAATAAATTTTTTATGGCATTACCGAGTCAGCTATTGTGGATATTGTCATAAAGTTTATATGGAAAAAGGGGGACAAGACATATCTTCTTAATTGGAAGCTGAGAACTTTATGAAACCAGACTGTAACTTTTTAAAGAAAATATCAAAATTGCATCTTTATGCTGGGTCATACAAGATTTTCTCTGTTGTTTTTTAGGGCATACCTGGTACCTCTGTTCATTACATGTTTATTTTAATTAAATAAGTTATAGATGTTATTTTAATAAGATATGGATTGTTTACTGTCTAGTGATATGTGGAAGGCTTTTCATTGACTTAATCATGCCTGGATGTGGAATATTTTAAACTGTTATAGAACTGGAACTAGAACAGAAGATATAATATGTAGAACAGAGCGTGTGTATGTACCTTTAAGAAACATTTCCAGATGTAGACATGTGCATATAAATAGTGAGTATGTGCAGGCAGCAGTGCCATTTTGAGAGAACAGCCAGAGTATTAACATGCATGAGTGTGGTAATCAGTCTGTTTATAAGTTTATTTAAGTTTAAGTTACAAAGCCTCATTCCTGATGTGTTTGTTTGTAATAAAGCTGCTTGAACTGAACCCAGAACCACTTGTCTGTTTTATCCTGACCAGCTGAGTGACATGGTGCCAGAACTGGGATAGAGAGCGCAACTTCTTCAAGCCATGAGGTGCAGAGTTGAAGGTGAAGGCAGACTGAGCTGATGGAGTGACTCCGATCTCAAACAAATGAAAAGGGCCAGAAATGAACTTAAGGTAACCAGAACTTGCACAAATGATTTATTTGGTAAAGAAAATGAAACAGAGCATTTGTAAGGCACAACACGCTTTATTAATCAAATGAGTAGCACAAAATGTATTATTAATCAAATGAAAGTGTGTCATTGCTCTCTCCCCCACACACCAGTATATCTGGCACTGAGAATGTTGGCAACACAAACACCACACCTCAAACACCACCCACATCTACACAACACAGCCCCACATATGCAGATGTATTCAACAAAAGTATACCCAAGCAAAAGAGACCTCAGAGGCATAAATGCATACAAACTCCACTTCCCACCACACCACACACCTCACATAGTCCACACACCTGTGTCACACAGTTACTAAGGCTTAAACATATACCCAACATATTAGTCATGGAAGACTCCATTGTGAGACACACAGATGTGCCCCTCACCAGGCTGGATAAGGAGAAAGTCACGGTTAATTGTTTGTCAGGTGACAGACTCCACCATATCACCAATGCACTCAAATCTCTTAACAGGTACTGTTATAACTTTGTCATAGTCCATGGTGGAGTGAATGACTTCAGACATACCCCTCTGGACTATATGAAGAGAGACATGATCACGCTCACTGAATATGTGTCCAAGGCAGGTATGTTCCTAGTTTTAAGCAGCATTCTACCGTCACCCAGAATAATGCCTCAATACAAACAGAAAATGATTGACTTTAACAATATGCTTAGTTTCTGGTGTGATTCAAAGGGGATCCAGTACTTGACAGCCTGAAATGACATGATTGATAAACCACAATGTTTTCCCAGAGATGGCCTGCATCTGTCTCCCTTGGGCTTCAGGCACCTGGCAAAGGGTCTTGCATCCTCCATAGTGCCTTTTTTAGGCAATGCCATGAGGTCAAAACTACCAACATGATAATTTCATCAGAACATAAATTAAATATCATGCTGCTAAACGCTAGGTGTCTAAACATGAAACTGCACTCATTGCAAGCATTCTTAGCTCTGGAAAAGCTGACATTTTTGCAGTCACAGAAACCTAGTTCAAAGCTGCAGAGAGCGCCCCAGCCATACCAGGATACTCATCCTATCATTCATTTAGACCCCAAATTGTGGGCAGCAAAACAAAAGGAGGTGAAGTTGAAATATATATAAAAGACATACACACCTCTAGGCTGGTCAAACAGTATGACGCACAGGAAACACTCCAAGTGCAGTTAACAACTGACAAGACCGCTATTCAAATCATAACTATCTATAGGCCTCCAGTTTTGACTCAAGATGCCCCCTCCACCTGTCTGAACCTCTTCGAATCTATCAAGATTTAACCTTTTACCCTGATCCTGTGTGACTTTAACTATCCAACCGCAGATTTAATGCAATACTCATGGCAAAAACAAATGCTCAGAGATTCCTTGATTTTGTCATTGCAAATGCCTTGGACCAGTTGGTTGACACCCCCACAAGAGGTGAAAATGTCTTGGACTTGGTATTAACCAGCATGAGTAACCAGTGCAGCATCCCTACAGAGTCGTCATCCCTGGTAAGATCCGACAACAAAGCAGTCACTTTCAAAGTCACGATCTCCCCTGACACCCCCTCCCAGCTAGCGTCAAAAATAAAACTTCTCCAAAGTTGATTACAGCCTACTGAGGGAAGGTATAAACAGCTTCACAGCCCGCTCCCCCTCCATAGGAACTGGCACATATGTCCAAACCTACACCAAAGTACTATATGTGCATTTATAGAGCTGCATGGAATCAGGAATACCAGACAGGATGAAATCCTTCTCCCCAAGGAAGAGTAAACCTGTCTAGTGGACATCTACAATAAATAAACTCTATAATAAAAGGAAAAAATTGCTGTCCATGACAAAGAAGGAGCATGTGCTTAATTGGAAATAATCTCTCCATAGCCTGAACAAGCAAATAAGAGCACTAGTGAAATCCTCCAAAGCAAACTTCAAGTCATAACTGGCCACATCTACTAAAGACAATCATAAGGCCTTCTTCACATATGTAAACAATCTCAAGGAAAGAACCTAGATCTGCTCAGAACTGGTGGTTAAGGACACCACATACACAAATTCTGTAGACATCACCAACCTGCTGGCAGACAAGTTCAGTGAAAACTTCACTCCTCTGTCCCCCACCAGTAAAACAGGACATCCCCAGTACCTGCCCCCTCCCCTTATCTCTAGGGAGCAAGTCATCACTGCCCTCTCAAAGGCAAAAAATACAGCCTCCATGGAACCCGATAACATCCCAGGCTGCATCCAACATGAACTCAGGCAGGAACTTGCAGCACCATTAGGCACTCTATTCAACCAAAGTCTGAGTATCAGCTTCATCACAGCTGAGTGGAGGACAGCTACTGTCATCCCTTTGCACAAAGGTAGAGTGTCCACTGATCCAGGAAATTATAGACCCATCAACCTAACTAGCCTGATCTGCAAGACCATGGAGCAGATTATCATGGACCTCATTAACAAGGACATTGGCAACCTCCAGACATTTGATCCTACAAAGTTTGGTTTTGTCAAGGGGAGGTCATGCTTGTTAAATTTGGTTGACTTCTTTGAGACAGTCACCAAGGCCATAGATGAGGGGAAGATGGTGCACACCACCTACCTTGACCTGGTCAAAGTCTTTGATACTATTCCAAACTCAGGTATAATAGATAAACTCTCTCAACTAGGCATCAATCTATATGGTACCAGATGGGTATCAAACTGGCTCACTGACAGAACCCACCTAGTTAAAATAGGGGTTCTACCTCAAGTAGTAGACCTGTAACAAACTGTGTACCACAGGGACCAGTCTTGGGGCCTCTGCTGTTTGGGATATACTTGTCGGAGATGGAGGCCAACTCTAGTGGGCTATGGCTTACCAAGTCTGCAGATGACTGTAAGCTGGGTGCTGTCATCAATTCCTCTAGAGATGTGGACATCCTCCAGGAGGGTCTCACCTTAACAAATTAATGGTGCCAGAAATATAGCCTCAAACTGAACGCTAAAAAATGCATAATCATCCCTTTTAGGGAGAGTGATGTCCCCACAAATTATCACATTGATAATAGGGTCATAAGCATGCAATCAGTCTTGAGGGACTTGGGCACCCTGGTTGATAGCAAACTGACTTTTGACCACCATATTGCCTACGTTGTACTGAAAGCTTTCTACATGGCCCACCTCATTAGTAAGGGTATCTCAGCCTGGGACAATGTGGTCATAACATCCCTGTATTCTTCCCTTATAAGACTCATGATTGAGTACAATTCCCCTTTTGGCATATACCTCACAAAGCACATGCAGCAACTGGAGAGACCACAGAGGTTCCTCACCCAGAGAATCCAGGGCCTCAAACATCTACCATACACAGATAGGCTAAAAGCCCTGTCTGTCTACTCAGTCTACTACAGAATCCTCAGAGGTGACCTCTGTCTGGCATACAAAGCAATCTCAGACCCACCCTCATGGGACTGCTGCATATCCGCAAGTAAAGCTCCACTCGTACAACCCACACGTGCAATTTCAGTCTGGTCTATGACATCAATAGGACTTGTTGGCAGGACAGATTTGTGTCCTAGAGACTCCCCCTTTTATAGAACAGACTCCCTCTCCACTTAAAGCAGAGTACCTCATTAACCCTTTTTAAGCACAACCTGGATAACTGGATGGAGAACAGAAAATACACGCTTGAGATTCCACCTATGTCTCTGCTGGACATTTGCATAGGGTGCTGACTTGCTGGAACATGGGATAAATTCTTGGCTAGGCTTGTAAGGGCTCAGGGCCAAAAGCCTAGTAACTTTCTATGATCCTATGAAAGGCACAAAATGCATTATTAATTAAATGAAATGTTCAAAATCATGATATTTGATAGAACTAGCAGAGATATTCATATGGGGTTCAGAATTACCTTTGTTTGCATAACGAGCATGTTTAAAGTAAAACATGCACAAGAAAAGTCTAATGAGGATGATAAGAGACTGAATGGGCATAACGCGTACAATAAAAGGACAAAATAAGCATAAAGAGCAACGTGACTGCATGTTTTTAGTAAAAGACTATGTCTGGGCACAAACTGCTATTTCACATTGACCAAAGCCATTCAAAGCATAACTAGAGTTATTCGATGTATCTCAAAATGTGCAAAGTGTTTGCAGAGTATGTGCTTTATTACGGTGCAATTAGTTCAAAGAGTTTGCTGTATTCAAAATGCAGTTATATTGCTAAGTACAGTCAAAGTACTTCCATTTCGAAAAGTTTCTTGTGCTGTGTGCATTTATTCACAGAGTGCCACCATTTCAAAGTGTTTCTTACACTGTACAGAGTTAGTTTGCAAAATACAGCCATGTTGAAGAGTTCTTATGCTGTATACAGTTTATTTCGCAATGTGCATTCATTTCAAAGTGTTTCTTACTCTGATCTTTTTCTGCTGTGTACAGTTTATTCCCAAAGTACAGTCATTTCAAAATACTTCTCACACTGATAAAGAGTAATTTCATAAAGTACAGTGATTTCAAAGTATTATTGTGCTATGTTGACTTGTTTGGCAAAATGCACTTATTTCAAAGAGTCTGTTATACTATTGGACATAATTACAATTACTGCCATAAAGTTTTGGCATATTTATGTGTGTGTATGTTCATACATAATTCCAAGCACCTTCACTACTGTGTGTTGATATGTCAGAGACATTTCACAGACCAAGTCCACTTGTGTTTGATCATAATATAGCAGAGAGTTGGAGAGTATTTGAGCAGGAATGCGATTTTCATGCAAGCAGCTTTTTCTGACAAAGATGCACATACAAGGGCATTCATTTTGCTTAACTTAGCTGGGTCAGAAGCCATTGAAAGAGACCTTTCATTTGTGTACACACCACAATTATATGCAGGAGAATGGGAAAGCTGCCATATTGTTGTACTGGCTGAATCAAGGGAGGACCCTGAGTACTTGAAATGTAAATTTAGAGAAATGTGCAAGCCCCAGGAAAATGTTACATTATAGAGGCACTTATTTTATACAAGAGACCAAAAGCCAGGTGAAACCTTTTCAGCTTATATCATTGACTTGAGAAATAAGGCTAAAACGTGCAGTCTGGCAACTTGAACGATTAGTTAATAAAGGATAGACTTGTGTGTGGTGTTATTGATGCTGCAGTGAGAAAGATTTTGCTTCGTGACAGTGATTTAACATTGAACAAAGCCACAGAGATTTGTCAAATCCATGAGCTCAAAGATAGGCACACAAGTATGCTTGCAAGTGGTAAGAGCATTGTTTCAACAGCCTTTAGAGTACGCGTAGACAGCATGCAGCACATGCCAAGCACAAACAGGCCTAAGCACATGGCAGCTGCAACCTCAGTGGGCTCCCCTGAGAGGACCTGTAACTTTCTAGCAAGTTCCAAAACTAGCTCAGCAAAATGGACATGCTCAGTATAGTCAAGGGTGAGTCAGCAAAACCAAAGTCAAGTCTTATTGTTAGCTGTCGTAATTGTGGAGCCAATTATGAGTCTAAAAGAGAGAAGGGCTTAGCATTTGATCAGCAATGCCATAAGTGTAAAAAATGGAACCACATTGAAAAGTTTTGCAAATCAGGGAAGCTTCATTCAGTTATTAAGAAAGGTCACTCAAGAAAGCAAGTTGAACATATAAAAAGCTGCAACCTTACTTTCTATGTAGACGATGTAGGCTAAGGCAGTAGATTTGTTGGCAAAGAACAAAGTATGTTGTACTGTCCTGATCAATGGTAAACCCACAGAGCTCAAAGTAAACACTGGTTCAAAGTGTAAAGTAATGTCAGCAGAAACATTTGCTACAGTGAGAGCTGGTGAGCAACTTAATTTGATTAATTGTGTGAATCTTGTTGCTTTTGGAGGTGAAGAAATTCAAGGCTCAGTAGTGCTTTCATGCTATTGGGCTGGGAACAATTACAGCTTGGAATTTTATGTAGTCTGAAGACCTGTGCACTATTTAGTCTAGAGACAGTTTGAGAATGAAACTGCTTTCTTTTACCAAAGAAGTCCATCATGTGAGCAAATGTCCCAGTTCCAGTTTTAGTGATGGTATTTTGTCAGAGTAAGCTGATGTTTTTGATGACAAGCTAGGCAAACTTTCAGTTATGTACTCCATGAAAGTAGACCTAGAGGTCAGTCCAGTGGTCAGACCAGCAAGGAGAGTTCCAATAGCTATGCAGGACAAAGTCAAGGTCCAGTTAGACCAAATGGTGCAGCAAGGTATGATTTGTCCAGTCACAGAACCAAGCTGCTCATAAGAAAATTTCAGATGAAATCAGAATATGCATCGATCCAAGAGACTTGAACAAGGCATTAAAAAGACCTCATCATCCTATGTGTACAGTTGAGGAGATTGGCGTCCCCGTGCCAAATGTCACTGTTTTTTCTGTCTTAGATGCAAAGAGTTCATTTTGGCAAATAATGCTTGATCGCAAATCTTCACTACTGACTACATTCAGTACCCCATTTGGTAGATACAAATTCCTCAGAATGCCTTTTGGAATACATTCTGCCAGTGATGTTTTTCAGTGTGCAATGGAACACATTTTTTCAGGCTATCCGTGTGTAATAATAGTTGATGATTTATTAGTTGGAGGCAATGGTGAAGCAGAGCATGACAGAAACCTCAGGAAAGTTCTGGACAGAGCATGTGAAGTGAATTTGAAGCTTAATCCTCTGAAATGTAAACTCAGGCTACCAGAAGTTACTTATGTAGGTCATTTATTTAGCAGCACAAGCTTACAACTAGACCCTTCCAAACAAGCAGCCATTCTTGAAACACTAGCTCCAGACAATGTTCAAGCCTTACAGCGTTTTCTTGGCAAGGCTAACTATTTGGGCAAATTTATCCCTGACTTTAGTGAGTTATCAGCACCTTTAAGAGAGCTGACATGCAAAAATGTTGCCTGGTCATGGTTAGAACAACACCAGAGAGCATTTGATAACCTCAAACAGCAAATTGCCAACCCTCCTACATTGAGATACTATGATATTCACAAACCAGCAGTTCTTTCCTGCAATGTTTCAAAGTTTGGTATTGGTGCAGTTATTCTTCAATAGGGCAGGCCTGTTGCCTATGCATCTAGAACTCTTACCCAAACTGAGATGCAGTATGGTCAAACTGAAAAGGAATTTTTAGCAATTGTGTTCAAATGTTTGAAGTTCCATGATTATATTTATGACTGAGCTATCCAAATCGAAACTGATCATCAACCTCTAATCATTATTTTAAAGAAGTCTATGCATTCAGCTCCAGCAAGACTACAAAGAATGATGCTTATATTACAAAAGTACAATTCCAAAATGGTCTATACAAAAGTTAAACTTCTTTATCTGGCTGATACATTATCCAGATCGCCCAGAAATACTATGGAACAGCTTGATGCAGAGAATTTTAAACTTGATATCATGGAAGTGCGTAATTTTTCTACCATGAGACTTGATGAGCTGAGAGATCATACAAAGACTGATACAGCTTTGAAAAAGCTCAACCACTCCATCAATGTAGCATGTCCGTCAGAGTAATCTAGTGTACCACCAGAAGTGCAACCTTATTTTCCATACAGAGATGAGATTCTGATGCTTGATGGTATCATTTTCAAAGGTCCCAAAGTTGTTGTTCCTACTTCCTTACATCATGAATACATTCAGAGTTTGCATTATGGTCACTCAGGTTCTGACTCTACCTAAAGAAGGGTGAGAGGACTAGTATTATTAGTATTAGTATTTTGGCATTCTCTATCAAAAGACATTGATAAAGTGCTTTCTTCTTGTTCAGTATGCAACAGTACTAAGCTGCATTTGCAAAAAGAGCCACTTCATCTTAGCCATATTCCTGAACTAACTTGGTCAACAGTAGTAGCTAACATATTTGAGTGGAACAATCAGCATTACTTAGTGTTGGCAGACCCTTATTCGAACTGGTTTGAGATCGATTTGCTACCTAACCTAACATCCAGTGCTGTTATTACTGAAACAACATTTCTCAGTCCATGGTAGTCCACACAAAGTTATTTCTAACAATGGTACCCAGTTTACCAGTCAATTGTTTCAGAGATTTACTAAAGAGTGGGACTCTATCCATGTTACTAGTAGTCCTGAGTACCCACAGTCAAACTGCCTTGCTGAACGTGCAGTGCAGAATGCAAAGCAATTAATAGAGAGGTCAAAGTAAGACAATACCAATATATTCTTGAATTTACTTAATCTCAGAAATATACCCTGTGACAACCTACATGGCTCACCTGCTCAGAGACTTATATCTAGGCAAACCAGAACAACCTTGCCTATCAGTTCTAGTTTGTTGATGCCTAATGCTAAAAGCAACAGAGCAATCAAAGCCCAACTTTTTAAGAATCATTCTTTTCAGAAGTCCAGCTATGATAAAATGAACAGATTTCTTCATCTGTTAAAAGAAGGAGAGACAGTGAGGATGCAAATGATGAAAGACTTTGATCAAATTGGTCAAATGAGAAATACATGTGCCAAGCTGAGATCCTACTTAGTGGAATCTGAGGGTATAGAATACAGGAGATACCACAGACATCTTCTTCCTGTATCAGAAATGATATTGCAGCATTATACCTATAATACAGACTCTAGATCTCAGAGCAACCCTGACAATGTTCATACTGGAGAACATGTCTCAGTATCCATTCCCGTTCCTAATGATGCCCCAGTTGTCCCCAAAGTTGAACATTCCTTGAAGACAGTCCTCATTTCTAGACCCAATTCTGACTTTTATGTAGCATGATCAGTTCGCATTTTTAGACCTAGTGTAAAATACACAGCAACCTGGACATGATTGTTTTATATGTGTCTGATTTTGTATGACTGCATGTCAAAGAATTAGTTTTGTATAACTGCATGTCAAAAGATCATTTCTATAAATTGCATGTCATTGAATACTGTCATTTAGTATATGATTCATTTCTCAAAGAGGGAGGATGTAGAGCAGAGCATGTGTATGTACCTTTAAGAAGCATTTCCAGATGTAGGCACATGCATATAAATAATGAGAATGTGCAAGTAACGGTGCCATTTTGAGAGAACAGCCAGAGTGTTAACATATATGAGTGTGGCAGTCAGTGTGTTTATAAGTTTATTTAAGTTTAAGTTACAAAGCCTCATCCCTGATGTGTTTGTGTGTAATAAAGCTGCTTGAACTGAACCCACAACCACTTGTCTGTTTTATCCTGACCAGATGAGTCACATAATTGAAAACCAGTTCTTGCATTGTGTATCATCTATATATGTCTACTCATATCTGTTGTTTGGTGAATTGATGGTTTACTCAAAAGGTTTGAATGGGAAAGAGAGTGTGAACGTTTTGTCCCATGAACGGGTCCCTGTTTACTTTGATGATTAACACTCTTGCACCTATAGCTAAGTGATTAAATCCTAGTCTTTCAGGGATAATTGTCTCGTATTTTTTCTCTACATGGATGATATTGTCATACATACAATAAACATGTCTTGCATATTGCAGTTTGTGCTTATTTTAGATGAATATATGAGTATTGTAGGTTTCCAACTTAATGGAGTTAAAATACTCACTTTCAGGAATATCCATTCTATTTAACAAATTAAGAGTTGAGGTATTCGTTTTCAACAAAGGTCTTGTGTGGAGAGGCAATAGTTATAGGCAGTGGGGGAGATCAAGGTGGTTGTGTAGACTTGGAAATCTTTTTAAAATGAATAACCTTTCAGAATGAAGTGTATTTGATGAATGATAACTTGTTTTCTATGTTCATTTATTTTTCATGTATATACGTGATTTCTGTTTCAGTGGAGAACTGTTTTGGATGTGCTCTTTCTATTTTTCTGGGGCTTAGTCATTCAAGCCTAAAATGCCTTTTTTTGTATTTTTCCAGTCTACATCCATAGTTCCTTATGGTGTCCAGAACTTTTTTGGGTATGCGTTCTTAACAAAGCAACTTACCAGGTAATAATTGGCAGTATTAGAACGTGCAGGCAGTTATTAAAGTGACACTAAGATTCCAAATCTATAATGCGCTGCAGTACAGAAATTAATCATTATGTGTCACTTATTATTCATATTTTCATAACTGAGAGGGCTATAGTGTAGTATGCCATAGAGGGAGACAAATTTTTTGTCAATGTCCATTTTTAGCACACTATACCTGAGATATCACTAGTTGTTTGTTAGTAATTATGAAAATTAACAATATTCCCATTTGTACTTAATATTTCAAACAACAAGTGACTTACAAACTGTTGCATGGCATCAGATGAACCCTTAGATGTTGTTGAAGAAAGTTCTGTTTGATTATTTGCACTGTAAGTTGCACATCCTGAGATATTTAGTATCAGTTATATTGTTAATTTTACAATTAGGCATTGTTTCATATTTCTGTAAATATCTTAATAACCAGGGACACAGGGAGGATTTTTTTTGCTGTCATGTAAATCCTTATGTCTGATTAACAAAAATGTTCTAGCATTATATGTCTAGGTTCTGCAGTTTCCAAGATATGAGAATTTGTTTGTGAAAGTTTAACAAGGGCTTGTGTAATTTGTAACATATCATAGTATTTTATGGAAAGACTATGAATGACCTGACTATTATCAGAGGCCCGGGGAGAAAAGCTCCATTTGATTACATTGCATTACAATAATACACTTTAATAATAATAATAATAATAATAATAATAATAATAATAATAATAATTTAATAATACACATACACTTTAATAAATTCCATTAAACATTGCAGAAAATGTTTTCTGAATTGTTTGTTACATTAAAACAATATCCTACCACACAAAAGAAAGAAACTGTATTTAGTAAAAATGATACATAACATCAATAAAGAAGATATTTTTTTAAAAATGCAGAAATTATAGCAAGCCCCAGAAGGAAAGAACTAACCACACAAACTACAAATAGGAAACACAAATGAGAAAAAAAGCAGTAAAACATTTCATAAATAAAATATTTCTTCCTATCCCTTCACTTTAATATGCATAATGGTATAGCAGAACACAATACCTTACTAAAATCCCTACCTTAATAGTTCTGGGATGCAGCCTATCATCCAAACTACACCAACACAAATAGCATATAAAAATTAAAAGCTCACACTAAAAAATAAAACAAAAGAACAGAAAGAAAAGATAAGCAGCCAGAATTCATTAACACCTGCTTGTTGGGCTAAGCTTATTTATGCAATGAGCAGCAGCTAGCAGGATGTATGTGATTCAGAAAGCACTGTAACATGACATGGCCGCCTTGAAAAGAAGGGTAAGCAGAACTATATGCAGTGACCATATAACAAGCGTTGATGTATGCTAATGAAGTAAAAAATCATGGTGGAGCAATTCAGAAATATATGATACATGCAAACACCTTGAACCTGATTTAGCTTTAAATTCAGTTGCATGCTGACATTCAGCCACCAGAACACTTTGAAATGTATTAGGGGATGCTGCAGCTATTGTAAACTTATATCTGCATGGGGTTCTGATAGAAGGTGCAGCTGATGTTGCCAGTCATCATGCCCTGAAGGTCTATGGTATTCATACCACATTTAATCTACCATGGGCTCCATGAAATTGAAATAATAGACAGCTACAAAGTGGACAGGGACACCATACAGCAAATAGTGAACATGTTTCACCCTTGGCTGCAATAGTGCAATCCTATGGGAATGAAGGAGAATCCATCTCAGTAGATACAAAGGTATGTGCAGCTTTACATAGTGAAGAAATATCAATTCAGTAACCTGCAGGGGAAACAGTGGAGATACTACGTCAGGTATCCTCCAGCATTTCCATTATGCAGTGCTGCAATATGTGGGGAGCATATGTGGTTTACATGTACCCATGAAGAAACAGCTTGAACTATGTGACATTTCTATGCCATAGCCTATATCCCTGAGGTAGTGGGGAGCAAAAGACTGCACTCATACATAAATAAAAAGGCTCCACCTGATGAACTGGAAAGGATGTACATGAACCACAAAGGTTATCACTTCATCAACATGCAGGTGGTCTTTAATGCACAAAGCATCATCTGCAGTGTGTGTGTGTGTGTGTGCGTGTGTGTGTGCGTGTGCGTGTGCGTGTGCGTGTGCGTGTGTGTGTGTGTGTGTGTGTGTGTGTGTGTGTGTGTGTGTGTGTGTGTGTGTGTGTGTGTGTGTGTGTGTGTGCAGGTTACCTAGCAAGGTTCCATGACTCACACATATGGCAAACCTGTGATCTTTCCAGAGGTTTGCAAGGGGTGAGGTCCCACAGTGATATTTAGTAGGGGATGCTGGGTTTGTCCTAGAACCTTGTCTCATGACTGTAATGAGAAACCCATATAACCCCATTGAACAAGCTGACAACCACTCCCACGAACGAATTAGAAACATCTTACAGCATGTGTTTGGGCTGCTCAGGTCATGTTTCTGCTGCCTGGATACATCTGGAGGTGTTCTGTGACATGTCCTTGCCAGCTGTGCCTAAATATTGACTGTGTGTGCCGTCTTACAAAATATTATACTTAGAAAATTATTACAGCAGGGAGGCCTAATGCAGGGACCTTTATAGCAGAACAGGGAGTGGCAGCTGAGAGATGAAGAGCCAGAAGCAGGGGATGACCTTGCTGAGTAGAGGTGAGCACAATATGCTGTGCTGCTGGCTAAGAGGCAACAAATTACACTGTTACATAAATATCATAAGGCTCTCACAACATCTCCTTATACTCATATAGCATTGCCAAACACTGGAATTCTCTACCTCAGCATATTCTGTCCATCAATGATACACATTCATTTAAACAGTCCCTAAAGGAATATTTCACCAAACATAGGCTTTGCTCATGTTCTCCACCAGGCTAACTAATTTAACCCCTTACTCTCTAACTTCCTTCTCTCCACCACCCATTGTCAATATTGGGTCTATATCATATGAGCGAATCGCACAAATTGCGAATGCTCATAATATCGAACATAACAGACCTCGAACTTCCTATTGTGGGTGGCTGTGCCCCCCACACCCCCAGCTAAATATATATTCCAACTCCGAGATCGCACTACAGTGAGGAAAGGGTAAATATCCCATTTTCACTGTACCGTGATCTCAGAAAAAGCACTTCGAGGTCCTGTACGTTCAATATTATGAGCGTTTGCAATTTGTGCAATTCGCTCATATGATATAGACCCTTTAGATACAATGTCAAGGAGCATGCTTTTGAACTCCTATTGTAATTGTCATATGTATAAATGTATAATTATGCAATTTTCCTTGGAGCTTTTCTCCCCGGGTCTCTGCTGAAAATGGGCTTCTGGCCTAGTCAGATACTACCCGGTTATCAAATGTAAATAAATAAATAAATAAATAAGAGCTCAGCAAATACAGACAAGAACATGGGGATGCACAAGCCAGTGCATTTCTTTGTGCCGATCCCAAGCCTGGATAAATGGGGAGGGTTGCATCAGGAAGGCCATCCAGTGTAAAAATTCTGCCACATAACTTATGGCGTGAAAATTTCATATTTCCATACCGGATCGGTCGAGGCCCGGGTTAACAATGACCACCACCAGTACTGTTAGCCAACAGGGTGCTGGCAGAAATTGGGCTACTGCTGGCCAAAGGAGAAGAGGAGGGTGAAGGCATGCCCGAAGGCAGGAAGAGAGGATGTAGGTTAGGAGTGTAGCAGTGAGGGTAGGAACTTTGAATGTTGGCAGTATGACTGGTATAGGAAGAGAGCTAGCTGATATGATGCAGAGAAGGAAGGTTGATATATTGTGTGTGCAAGAGACCAGATGGAAGGGAAGTAAGGCCAGGTGTTTAGGAAATGGGTTCAAATTGTTCTATCATGGTGTGGATGGCAGGAGAAATGGGGTAGGGGTTATACTAAAGGAACAATATGCCAAGAGTGTTTTAGACGTGAAGAGAGTGTCTGACAGAGTGATGTTTATGAAGCTCGAAATTGATGGTGTAATGATGAATGTTGTTAGTGCATATGCTCCACAAGTTGGATGTGCGATGGATGAGAAAGAGAAATTTTGGAGTGAGTTGGATGAAGTTGTGGTGAGTGTACCTAAGGGTGAGAGACTAGTGATTGGAGCAGACTTTAATGGGCATGTTGGTGAAGTGAACAGAGGGGATGAGGAAGTGATGGGTAGGTATGGTGTTAAGGAGAGGAATGCAGAAGGTCAGATGATTGTGGATTTTGCGAAAACGATGGACATGGCTGTGGTGAATATGTATTTTAAGAAGAGGGAGGAGCATAGGGTGACGTACAAGAGTGGAGGAAGATGCACACAGGTGGATTATATCCTATGTAGGAGGGCCAGTCTGAAGGAGATTGGAGACTGTAAAGTGGTGGCAGGGGAAAGTGTAGTTAAGCAGCATAGAATGGTGGTCTGTAGGATGACGTTGGTGATCAAGAAGAGGAGGAGGAGTGTGAAAGCAGTGCCAAGGATTAAATGGTGGAAGTTAAAAAAGGGATATTGTGAAGTGGAGTTTAGGGAAGAATTAAGACAGGCACTGGGAGGCAGTGGAGAGTTACCGAATAGCTGGGTAACTACAGCAGAACTAGTAAGAGAGACTGCTAGAAAGGTGCTTGGTGTGATATCTGGACAGAGGAAGAAGGACAAGGAGACCTGGTGGTGGAATGAGGAAGTACAGGAGAGTATACAGAGGAAGAGGCTGGTGAAGAAGAAGTGGGATTGTCAAAGAGATGAAGAAAGTAGACATGAGTATAAGGAGAAGAGGCGCATGGCAAAGAGAAAGGTGGTGAAAGCTAAGGATAAGGCATATGGAGAGTTGTATGAGAGATTGGACACTAAAGAGGGAGAAAAGGACCTGTACCGATTGGCTAGACAGAGGGACAGAGCTGGGAAAGATGTGCAGCAAGTAAGGGTGATAAAGGATAGTGAGGGAAAGGTACTCACAAGAGAGGAGAGTGTGTTGAGTAGATGGAAAGAGTATTTTGAGAGGCTGATGAATGAAGAGAATGAGAGAGAGAGAAGGTTGGATGATGTGGGGATAGTGAATCAGGAAGTGAAACAGATTAGCAAGGAGGAAGTAAGGACAGCTATGAAGAGGATGAAGAATGGAAAGACTGTTGGCCCAGATGACATCCCAATGGAAGCATGGAGGTGCTTAAGAGAAATGGCAGTGGAATTTTTAACTAGATTGTTTAATGAAGTTTTGGAAAGTCAGAGGATGCCTGAGGAGTGGAGAAAAAGTGTTTTGGTACCTACCTTTAAGAATAAGGTCGATGTGCAGAGCTGCAGTAACTACAGAGAAAAAAATTGATCAGTCACAGCTTGAAGTTATGGGAGAGAGTAGTAGAAGCTAGGTTAAGAAGGGAGGTGATGATTAGTGATCAGCAGTATGGTTTCATGCCAGGAAAGAGCACTACAGATGCGATGTTTGCTCTGAGAGTGTTATTGGAGAAATACAGAGAAGGTCAGAAGGAGTTGCATTGTGTCTTTGTAGACTTGGAGAAAGCATATGACAGGGTGCCTAGAGAAGAGTTGTGGTATTGTATGAGGAAGTCGGGAGTGGCAGAGAAGTATGTAAGAGTGGTACAGGATATGTACGAGGGTAGTGTGACAGTGGTGAGGACTGCAGTGGGAGTGACAGATCCGGTTAAGGTGGAGGTGGGATTAAATCAAGGATCAGCTATGAGTCCTTTCTTATTTGCAGTGGTGATGGACAGGTTGACAGATGAGATCAGACAGGAGGCCCCGTGGACTATGATGTTTGCAGATGACATTGTGATCTGTAGTGAGAGTAGGAATCAGGTTGAGGAGACTCTGGAGAGGTGGAGATATGCTCTAGAGAGCAGAGGAATGAAGGTCAGCAGGGCTAAGACAGAATATATGTGTGTAAATGAGAGGGAGGGTAGAGGAATGGTGAGGATGCAGGGAGTAGAGTTGGTAAAGGTGGACGAGTTTAAGTACTTGGGATCAACAGTTCAGAGTTATGGTGAATGTGGAAGAGAGGTGAAGAAGAGAGTACAGGCAGGGTGGAATGGGTGGAGAAGAGTGTCAGGAGTGATTTGTGACAAACGGGTACCAGTAAGAGTGAAAGGGAAGGTCTACAAGACAGTAGTGAGACCAGCTACGTTATATGGGTTGGAAACAGTGGCATTGACAAAAAGGCAGGAGTCAGAGCTGGATGTGGCAGAGTTAAAGATGTTAAGATTTGCACTCGGTGTGACTAGGATGGATAGGATTAGGAATCAGTATATTAGAGGGTCAGCTCATGTTGGACAGTTTGGAGACAAAGCAAGATAGACGAGATTGCGTTGGTTTGGACATGTGCTGAGGAGGGATGATGGGTATATTGGGAAAAAGATGCTAAGGATGGAGCTGCCAGGTAAGAGAAAAAGAGGAAGGCCTAAGATAAGGTTTATGGACGTGGTGAGAGAGGACATGCAGGCGGTTGGTGTGACAGAGCAAGATGCAGAGGATAGGAAGAAATGGAAAGAGATGATCCGCTGTGGCGACCCCTAACGGGAAAAGCCGAAAGATGATGATGATGATATGACGATTGATATATATATATATATATATATATATATATATATATATATATATATATATATATATATAGATATAGATATATATATATATCTATATATATATATATATATATATATATATATATTTGGTTACTGTAAATATTAGACATAGGCAGCCCATGGTGAGACAATTCACATCAGCAGGTGCATGTTCAAGCTATCTTGAACAAATATTACAATAGCTTAATATAAATTAAGTAATAAAACTGATGAAACATATGTGTGAATATCACATCACATAAACTAACATAACCAGCAAGTACAGACAGCAACAATGAAGCATTCATACTTAACTGATAGTTCTTACTCATGTACTGCAAAGCCATCTAGTGTATTAGACAAAAGGATTCCAGGTCAGGCACCCCTCCGGAGGGCATGGCACTCTCAGAATAATATGCACAGCTGGGTGTGCAAGTTGGTCTTTACAAATAGAGCTTACAGAACATAAGCATAGTAAAGACACAATAAAAAAGATTAGGTGAACATGAGAAGAAAAAGACTTTGCAAACCCATGCATTGCCTGGCCATCCTGTGCATCAGACATAAGCAGATCGAGTCAGACACTCTTCCAGAGGCAGGGCACTCTCAGCATCACATGTACAGGTAGGTGAGTTAGCTATCCTAAGCAACTAGTATTAAACACTTTTTAAAAAATGATTAGATATACATAAAAAACAGACATTGCCTGGCCATGCATTGACTGGGCATTGTGTGTATTAGACAACTGCTACCCTAATTCACAGATTATGCAAAGGACAGGGCACAGTAATCATCATCTGGACAGTGCAGGAGGGTTACAGGATGGCACATCTTTACAGAGGAAGTGTGTGAGTGTGATATCTGAAGTAATAGCAAGTATGCACAGTTATGGCCAGTGTGTCCAGATATGTGGAATGTGTCCAAAGTGAGGAAACACATTGTGAAGTGCGTGTGTACTTTTGAGGTGTCATGGGCAGTGTAGGGTGTAGTGTCTGTGTCAGATGAGACATACGCACATCATTTGATTTGCACCCCTAGCATACTGGACAGGTCTGAAACATTGGAAAGGGATCATGTTCATTGTGGACACCACTACCCATAAGAACTACCTCTGGCAGGAGTTGCACTGCTAGTTCCATGACCCTGGCTATAAGTCAGGGTGCTACCTGAACCTGAATGGTTTCTGCTGGTTGAGCTGTCATCTCAACCATATCCAAAGCGATTACCACATGGATGACCTTGCCTTGATGCAGACACATCCATTACTGAGGCAGCAGTGGAAGTGATAATACTGTGGGGGCAGGATCTGGCATATACATGGCCATGTTGGCTGACATCTGATGATATACCAGCAGACCAGCCTCAAGAACAAACACTGCAGGGTCCAGTGTGCCATTCTTACTGTCCAAGGACTCTCACACATAGTTCATGCAGTTCCATATGTCAGATTTTATGACCTTATCTGAGGCCCTGGTAGAAGTTTTGTGCGCCTCCATGATGGCCATGCACATCAATTGGGTGGCAGCTACTGACACACTAACCTCAGAGAGAGGGCAGTAAGAATACCTTCTCTGAGCACCTATGCTGACAACCCTGTGTGATACCTATCACTCATGATAACTAGTTGGAGATTTTGCCATGCCTGCACCTGGGGCTACCGCACTACCCTGATCAACCTTGTCCCAGTCAGACATCTACTCTCATATGGTTCATTGTCATAGGTATGTGTAAACATACTGACTGTGTCCACATTGTGGGAAGGGAATGTGTAGAGCACACTCCCTGTATATGACCTATCTCCTACATCTCCAGACTGTACCAGTTCATCCTTGACATTATCATTAAGGGATATGGACCCTCAAACATCAGGCAGTGGTATTACTTAATGCTTCACTTGTGAATATACCAAAAAATAACAATATAAATATCCCTAACACATGTACCAAAAATACCAACATCATACATCCAAGTGCTATAATTTCCGTGAATACTAAAGATAACTAATGCATGTAAGTATGCCTATGCAGTGTACAGGTGGTTGTTGCATGGCACCTCAGTGCCAGATGTACCTAGATGCAATAGATGAGTAAGGCAGTACAAGTATACATGTGATAAATGTGTGACCATCAATTGCAAACATGGACATAAACTATTTGAATGAAGTACCTGGGGCATTTTTAGTGGAAATTATTTTTGGCTTGTCCACCTCTGCCTCAAAATGCAGCTGCCTGCATCCATGAGTGATAACAGGAACTCTTCCATCTAGGTGTTCCACCACCAGTAGCCATCTGCACCCATACCATGAGCTCTGCTCTGAGCTTGGTCTTTTGAATCATGCCACTGGTTCTCTATCAGACCATTGGGTATATATAGCCCTGGCCACCAACAGCATTGACATCTTTGACTATTTGCCACCAGACAGTGTCATGGAAGGGCCTGATGGAGGTGTGTATATGAAGGAACTATCCACCATGGAGACGGAAGACTTATATTATCACCTCAATCTTAGCCTCTGTAAAATGAGGCTTTTGTGATGACGTGTTCTTAGTAGTTTCAGAGATATACCCTTGTTGTGATGGAATAAAAAAAGGTTGTCACAACACAAGCTAACTTACACTTAGTATACATTTTACAGTTATGGAAAACTATATCAATACACCACTAGTATATGGCATACTCAGGAGTAACACAAACATCCCTTCACCCTAAAAAATACACACAACAGTCTAAAACACAAAGCATGTTGTTCATCATAACACTTGACATAAGCTGTAACATGTAGAATTACAAAACATCACTGTAATGCATTCTTACCCCAGCAACAACAATAACAACAGAAAAAAAATAACAAATGCAGGAATGTCGACCTAACAAGCAGACAATATTTATTTATTTATTTTCAGTTTGATTACCGGGTAAGTCCACTGGGCCAAGAAGTGCCCATTTTCAGTGGAGGCCCGGGGAGAAAAGCTCCAATAGCAATATAATACTATGAAGGTTACAAAATACAATAAAGGTTACATAATGTTGAGGTAAAATACAAGAGTGAGATTCATACATTCAGGATATTGCAAAATACATCATAGGACAGTATAAAACAGGCACTTTTTTTTCTGTTTTTTTTTTGGGGGGGGCTCTTCAGATGTTTACAATATTTACATATTTACAAACTTGGAGTTAATTAAAGTTAAAGTCTGCTATTAATATCGTAAGCAAAGCAGCAATACGGAGAATGTATTAAAACTTGCAACTCGCACCACAGGCAGCAAAGGTACCCAGCACATCTGGGTCCCAAACTGTCAGTGTTGCTTCCATAACTCTTGCAGGTGGCAGATCTGCACCCAAGGGGCTGGAGCTGTGGTACCCACAAGAAGTAGTGGCAGTGAAGGCAACAACTGTACCACCTGACAGAAGCTGGCAGGGCTGGTTGAGAAGAATATGGAGATGGGCCTTAGTGCCTGCCTAAAATGTAGGAAGGCAATCCTGCAATGGATTCCCAAATCTCTGCCCCATCCGGCACTGCCATAGCTTTATGCACCAGGCTACAATGGTAAAGGTTTTGAGAGTGAGGATTAAATTACCACTGAGTTCATGCAGGATGGGTATGCACATCCAAAAACCCATACCTAATCCTCCTCTTGGCATTCCTTACCCTTCTATGTCCATCACCATTCATGTCTGTCATGTATGTCCTTTATGGCTGCCCTGCTACATAACCTGCCCTGCATACCTACTCCTGTTACTTCTAACTACCTTCCCTGTTGTTCTCTTTCTTTAAAGAAGAAAACAATCTGTACTGCAAAAAAAAATTGCACCCTCTCTACTTCAGTATTGGTTTCACAACATTATTACGTTGTTCTCAGACATCTTTTGTGATGTAAGTATCCAAATTTCCCAAATTTGTTGTACATATACATTCTTCCCTTGTGAAGAACTGGATATATATGGTCCTATCCCATCACCAACCTGCTCATTTCTTAAGTCCTCTCCTAGTGCTATACACTCTGTTTGCTCCACATTGTTATCTCTGTTCTTTCATTCTCATTTCATACCTGTATGCTCGTCAAAAATAAATGCACACACCATACAGATGGCCAGAAATAACTTATAAACAAATATCTATATTTCTACACTCAGCATTTGTGCGACACTTTATACAGAGCATTAAGGCCTTCTGCTATTTCTCATGCTGTGATAAAAACTCAAAAAATAATTATGCCCTAACTAAGATTTTGCCATTGGTCATGCAAATAAGCTTGGCAGATTTGAGCTTCATAAGCAATTCTGATAGAATATAACAAGAATACAAGACAAACCACCAAAGGGATTAACTTTCCTGCAGCCACAAATGTCAGTAATAAAAAATAAAATGTCCACATGCAGGTAAAGAAAACGGCCTCCGAATCTCCAATAACAGCAAATGTCCACAGTTATGAAGTCTCCACAACTGCTAAACTAATCCAAAATCAAAAGCAGTCAGTGTATTTTGAAAGAACTTTTAATTAAAAGCTAGCACAGTAAGCGCTTTCACCAGAAAGGCTTTATCAAACTACAATGTGACTAGACAAATAGATGCATGTAAATACACATAAAATGAAGCTCATAGGTTCTTACAAGAACTAATTAAATGACATCATTCTCATTCATTAACTAAATAATTCCTTATAATAAAATAGATATTTAAAAATTTTTTAATATATAAAATACATATAAAAATATATAAAAAATATATATTAAATATCAGGCATAGATAACATTCAAGGTCTATATATTCTTTTCTTTTTTAGTATTGGTTTTACTTGCACCTTGTCATTAAGCCCAGGAGGCTTATCAGCTCTGAGTCTAATAATCCATTTTAATTCACATTCTAGTAGATAAGTATCTACATCCCCTCCTCTAATGTTGGGTTTAACGTGTTGTATAGCACAAAAAGTAAAAATATGTTCTGCTCCCATGTGTTTAATATGCTTCGCTAAAGCATTAAATTCAGCTCCTGTCCTAACAGCATACACATGTTCCCTGATGCGTTCCCTTAGTTGCCTACACGTTTTCCCTATGTAAAACGCTGGACAGGAAACGCAACGGGCTAAATATACTAAATGAGTGCTAGTACAGCAAGTATCAGTGTGAAATGTATATTCAATCTGTGTGACAGGATGGCAAAATCCAATACTATTGTCTATGAACTGACACTGATTGCAATGATGACATGCAATGGTATTGTGACCATCTACATTGACAGAAGGACTAGTCAACGGTCGATTGCAAAGCTTCCTCTTCAGATTCTGTTTATTTTTATATGTGAACCGGGGATGTGTTCCTGCTATATTATACAAATCTTCATCCAGGCTCAAAACTTGCCAATGTTTCTGTATAATACCTATAATCCTATCTATGTCCCTGGTAAAATATAAAGGTAATCTAAGAACCTCCTGTGTAACTACTGGGTTCATCCTCCTATCTCCTTCCCAATCTGAGAAATAAAGCTTCGCTGAATCATTCCTATGTAATTCTACTGCTTTCATGTTCTTATCTATATCTATTATGTTATATCTTCTTTCTAAAAGTCTTTCTCTCAAGGCGGACATTTCCAAAGAAAAACTTAAGGGGCAGAGATTAAGCCTAGATGCTCTCATCGACTGTCCTTTCATTATATTCGTAAATACATACCGAGGATGCATAGATTGACGATGTAATAGGGTGTTCCTGAAACAAGGCTTCCTATATATGGAAGTATTCAAAAGTCCATTGGTTAACCTGTTAACATTAACATCTAAAAATGGCAACTCTGTACGGGAATAATTCAATGTAAACTTAAGATAGTTAGTGATATTATTAACCCTTTCCACAAATAGTAAAAGAGACGCTTCATCTCCCCTCCAAATAAGGAAGAGGTCATCTACGAAGCGTCTATAGTACCCTACATTCTCTTTAAACATGTCCAAGTTAAACAGAGACTCTTCTTCCCAGTCAGCCATTACGATGTTGGCGTAGCTATTGGCACAAGATGTGCCCATAGCTACGCCATCCATCTGTATATATAAATCCTCCCCAAATACAAAAATATTGTTTTCAATTACAATCTCCAGAAATAGAGACAGTATATCTACAAATTCATCTTCAAACTCAGTATTCTTCTTTAAATAATTCTGAAACCTAAGTAAACCTTCAGCATTAGGAATGACCGTGAATAGACTAACTACATCCAATGTTACAAGGATGTATTCATCAAAATCATCCAAATGTTTAGTATATTCATAAAGTTCTATCAAAAATCGTTTACTGTCTCTTAATGCATATTTATTCTTCTCCACTAAAGGTCTCAGAAAAAACTCCAGTAATATGGAAAATGGTTCAGTGAACCACCCTTGCCCTGCGACAATAGGTCGCATGGGTGGATCAACTAAAGACTTATGTACCTTAGGGAGTCCTTTTATTTCAGGTATCCGGGGATTACATACTTTTAAATATTTCAAAAGTGTCTCCGGTATTATCTGACTCTGATATAAATTGTCTAGCATATCATAAACCTGGAACACCTTAGTGCCAATTTCATTAAGACTAATAACACCATAAAACTCTTTATTACTTAACATATTTTTCATACTACTAATATATTTCACCGTATCCATAATCACTACTGGTCCACCCTTATCTGATGGCCTTATGACTTTAGAGTGGTCTTCCTTAAGTTGATTCATGGCTTTTCTTTGTAAGAATGTAAGGTTACACCTTGAATTCCTTTGTCCATGTTTCTTCCTCTCATTATAATAAATATGGAGGTCATTTTCAACTAATCTGTAAAAAGTATCCAAAAGTGGATGGAGGGGTGGTATATATAAACTATTCGGACGGAATCTGCTCAAACCTTCATCCATCATATTCTCATTTGACTCACCAAAGTCTAGTCTTAACTGCATTTTTCTTAAGAACATTTTTATATCCAATATTGAGTCAGTAATATCACTATCACATGTTGGAATAAAACTTAATCCTTTATTTAATACTTCCTCTTCATATGCATTTAATATTCTATTGGATAAGTTAATTATTAACGATCTCCCACCCTTTTCCACATTTTCTTGAGGGTAGGTCCCATATGCTCCCCCCCTGACCCCTTCCGTTTGTTCCTGCCTCTGCTTTGGGATCTCTGTCTCCCTATGTATATGTTGCTGGCTATCGGGAAAGGGGTGGGTATTGATGAATTATTCACTGATGTAGGAAAAGAAGTATTCACTAATGTAGGAGAAGAAGTACCAATAGTAGGGGTTTTCCTTCTGACAACAGGTTCATTACTACTTCTACTAATACCCTGCTCTTTATGTGATACGTCACCAGTGGGTACATCATGTGTAACTCTTTCTTGTTCTAAGTTCACTACTGAACTATTCTCATTGGCATTTGTGCTACATTCATTATTATTAGTTACTGCATTTACTACCATGTTAGTACCTATGTTAGCAGAATCAGTAATATCATTCCCAGTAACATTCGTAACAGAATTCACATGTAAGTTCTCATTAGTGACATTCTTATTACACTGTTCATTAATACGTCTCTCAATAACACATGGCCAAGTAAACACATGACCAGATCGAAAATCCTGAATGTCCCTCATAAGTTTATTTCTTTTTTGTTCAAGCAAAAGCTTTTCAAATAGTATCACATTGTCCAGCAACCTTTCTAAACCATTCATTACTTTGGAGCCTTTATATTTAACTAAAAGCCTTTCATATTGTTCATTAACATTTTTCCGTAGTGCCTCCTCCTCCGTTAAATGAAACTCATTCAAGAGCTTCATATAACTATAGCTTAAATTTAGATTAAGCTGTTGCCACTTATGTAACAGTTCAGGAAAGGTATTACCTGATGTAGGCATCTTGAACACGCGAAGTCCACGAGGGACAACGCGTTTCAAGATGCAGGCTTCAAAATGTTGCCGCTGCAACTGTAATTTCTTAAGTTTAACGAAGTCCAACTCCAATTTGTTTAAGTCCGTTCCTAATTCAGCGAAGTCTTCCACATCCTCCGTTCCCAAATCTGGTTCATAGATTAACAGCAAATTCTCCGTTGAATCCAAACAGTCTTGGAAGCGATTTGACTTCCGATTTGTTGTTTCCAGTTCCTCTAACCTGTACGGCAGCTCCACATTAACACTTGCTTCCAAAACAGCCATCTCCCTCAGGCGGTAATACAAATCAGGATATATCAAGAATACAAGACAAACCACCAAAGGGATTAACTTTCCTGCAGCCACAAATGTCAGTAATAAAAAATAAAATATCCACATGCAGCTAAAGAAAACGGCCTCTGAATCTCCAATAACAGCAAATGTCCACAGTTACGAAGTCTCCACAACTGCTAAACTAATCCAAAATCAAAAGCAGTCAGCGTATTTTGAAAGAACTTTTAATTAAAAGCTAGCACAGTAAGCGCTTTCACCATAACGGCTTTATCAAACTACAATGTGACTAGGCAAATAGATGCATTTAAATACACATAAAATGAAGCTCATAGGTTCTTACAAGAACTAATTAAATGACATCATTCTCATTCATTAACTAAATAATTCCTTATAATAAAATAGATATTTTATTATAAGGATTTATTTAGTTAATGAATGAGAATGATGTAAAAATAGATAAAGCCGTTATGGTGAAAGCGCTTACTGTGCTAGCTTTTAATTAAAAGTTCTTTCAAAATACGCTGACTGCTTTTGATTTTGGATTAGTTTAGCAGTTGTGGAGACTTCGTAACTGTGGACATTTGCTGTTATTGGAGATTCAGAGACCGTTTTCTTTACCTGCATGTGGATATTTTATTTTTTATTACTGACATTTGTGGCTGCAGGAAAGTTAATCCCTTTGGTGGTTTGTCTTGTATTCTTGTTATATTCTATCAGAATTGCTTATGAAGCTCAAATCTGCCAAGCTTATTTGCATGACCAATGGCAAAATCTTAGTTAGGGCATAATTATTTTTTGAGTTTTTATCACAGCATGAGAAATAGCAGAAGGCCTTAATGCTCTGTATAAAGTGTCGCACAAATGCTGAGTGTAGAAATATAGATATTTGTTTATAAGTTATTTCTGGCCATCTGTATGGTGTGTGCATTTATTTTTGACGAGCATACAGGTATGAAATGAGAATGAAAGAACAGAGATAACAATGTGGAGCAAACAGAGTGTATAGCACTAGGAGAGGACTTAAGAAATGAGCAGGTTGGTGATGGTATAGTTCCCCATACTAAAGGGGTGGCGTAAGCCACAAAACTATGGGCTAGGCTTGTAAATGCCCTCGGGCAGATAGCCTAGTATGAACCTATGAACCTATGAACCTATGGGATAGGACCATATATATCCAGTTCTTCACAAGGGAAGAATGTATATGTACAACAAATTTGGGAAATGTTGATACTTACATCACAAAAGATGTCTGAGAACAACTTAATAATGTTGTGAAACCAATACTGAAGTAGAGAGGGTGCAATTTTTTTTTGCAGTACAGATTGTTTTCTTCTTTAAAGAAAGAGAACAACAGGGAAGGTAGTTAGAAGTAACAGGAGTAGGTATGCAGGGCAGGTTATGTAGCAGGGCAGCCATAAAGGACATACATGACAGACATGAATGGTGATGGACATAGAAGGGTAAGGAATGCCAAGAGGAGGATTAGGTATGGGTTTTTGGATGTGCATACCCATCCTGCATGAACTCAGTGGTAATTTAATCCTCACTCTCAAAACCTTTACCATTGTAGCCTGGTGCATAAAGCTATGGCAGTGCCGGATGGGGCAGAGATTTGGGAATCCATTGCAGGATTGCCTTCCTACATTTTAGGCAGGCACTAAGGCCCATCTCCATATTCTTCTCAACCAGCCCTGCCAGCTTCTGTCAGGTGGTACAGTTGTTGCCTTCACTGCCACTACTTCTTGTGGGTACCACAGCTCCAGCCCCTTGGGTGCAGATCTGCCACCTGCAAGAGTTATGGAAGCAACACTGACAGTTTGGGACCCAGATGTGCTGGGTACCTTTGCTGCCTGTGGTGCGAGTTGCAAGTTTTAATACATTCTCCGTATTGCTGCTTTGCTTACAATATTAATAGCAGACTTTAACTTTAATTAACTCCAAGTTTGTAAATATGTAAATATTGTAAACATCTGAAGAGCCCCCCCCAAAAAAAAAACAGAAAAAAAAGTGCCTGTTTTATACTGTCCTATGATGTATTTTGCAATATCCTGAATGTATGAATCTCACTCTTGTATTTTACCTCAACATTATGTAACCTTTATTGTATTTTGTAACCTTCATAGTATTATATTGCTATTGGAGCTTTTCTCCCCGGGCCTCCACTGAAAATGGGCACTTCTTGGCCCAGTGGACTTACCCGGTAATCAAACTGAAAATAAATAAATAAATATTGTCTGCTTGTTAGGTCGACATTCCTGCATTTGTTATTTTTTTTCTGTTGTTATTGTTGTTGCTGGGGTAAGAATGCATTACAGTGATGTTTTGTAATTCTACATGTTACAGCTTATGTCAAGTGTTATGATGAACAACATGCTTTGTGTTTTAGACTGTTGTGTGTATTTTTTAGGGTGAAGGGATGTTTGTGTTACTCCTGAGTATGCCATATACTAGTGGTGTATTGATATAGTTTTCCATAACTGTAAAATGTATACTAAGTGTAAGTTAGCTTGTGTTGTGACAACCTTTTTTTATTCCATCACAACAAGGGTATATCTCTGAAACTACTAAGAACACGTCATCACAAAAGCCTCATTTTACAGAGGCTAAGATTGAGGTGATAATATAAGTCTTCCGTCTCCATGGTGGATAGTTCCTTCATATACACACCTCCATCAGGCCCTTCCATGACACTGTCTGGTGGCAAATAGTCAAAGATGTCAATGCTGTTGGTGGCCAGGGCTATATATACCCAATGGTCTGATAGAGAACCAGTGGCATGATTCAAATTAGACTCAGAGCTGATAAGCCTCCTGGGCTTAATGACAAGGTGCAAGTAAAACCAATACTAAAAAAGAAAAGAATATATAGACCTTGAATGTTATCTATGCCTGATATTTAATATATATTTTTTATATATTTTTATATGTATTTTATATATTAAAAAATTTTTAAATATCTATTTTATTATAAGGAATTATTTAGTTAATGAATGAGAATGATGTCATTTAATTAGTTCTTGTAAGAACCTATGAGCTTCATTTTATGTGTATTTACATGCATCTATTTGTCTAGTCACATTGTAGTTTGATAAAGCCTTTCTGGTGAAAGCGCTTACTGTGCTAGCTTTTAATTAAAAGTTCTTTCAAAATACGCTGACTGCTTTTGATTTTGGATTAGTTTAGCAGTTGTGGAGACTTCGTAACTGTGGACATTTGCTGTTATTGGAGATTCAGAAGCTGTTTTCTTTACCTGCATGTGGATATTTTAATTCTGATAGAATGAAAGTGATGTCAGTGGCCTCCGTTACTTGCATTATATGTGTTATTCGATTATTATATCCCTGATATGAGGAGTTCATTTCAATGCACTCAGTGCACTGCTGTGTAACTGAGGGTGGGATTGTCTCACATTGTCCTTCTCATTCTGACAGTATGTGCCACCGAATGCATGCATTTACAAACATATTTGTATACAGATATCATGTGTGCAGTATTGACATCAGTTTTCTTGTTTGTCTAGCTGTTATACTGCAAATTGTATACATGTAACAGTGAATTGTTACTGATGCGCACACAAACAAGACTTAATGGCAATAATGCATAATACAGTGATTAGTAGGATAATAGTCAGGAATGCAAGAGTGACACTACAGTGTCTAACAACTCTTACTATCACCCAACACCATACTGTTGAATATCACCTTTACGATATCCATTGTGCACACTTCCTTCCCTGTGATTTATCAGACACATGACAGTCCAAGTTCCTTAATGACTTGTTAAACATTGCTGTGGAACATCTTAGTTAGTCATCATGACTTCCTTTTCAGTAATTTTTACTTATCATCATTCTTACACGTATGTATATTTATTTTGCATTTGTCATTCCCTACCATGACAATTCATGTGAAGTAACACATGTATCACTTTGCAGACATATAAATAACACTTCACAATGCTACAAAAAATAAATTACTTCTAGTTTTCCATTGCACAATGTTTGGTGTTGAGCAGCACTGCTGACCAGTTTTATATAAAAATAACTGACACTTCACATCCTAAGACAAAAACTCATCAGAATTTGCTTTTAGCCACATTCATATGCTTCTCTTGAGCTAATATGTTTAGCCCCACATTGGAACAGAAGGCAATACTGATATCAATATGACGAGACTTTTATAAGTGCAACAAGCTCAGTGGTTTATTGTACTCGACATAAAATGTTGGAATTATCAATACATTATGTTACAAAGTCTGTTCCACATATTGCCATTGTCTGTTTCACAAAGCACATTGGTCATCTTACATATATGTGTGTCATGCTCCCTTCATCTGTGTGCGTTCTGACAACTGTGCTGTGATTTCTTCTCTGGCATCACTAACTTTGCACAAGTCAAGAAAACGTTGAGTTAGATAAGCAGGTTTTCAAATCCAGCAGTCGATGCCTTGTATCAGTGTGTACAAATGCTGGATTACTCAACAGATGTGATGTTTACAGTTCTACTTAGTGGGGAACATTTACACAAGTTGGAAGTTTTGATCCCCTAGGATTTGAACTCCATTTTAAGGGAGGGCATATGCTTTAAAACACACTACTCATGTTATCCCTTCAGTAGTTTGTTTTCTGCATCGCTGCCATGACTTCTTCTGTGACATAAATAGTTAATGCACAAGTCCAGAAAATATTGAGATAGATGGACAGGGGTGTTTAAATCAACCAGTGTGGACCTTGTATGCATGTCTACAAAAGCAACTGGTAATAGGCAGATCTAGATTACTCGGCAGATTTAATTGCATTTCTGTGGATGTAGAATTTTGATCCCCTAAGTGCTGCATTGTAAGCATGCTTAATTTAACAATACACATTTTTTATCTTTCTTTCTGTCACTGTTACCAAATAGCATTACTGTTCAGTGCTGGGAAATAGTAATTCTTTTTCATAATTTGGCAAAAACTGCTTATAATATGCTTTCAGCCACGTGGCTATGTTGAACATCAGGCTATGGAACTTGGAGTTGATGCATGGAGGTAAACAATATTGATAGCATCATGCACATACATTCAATATGTCAACAATGACAGTTTCCACAGGTCGTTATATTCTTGATGTGATGTTCAAATTATCATTTGTTGAGGCTTGAGATCCACCATTTACTGTGTTCTGTAGTATAATGCTCATTTCATTTGTCAGTCTTCCTTAATGTTGTCACAGTCCTATCAGATGTATCCATTATCTTAACTGTTGTACAAATAGTCCTGTGGCGTCATTAGCTTGTGCAGAATTAAAAACATGATTTAGGCAGGCAGGATTTGAATCTATGCTGGTGTCCTCTGTGGAATACTGATAATGGTCATTGTCATATGGTAATAATGCCATGTAAGTAGAAAACTGTGCTGGTGTGATATGTCCATCTGACAGGTGCCATGCCTCACTGACATCATCCATTGATTCACACATTGATTGTTGGCTTTCACTCCTACCTGTGTTATACATTTTTCCAAATGCATTTTGCATTGCATATAATTATTTCTAAGCGTACATCTTTTATGTGTATTCACACCTCCTCTGAAGACCTTCTGTTGTGACATATTACGGTGATGTCAATGAACTTACATTACCAGTGTCAAAGGTGGTAATACTGAAACCGGGTATGTGCATTTTGTTTGCCTGATATACCTTAAACAATTCCATTGAGAGCTATTTGGCTGCCATCTCTGTCTCTCACATACTCTGCTAGCATGCCTTGCAAATACCCTCTCCAGTTGAATGTTTCCTTTCATAAAGTCAAGTTTTCAAACATGGGTATGTGCACTTTGTTTGCTTGATTATTCCCCTGAAAGCTGTTTGACAGCTACCTCCCTCTTGAATACTCTGTTAGCATACCTTTTAATTACCGATTCTTGCAAATATATTATTTAACAGATTCATGGGTTCAAACACAGATATGTACATTTTTTTTGCCTGTTAGCAAATGTTCCATACCCTAGACAAGTGTTATATTAATCCTCTTCTCCTAGTGCATCTGTTACATACCCTGCTACTCCAGTAGTCTTGACAATTGTGCCATATGTGGTTTACCTTGACACTGTGTTAACATAATGTATCTGTATTCATATACCACTGCTGTGATAACCATTTGGGGGATATATATTATTAATGGCTATGGAAGTGATCTGTATATGTCTGCAAGGATTTGTGATCTGTTGTGGAGGACTGCAGCATGACTGATTTACTGGCTACCCTTGTTAAGGCATTAGTATAGCAAGCTTGTCATGTGGTAGGTCTGCTTTTGCTTTACATTGCTGTGTTTTAATGCAATCAGCTTCCATGTATAAAGTATTTCACAGGTATTTGTTTTATTACCCCTTGCACTATGATATCTGCAATGTCTCACATTAACATTACAACACAGATATACTTGCATGGAAACTGTATTACTGTAGTGACACACTGTGGGATAAACCACTCTCCCATTTCTAACCAATCTTTATTGCATATTAGGGATGCATGGCTTATACTCCATTGTTGTGAGGTATGCATACAATGTTGCACCATGCTAATGTTTTATTAACATACCTCATATCTCCCTTGCACATACATTTAACATGTCCTGTATTTCACAACTTGCCCACTTTTTGCATTGCTAGTTGTATGCTTTTACTCAAGAAATTGGATGTCTTCTGACATATCCATGAGAACTGCAGCCAGTAATGACAAGCATTTGAGTTTCAGACTTCATAATCTTTAGAAAATACATGCATCCACTACATCTGTTATTCTATCCACTTTCGCAATGTATAAAAGTAGTATTTACACATTGTCCCTAATGTTATATCTTTGTCCCCACATTTTGTTTGTTTGTCTAGTATTCTTTCATTGGAAGGTTGAGGGGTGTGCCCATGTGTAATTCAAAATGTCTTAAATGGCCACATTGACCTACACATTTTTAATGCTGCACACTTCCATGACTGTTGGTTATGCAAATCACATTGCAAGTCCTCTTCTTCTTCTTTTGTCCCTAGCTGGTGGCCGGCAGAGGTGGTCAACCCTGTAGTTGGTATGCTGCTGTGGGTGCCACTGGATTCCAGACTTCTTTCATGCCACCTTTCCATGCTGTTCAGTCCATGGCAATATTTCTGGCCTCCTGATGTTTGAATCACCAGCTTTTCAGGTTTTCTTCAATCTGTTTAGCCCATGTCTTCTTTGGTGCAGATTTGTGAACTCTCCAATTGGCTGAGCGCTCTCTCTATAATGGTCTGCATGGTTAGCAGCTGATGCCCATCCTGCACACGTGTCCAAACCAGCGCAGCCTCCTGTTCTGGATCTGTTTGCTGATCATTGGCTACTGATGATCACATCTGGTCCAGGTGCTCTCATTTCTAATGCAGTCATGAAGCAAGATTCCTAAGACTTAGCACATCATTACATTTGGAAAACCTCAAGCGTGTTCAGGTCTGGCTTGGGGAGGATCCACGTTTCCAACCCATAAAGGAGAATTGGCAAGATCAGTGCTTGGAAAAGGTGAATCTTGCTGGTGATAGAGATGTTTGTCCTCTTTGATGTAAACTACTTGAATGAGGCAAATGCTGCAGTGGCTTGTCCAGTCCTGCTATGGACTTCAGCTGTTGATGCCACCTTCTTCTCCTGGACAAGTGAATCCAGATAGTTCAATTCTTGCATCTCAATCTGAACTCCCCTGAGATGGACAGTGGCTTGTGACCCATCAGTTGCAATTACTTTGGTCTTGACCAAATTTATCCATAGGCCATATGATTGGGTTATGTAGGTGATATCATAGAGGATATATGTGGTATCAGCATCACTGTATGCAAATATGCAGCTGTCATCGGTAAACATCAGGTTAGTCACAGAATGGGCTTCATTGTACTGGACTCCACACCTATCTTCAAATACTCTCCTCATGATGGCATCCACCACTATGTTAAACAGCAGTGGAGAAACTCCATCCCCTTGATGGACTCCGGTTTGGATGCTAAGCTCTTCAGATAGCTTGTTCTGAATGCGCACCTGGATAGATGAATCACTGTATGACGTTTGAAGGAGTCTGATGATTTTCTTCAGTACATGCTTCGTCTCCAATGTCTTCCACAGGACAAGCCAGTGGATACAGTCAAATATGGACTTGAAATTGATAAAGATGATAACTGTACATTGTCCACACTGGATTCTTTCCTTCATTAGCTGGCAGATGGTGAAAATTTGATTGCAGCATCCTCTGTTTGGTCTGAATCTGTCCTGTTCTTCCCTGCTTATTTGCTTGCTGTGTTTCTGCAGCCTGGAGTGTATGATCCTCATAAAGACTTTGCCGATGATGGAGAGCAGGCTGATGCCACAGTAGTTCTTTCATTCCTTTTGTCCCTCTTCTTGTGGACAGGTACAATGATGGCCTTTTCCATGTGGATGGTATCTGTTCCATAATCCATAGCAGCTCAATCAGTGAATGGAGTCAGTGGAGCAGGATATCGGCTCCAAACATAATTGCTTCTGCAATGACTTGATCTACTTCTGGTTTCTAGCCATTTTTCAGTGTTCTGATAGCTAATTTCACATCTTCGACTGTTGGCTTTACATCATTCATTATGGCCTCAGAGAGATCAATGAGTGGCGGATCGATCATTGGTCGATGAGATGGGTTATGGTTGTAAAGGTCTTGAAAGAATTCCTTCTAACATTTCTAACATTCACAAAGTGAGTGCACAAATGTCCCATCTACTTTTTTTGATGATGTTGCTGGTGGGTTGGCCTTCCCACTCAATCATTTGAGGGTACTGTACAGGGTGCAGTACTCATGTCTGGATGCCATCTCTTCAAGGTCAGCTGCCACCTGGCTCCAATATGCTCCCCTTTCTGCTTTCAAGCTCTGGAGAACTTCTCAACTGAGCTGCCAGTATCATTAATAGTTGGCCAGTTTTGCCTGCTTCTGTTTGGTTATGACATCCAGGTACTCATCAGATATCAATGGCTGCTTTCAGTGGCAGATGGGTGGTCTTAGCGATTTGGCACATTCCATGATGGAGTTTGATATCTGCTTTTCGGCCCTCAGTTGCTTCCAGTCCAGCTTGGCTGGTGGACGTGACTTGCACTTTGCATGTTGTAAGTGAAGTTGCACCATAACATGGACAAGGTAATGAGTGGAGCCAAAGTCAGGTCCTCACATAGAACAGATATCCTTAAAGAGTGATCAGAAGTGGGAGTTGACCAGGATATACTCTAATATGGCCGAGTCCTCGCCAGATGGGTCTCGCCATGTGAGTTGGTGTTTGCAGGGATGCTGGAAATTGCTATTTCCCACAATGAGACCATTCCATGCAACAAAGAACAGAAGGTGCAGGACATTATCATTCATGTTCCAATGGCCAAATCTACCTATCTTTCCTTCACAACTGGATCTGTCCTCTCCAATGTGTGAATTGAAGTCTCCCGCTAAGATGATCATCTCAGTCCATGGGATTGAATCCAGAGTGTATTGGAGCTGGTTGCAGAAGTTATCCTTGGGTGGCTCCAGACTCATCTCGGATGGCGTGTAGATGGATAGAATGTGGGTCTTGATGGTACCATAGACAGAGATTGTTGTCAGGTGATCCGATATTTGTTGTAAAGGGATTATGCTTCTTGTAGCCCTGCTATCCACCATAAACCTGACACCAGCCTCCCGCTTCTCACCACTAGAGTAGTAAAGCATCACCTTTTCATCGGCTGTAGGTGATTGGACAATCAATGTTCCAGATCCAGTGAGTCATAACTCCGACACTGCAATGACTAAGATTTTGCATTTCATGAGTTCCTTGGCAATGATTTCCTTTTGGCCAATGTGGTGGCTGGTTTGAACATTTCATGCACTGATACAGGTTTCCAGCTTCAGTGTAATGAATTTCCTTTGGCTAGTATCCCACTTCTCACCAGCATCCTGAATCTCCAGTGCTGGTGCATCGGCTGCCTCAGATGCTGTAGCATGAGCGAATGAGTTTGTTCAAATTTCCATGCAGTTTCTTGCTTGGTTTCCCTAGCCTCATTTTTGCAGCCAGAATTGGGACCATCCTTAGAAGAGTCTGCAGATATCCTTGAGACTGTCCTTGGCAAGTAATTTTCTACATCTCCATAATTCAGACAATCAACTCCACACCACAGTTCCTTGTCTGTCCTTTGCTGGGCTTTCCCTTGCTCGTATTTTTTTTATTTATCTGGTGCTGTTGATTACATCCTCACTGCATGCCTGTATGAGTTCACTCATTTCGGATTATGTGACTTGTTGTACATGCTCACTTGTTTACATCATGCTCATAGATATGGTCATTCAGTTGCTTAACACGATATGGCCACAAGCCTGTGCTGTGGGATTGAGGAGAAGCTGCACATCGTACTATGTGCTTGTCTGTGTGCATGTTTGATTAGCAAGGCTGCTCGCCCCACAAACTCAGCCAATTATGTTAGTTTAGGTGCAATGTTAATGACTCCCTGTGGCTATCTAATGAAAGCTAAGGCTTACAATCTCTAACTCCACATCTCCAATTGCCAGCTGCAAAATCCTATTTGTAGTTCAAGAAAAATGTGCCTCATCCAGTCTTACTGACTTTCTAAAAATACACTCACCACAGTGCCACTATATTTAAAAAGGCATATATATAAAAACAAAAAAACAAACAAAAAAAAAGAAACAGTCCAGAATCCATTCTTAGTGATGTCTATTCATAAGTTATTCAGTTAGTGGTAGTTTATTAAAAAGTAAATAAGTAAGCAAATAAAACTATCAAACTAAAATTTCTGTGGGCATGCCCCATTTCACTGTACATGCAGGGGACTACACCCCTTTCACCCTGATACAAACTTTTTTGCTACTTTTGAGGCTGACATACCTTACAGTAAATGGAAAATTAATTTAAAAAGTTTAGCACAGCAAACCCACTGTAATCAGTAAAAACTAAAACAATGGATGGATGAATAAAAATATATAACAAAAAATGATTTGTACTGGTCTGGTGTTAAAGAAAATATTTTATTAATTGTGGCTTTGCCATTCATCATGACACTAATATAATACCTGCATTCTACCAATGGATCCTAAATCTTTATTACCTGTCCTTGATGAAGCTGAATAAGTCAGGTTTTAAATATCTAGGTATTTAAAATCTATCATGTTGCTTTCAGTAACTTAGCAAAGAAGAATAGTTAGGATAAAGGGTCTGTAGTTACCAAGGTTGTAGGTAGGGCAACCTTTGTATAAGGGCACTTCAATGTCCATTTCTATGTTTCATGAGGGATAGGTTCCTGACCCAGAGACTCCCAAGAGTCTGGAATACACTGCTCATACATGTCAAGCAGAGTGCCTCTTTGGCCCTCTTCAAAAGGAACCTTGATGATTGGATGGGAGATAGGAAATTCACCCCGGGGATCGCATCAGTCTCCCTGCTAGACAGGGGTCCAGGGAAGTAAATACTGTGGGAAGAAATAGCCAGGGAACTGTTATGGCTAGGCTTGTGCAGGCCCTAGGGCCGATAGCCTAGTACCAACCTATGAACCTATGAACCAATATTGACACTTAGTTTAAAAAGGTTTAAGAGTGGCTTTGATAGGACATATTTTACTTTAGTGAGTAGGCTTCTATTAATACTATATATTTTTTTTTATTTTTCCCTCCCTGTTTGACATTATACATGCTGGTCCTCATGCCCCATCATTGCTGGATCTACAAGCTACTCCATGCCCCCCAGACTTATCTGGTATTTCACACTGGACTAGCCATGGATCCAAAGCTATGGGGCTTGGCATGTCTGGGTTTCTGTATGGAGGCGTCTTAACTTATGGCCTTCCTGTTTACCCTTCCCTTTTGTGGCAGTCTGGCATGGTCCCTGGGTGGGAGTGCAATGTGGGCTAATAGAGTATCACCCTGCCTCCACAGCAGCTTAGCCAGGCACACATTCCGCCCACTGTCAATGACTTCACATGTGATGCCGCTGGCTTCCACCAATGATTGGTGCTCAGAGACACCCACATAGGATCATAGGAGATTACTAGGCTATCGCCCCAGAGGTCATTTTAAGCTTAGCCATTTCAACCCAATGTAATATTGTACAGGTACTAGTAAATACCAAGATTGCACTTAGTGATGACTGCCGATGTCCAGAAAAGTTGTGGGCACTATCACAGATAAGAATTTACATTGCCTCATCCAGGTTCCCCTTGAACAGTGTCATAGAGGTGCTCTGTTTCACATGAATTGGTAGCCTGTTCCAAACATGTGGCAGTCACTGGGAGATAAATCTGTCCCTCGAGTATAGTCCTATTTAAATCGCAGGCCATATTTAAGTCCCTGGAATGAGCAGCTCTATACCAATTTTATTTACAGATATGCAATAAGTTCATTAGGTTTGGGTCTTGAGTTGCTCTGTAGGCCAGGCATAAGTCTCCCCTAAGAAGTCTATATAATATGGAATATAGTGACATGGATTTCTTTGAAAAACCCTCTGAGGTCCCTCTAATCCCTTTTGGTGCTTAGTACGGTACATACCAAATTGGGTGTTATACTCAATTATGGGCTGGATAAGTGCCGAGTATAGGGGGGTTATAACTCCTTTTGCTCTTGAGGTAATGCATTTACTAATCAAGTTAGCTACATGGAAAGATTTCCTTACAATGGTAGACATGTGGTGGTCGAAGTTAAGGTCGAGTTTAACCTGTGATCCCAGGTCACTCACCACTTCATGGGTACTTATGGTGTTGTTACTGATTTGATAGTGTGAAGGGACATTGTTTGTGCCAAAGAGAATGATGATGCATTTCTTTGCATTCAGTTTGAGACCATGACTAATACACCAGGTCTTGGTCTGTGTGAGACCCTCCTTGAGTATACTGACATCATTTGGGGATTCAGTGATTGCACCTAATTTGCAGTCATCTGCAAACTTGGTCAGCCACAACCCTTTAGTTTTGACCCAAACTTCTGAGAAGTATATACCAAACAATAGGGGGGGCAGCACTGACCCTTGTGGTACCCTGCTGGTAACAGGTCTACTGGTTGATGTGTCACCCACATTGATAGGGTGTGTCTGGTTTGTGAGCCAGTTGGCAAACAATTTTACCTCAAAGGGGTTTACATTCAGTTTGCTAAGTTTATCGGTAATGCCTGAATGTGGGATTGTATCAAAAGTCTTTGCCAAGTTGAGGTATGCTGTGTGAACAGATTTGCCCTCATCAATGGCCTTGGTCACACTTTCAAAGAAATCCACCAGATTTAACAGGCAGATCTGCCTTTCACAAAGTCAGATTGGTTAGGATCCAGGGTTTGGAGATCACCTATGTTTTTATTTATGAGGTCCATAATGATACGTTCCATGGTCTTACAGATAAGGATGGTCAGACTTATGGGTCTGTAATTCCTTGGGTCTGTTGCTAGGCCACCTTTATGGAGGGGAATAACTGTAGCTGTTCTCCATTTTGCAGGAACAAAGCCTGTGATTAGATTATGATTGAAAAGGGTACTTAGTGGTGATGCTAGTTCATGTTTTAGCCTGTTTAGAAGATAGCCTGATATGTCATCTGGTCCCATAGAGGCTATGTTCTTTGCCTTAGACAGGGCTTTGAGGACCTGCTCTTCAAATATGTAAGGTGGGCGGTTTGTTGTAAGTTAGGAGGGGAAAAGTGAGGATGGGCATCCCACCCTGTCAGTCACCCAAACCTCTAATCAAACCTGAGTCACCTGGGTCACAGTCAGAGTTTTATACCACACTGGTGGGGCTATCTATTAATATTATTATAGGTTTTCATGGCTATGGTGTTTTTTGCTTTGGAAAGGAAGATTATGAATTGATCAAATGGATCCATGGTAATCTTTGTAGGGAGTTGGGATACAGGGGATCTTACAATTTCTATGACTGTAGCTGATGTGTTGTAAGCACTAAGTATATCTGCCAGAATTCTGAAAATATACTTTGGGCCAGACTAGGTATTGTAATTGTGAATCAGTTCTGAACATTGTTGAATGCTATATGCTAGTTTTCTGACTTAGGTTAAGAATAATTTATATTATATTTTATCTTTGTTGCTATTTTCCAGTTTTTGTTTGACTGTCACTCTCTTAATGGTAGTGTCGCAGTATTACTGAGTTTCTTAATGGCATCAGGTGGACTGATTTTAATTTGTTATACACATTTAGTAATTTTTTTTTTGTCTTCCATTGTAGAGTTTGTTTGTTTGGGTAGACAACAGGATGGTTTAGTTTTATATCCCCCATCATATTTGGTCTTATTAGGGACTTACTGGTCTATACAGCTTAGTGAATCTGAGTAAACCTCTGAGGTATAGCTGGCAGTTGTAGGTATGCAATGGAAGGTTGATAGCTTGTCATGGAGTTTTAAGTGGTTTGTGTTTTTAAGTTCTCTAAGGGGGTATTTAAGGTTTTGGCAAAGAGGATCTCTAATTTGTGATTAAAGTATATGACAGATGCAGGCAAAATGGGTGTGGTGCAGAACTGGGCTATGCTTGAAATGACAAAATCCAGAAGACCAGGGACCTTGGTGAACTAGATGATTATTTATTAAAGAGAGCTGACATGTATTAGGTCATAGAACCATTGTTCATTCTTACTCTTAATGATGTACATTTTCCAGTTAATTTCTGGATACATCCTATAATCAAAGTATTGTGATTTTTGGGCAGTTCAACTATCACATGTAGAAATATTTCATTGTTATCAGGGAACAAAGAATGCAGTCCATAGCAGGTTATAAAATATTAGTCTGTCTTGCTTTGGTGATTTAGACCTCAGTGAGTCTTGTTTGAGGGTAATGGGAAATATGCTGGAGATAACAGGGTCTGTTACAGGTGCATACTCCCTGCAGGTAGTCACGGGTCTGAGACTGTGTTAAGTACTTAAGCCTGATACAAAGGGAGTGCAATCTTTGCAATGAGAACAAGTCATTGTTAGTACACATATATGGATGTTTTCATATTGCAGGCAACCCTTGAGATCAAGCAACTTACTGTTAAGACTTCAGGCACTGAATAAACCAATTGTAACCTCAGTACAGTCAGGAATGGGAACTAGTGAGCTGTTTTCTGCTACATTCAGATGTCTAGAGGATGGAATTTGGATAAAAAAGGCAGCATAGGGATATGTTTTGATCAGAATGCCTAAACCATGACACCAAATGTACAGGCTACCCCTTATGAAACAAGTAGACCTGTCAATCATCTCCTCCCAAACTGGCACATATTGGACCCCCAGATTGATAACAACTACTTGCAATTCTTAAGTCAATCATCTATTCTTTTAATCTAACCATCATACTATGTGATAGTAAAATGCCATTCAAGGCAAACATCTTGTCTGTACTGGGGACACAGAAAACAAGACCATCATAAGACACGTTAGTTTTACCCTACTAATGAAGTGTTGTTGTGATAATAATCATGCTCAGTACAAGAGAAACCACAGGTTCAGACATTTGGTGTATGTGCTTGGCTGAGGAGCCAATAGTGCAAAGCTACCATCTCTGGGATTATTACTGAATACCTCTAAGTCAGAATCTGATCTAAACATAATGATACCACAACACCACAATCTCTGGTTGGCCAGGAATAGTAAGCTGCAAGGTCAGCAAGAGTGTCACTTATTGCTGAGTCAGATCATGGGCAGAAGGAGGCCACCTATCTCCAACAGTGTACTCTACATTTGTGGGCAACTGCATGCTAAATAATCCATAGACTACTTGATTCTATGTTAGGGTTTTGTGCAAAGCAGAGCAGCAAAAAATTGTGATCTATTGGAAGTCAGTCCATGAGTCAAGCTTTTGTTCCTTTAAATCATTCATACCCCATTGAACTCCACCAGGTAGTAGCCATACTTGTCTGGCATGAGGGCTTTTTCAGCCCACATAATGTCATGGATCCTGGCATAGGAAAAAGAACTGGCAGTTATAGCTCCCTTCTCCAGTACAAGTGAGCCAAACAAAGGAGTCATCAGTTACTATGACAGTTACATATATGTGTGCAGTTATAGTTGAAATAGATGGCTAAGGGTCTTCAATATTATTTCTGCCTGTAGTAGGACTTTATGTCATGTTTGCTGGGTGATAGCGGTGGTGCTGCTGTGGTATTAACTTGAGACTACCTTGTTTATTCTGACTCTAGTAGGCATAGGGAGTGACATCTGAATAGCATAAGTATGTGTGGATGTGGCACATGCAGGCATAGGTTAAGGTGTGCCTCAATGTTGTATAAATACCTATACCTCTCACAAATGTTATCACGATGTTCTAGTAGTACCCAGCTGTCTGTAAGTTTCAGGCAGTTGCTTAACTGCCTCATAATGCCCAGTGCTAACAGTATGGTTACAGAAGGGGTAGATGTAAACTGAACTTCCATATTGTCCAGGTAAGGTAGGTTTAAATTAACTGAGTTGGTAACTTAATGATTAAGGTAGGTTTAATTTAATTTTAAAATATGATTTTAGTTCTTGTCACAGACCTGATGAAGGCTTTATATATATATATATATATATATATATATATATATATATATATATATATATATATATATATATATGTATATATATATATATATATATATATATATATATATGTTATACTTTTCTTAATACCTGGTTTTGGAATGTGGGTTGCAAATAGATGGGTAGTATTTTCCTTAACTAGGATTTAGTTTGATCTAATCAGTAGTAGTGTGTGGGGGATGGGTAATTGCTTTTCTTAAATGCACTTTTATGGCTGTGTTTATATTGTTTGCCTGGAACAGGCTGGTTTAAAAATGAAACAATACATACATTTTCCACATCTCCTTCTAAGTGTATAAAAGCTGATATGTTTAACATTATATTATATATTAATATATTAGTATTTCTGATTTTTTGTAACTAAGGATCGCTTGTCTAAGATGAATAAAGTCTTGCTGCTTTGAATTACTACCTGGGTTTCATGATTTTTGGAAATTATTGTGACTGAGCTCATCAATGAAGTTTTAAGACTACCCCCCAGCTATACTAATCTGCCATGCAGGGCTAAACTAGTCCTGCACGTAAGCGGCAGTTTAAGAGGAGGACGGCAGAGCGCCATGCATATTAATGAAGGTGCACTGCCTGAGCTCCAAATCCTACATTGAGCATGGACGAGTGCAGGGGGCATGTCTGAGAGCAGAGCTCTCAGAATAAACATGCCCCTGCAAAGTAGAACAGAAGAAAGCGTAAATAAATGAGCGAGACCGCACATAGGTGTCCACATATCCCCACCAAAAGTCCCCATGGGTTCAACAGCAACCGTACATTGAAATTAAATGAAGAAACCCTTGTTTTTCTTTTTAAACCCCGAGTACAGCTAACCATAGGTGCGTGGGTTTGCCCATCACTTAGCTATGGTTAAAGCAGCTGACAGGCTGAAGAGGATAACAAGGAATATATATACAAATGAAGCAGCACATCAATAGTGTAGTGGTTAGAGCATCTGCCTAATGAACTGGCATACCCAATTCGAGTCCCACTGCAGCACATATCATTTTCCATGTGATATCTGTATATGAACATATTTTTACATCGATTTGCCGTATAACCTACATAATAACATTTGAATGTGAACTGGAGTACTGCATGAAATGCACATGTGAAGTGTCAGCGACATAATGAAGAAGGCACTTGTAAGCAGTTTTAAGCACAAATAAGCAGCAATAAGTGTGTCTAAGTGTGTTTGCGTGGGGGTAAGCAATGCCTACTCAGATTAAGCAAAGTAGAAGCTAACTGAGTATAAGAAACTGTAACCGGAGGTTAGCAGTGCTTACTGTTGCCCAAACCCATGCAAACCCACTTACAACTGCTTTAAAGTGCCTTAATCACTCTGGATCCAATGGCCCATGTTCTGCCCAGCAACAAAATAAACTGCCTCTACAAGGCTCAAACTCAGGACTCTGTACACTATAATCACAGTAGTTAACCACTAAGCCATCATAACAATAGATATGCATGAGGTATCAGCAAACTAATTCTCACCACAGGAAAATCAAACCAAACATATGAACTGAATCTATGTACAGTGTGAAGTGGTATAAACTGCTACATAACATAAATATGTGAACTGGAGTACTGCAGTAAGGCCATATGTGAGGTGTTATTGCAATAAAGCATTGAAGTTCCCAGGACCACGTACAGCGTGTGTACACATGAATCAAGGATACAAGACACATATATAACATGTAATGAAGAAGACATCAATGCCAAAAGGCTAATATCGTGCAAATCAAATATTAAGCACTGCTAAGCGTTGCACAGTACTGCTACCCAGACTACTGGCAGGATACTAACAGTGGGAGAAACAGTGTCAACCTGCAAAGTCAAATCCTAAACAAATGCATGTTCGTCCCTAGCGGGATGACCCCAAAAATACTGCTAAAAATAGTTCACGGGGTAACATACCATGCCTTACAGGTAAGCAAAGAAGGATATGTATGTTCGTGGACTAAATGTGTGGAAACCCTGAAGATCCATGGGGTGAGACAACTTACATGATGGGTCCCGAGAAGTGGAGAGTGGGCAATGTGTAGTGGTGTGGTGAGATTCGGATGGAATCTGTAGGAAGGATGATTGATCTGGAGGAGGGAGGGGGTGGAGTGAATGATGGGTAAGACATTATGGGTCGAGGCGTGCTGGGGTTGGCCAGACCCGTTCTAATGGGACCACCCCATGGATGTAAGAGAGAAAGGAGGGGGGGGGGAACAGGAAGGTAGCTGAGACATACCATTTCCCATGGCAAAGCACATTATGAGTAATATGTATGTTGCATAACCCATGGAATAACATATATGTATGACCTGGAGTACTTCTGCCATGAAAGAACATATATATATATATATATATATATATATATATATATATATATATATATATATATATATATATATATATATATATATATATATATATATATTTATATAAATACATATATGACCTAGAGTGCTGCAGGCAATGCACATGTGAGGTGTCAGTATCATTATGCATAAAGCATTAGTTAGGTTAAGCAGCAAGATGCAGTAATAAGCATATGTCAGCACTAGTAAGCGAGTTTAAGGCCATACATCCCATACATCCACATGTCGTTAGATATATATACAGCAATATGTATATATATATATATATATATATATATATATATATATAGATATATATGTGTGTGCAGACATACACGTATATATAAGTATATATATATATCTATATATATCTATATCTATATATATCTATATCTTTATATATATATATATATATATATATATATATGTATATATATCTATATATATATATATATATATATATATATATATATATATATATATATGTGTGTGTGTGTGTGTGTGTGTGTGTGTGTGTGTGTGTGTGCGTAGATATACACAGATATATATCTATGATAGGAAACAGCACCCAAGAATGACATATGTTCACAGGCTATGCTCAAGTAAGAAACATGTAACACGTAGCATGACCCCCCCCCCCAGCCGGACAGAGGAAATATGCAAACAGACCCATAAACAATGTAAACAGTCCACTGCTCTCCAGACCACAGGCAGGATACAACTGGGGGGGGGGAACACAGTGGACCCATGAAATCTAATCTTGGAACAGAGACAGGAGCATCCCTTGTGGGACACCCCAACAATTGTCATAATATGGGATGAAGCCAGTGCGATGACCTTTCAAGGCTGGGTGTGTACATACCCGGAATACAAGGGTGGGAAAGCCTGATGACCCATGGGTCGAGACAACGTATGAGATGGGTCCCGTGAAGTGGAGAGTGGGCAGTGTGTAGTGGTGTGTTCAGACCCGACCTGCACCCAGAGTTAGGATGAGTGCTGCAGAGGAGGTGCAGGTGGGGGAACTATGGGTAGCTAATTATGGGTCTAGCCGTGCAGGTGTCTGCTGGAGTGGGTCTATATGGACAGCCCCAAGGATGTAAGCAAAAGTGTTCATTGGGCAGAGATGCGGCCCAACGAGCAGCCACTCCTGCTCCGAGTCCCACTGCAGCAAAGTCTAATTTACATGGCAAAGAATGGAATAAACAGATGTAGATGTATATATGTAGAGATATGTGTGTGTATATCTACCCATAGCTACATGGAGATATACCTCTCCCTCTCCGTAGTACAAATGTATACATACCGAGACAGAATACATATAAATACCCACATATGGATATCTACATATGCAGACACCCATGCACTCATATGTCATTATATATATATATATATATATATATATATATATATATATATATATATATATATATATATATACATACAGCAATATATAAATATATACATGTATGCATACATATACAGATATATTTGTATATAGTAATGTAATGTAATGTGTGTGTGTGTGTGTGTGTGTGTGTGTGTGTGTGTGTGTGTGTGTGTGTGTGTGTGTGTGTGTGTGTGTGTGTGTAAATATACACATGTATATAGCTGGGATATGATATAGCAGTTATGAATTACATATGTTCACAAGCCATGCAAATGGGGGTGAGGGGTTCAATCAAAAAACGTGTAACACGTAGTATCAACTCCCCACCCAGCTAGACCAGTGAAACATACAGACACACAATAAAAGTAAACATACCACTGCTTCCCGGACTACAGGCAGGATACTGCCAGTGGGAGAGACCAGCCAAGTCTAATTTTGAAACAAAGATATGTATGTCCCTTGTGAGACACCCAAAAATGCAATCATTTTTGGGCTTCCTACCATTACACCGATGTCAAATGGCAGGCCATGCATGTTCCCTGTTTACAAGGTAAGGGAAGCCTGATGATCCATGGTGCGAGACAACATACGTGATGGGTCCCGAGAAGTGGGGAGTGGGTAGTGTGTACTGGTGTGGCCAGACCCGACTTGCACCCGGAGTAAGGAAGCGTACCAAAGAGGATGTGCAGTCTGGGAACTATGGGTATGAAATTATGGGCCTAGCTGAGCAGGTGTTGGCTGGAGTGGGTCTATGTGGACCGCCCCAGGGATGTAAGCAACAGTGTGCATTGGGCAGGGCCGCCACCCAATGGGCAGCCACTCCAGCTACAAGTCCCACTGCAGCACAGTCTATTGTACATGGCAAAGAATGGAATAACCAGATGTAGATGTAAAAATGTAGAGGATTTTGTATATATATAGCCATACCTACATGAAGTTAAACCTCCCTCAATCCGTAGTACAAATGTGTACATACAGAGACAGATTATAATTAAATACCCACATATAGATATATACATATGCAGACACCCATACATCCATATGTCATTAGACATATATATACAGCAAGATATATATATATATATATATATATATATATATATATATATATATGCATACATATACAGATATAGATATATATATATATGTGTGTGTGTGTGTGTAGAAATATATATGTATACATGTGTGTAAACATGCACATATATATAGCTAAGATATTTATTGATTTATTTATTTAAATTACATCTGTTAACCGGGTAAGTCTGGCTAAGCATTTGGCTCATTTACAGCAGAGACCCGGGGAGAAAATCTCCTCAGGACTAGAAAACAACTTATTAAATAGTAGTATACAGCTGATATATATATATATATATATATATATATATATATATATATATATATATATATATATATGTATATACACATACATAAAAAAAAAAAAATATATATATATATATATATATATATATATATAGATATGATACAGCAGTTAAGAATTACATATGTTCACAGGCCGTGCCAATGGGGCTGAGGGGTCCAATCAACAAACGTGTAACACGTAGCATCAACCCCCTGACCTAGACAGGTGAAACATATAAGCACACGATACAAGTAAATGCACCACTGCTTCCCAGACTACAGGCAGGATACTACCAGTGGGAGAGACCTGCCAAGTCTAATCTCTAAACAAAGACATCAATGTCACTTGTGGGACACTCCAAAAATTGATGATGATTAGAGGCAGTCCCTGTAATGATTTATCTAACCAGGCCATATACGTACACGGACCAGTAGGTTGGGCAAGCCTGATGACCCATGTGTCGAGACAACGTACGACATGGTTCCCGGCACTTGGAGAGTGGGCAGTATGTAGTGGTGTGGTTAGACCCCACCTGCACTCACAGTAAGGATGAGTGCTGTAGAGGAGGGACAGGTGGGGGAACTATGGGTATGCAATTATGAACGTAGGCCTGCAGGTGTTGGCTGGTGCAGTTGTATTCAGACCGCCCCGGGGATGTAAGTAATATTGCAAACTGGGCAGAGCTTCTGCCAATACCTCTCAACCTTTAAGAGCAAAACCACTGGACTAAACCTGAACTGTTGGGCTGAGAAATAGGGACAGAAATTAAATATTCCACTTACAACCTTAGAAAGCTGATAGAATAATAGGTTATGCATTAGCATGACTTGTCTGAAGGATGTGGAGTCTTAAACCCAAATACTTGTCTGTATTTAATGACGTCAGTTCCCAGGTGTTTGCCAGACAGGTGCAGATTGTAAGAGGAACACACGAATATTATGAAGCAAACTCTGGACAGTCTGCGGATTCTGTACAGTCAACAGGTATGCTTTCGCCTAATGGGCAGCCCTTCCCGATATGGGTCACACTGCAGCACAGTCCAGTTAACATGGCAAAGTACGGTGTAACCACATGTGTTGTTGCATAACCCACTACACAACACCTAAGAACACATGGTCACAACACCCCACTGTAGGCATGTAAGCCGATCTAATTGGCATCACAAAGTATTATTGTAGTCCTGACCCCCAACCAGGGGTGTGAGTGTCCAGTGCAAACTTCAAATGCAGTGTATATGCACAGCTGTTATCATAGACAACATGGCCAGCTGTGGACCTTCCCTGTAGCCGTCCTGCACATCCCTGGATAATTCTCCTACTAACACCGCCTTTTGTGCCCCATGTACACCACGTACCTATCAGCCCCTGTTCCATTTCTATTAATGTCTGCGGTTACACGTAGGTGACACCCTCTTCCCTCATTATATTGCCAGTATCTGGAACCCCAACCCACATGTAGTATCACAGCTGTTCCACAGGACACATGTAACTAACACATGAATGAACACCACAAGCACACCTGGAGCAGCACAGGCTCACCACCTTGCGAAACCCTCCCCCCACCTCACACTCTATACCACTTCATCAACTAGTGATATCAACACCTCTTGTCCTGCCTCGCATACAAATCCCACCATCCGACAAACCTTCCCTGTTGCTCCCCATCCAATTATACCTACAGGCTACTATACAGTTACAATGTCACCCCCACTACCTACCTACCTACTCCTTAGCTATTCCCCTCTACTGTACCACACAGGTATGGAATAACTACACCTACCCCGAATACCTGCATATAACCTACCCAGACCTGTGGAACAGGAATCTAACTTCACCTTAAACTGACCTTTGTCAACAGTTATAACTGACATATAAACCTGACCTAAGCATGGATAATACCGACATTTTAAAGTAAACTAAGCATGATGAATGGGGGACATAGCTATGTTATGTCTGTCACTTTCTATGAATGTGAACACCCCAATATTAATTGGAATAAGTAGCTGGAGTCAATGTGGAGCTCTACACCCCGGACCACCGCTGACAATGGACAAGCATACAGTCTGATTGTCCCGGTTGACAAATGTGAACAAAATGCACGACGTTGTGTGTGTGTATGCAGGACCAAGCAGGTGTAAGCCTGTTTGGCTGCAGGTATGCGAGTACCACACTGGTGAAGCAATGTAGAGGCTAACTCAGTGCAAGACGCTGCAACCAGAGGTCAGTAATGCTGTGCTTCGTGCAAACCAGCACATGCCCACCTACAAATGTTCTACAGTGCCTTAGTCACTCTGTAGCCAACAGCTGCTGTTGTGGCCATTAACCAAATAATCTGCACTGTCAGGTTGCAAACTCCTGACCCTCCACACTATAGTCAACGTGAGTTCCACTAAGCCATGGCGGATACGCATTCAGCTGCTGTGATCACAAACACATCATCCAGCACAGCCATCCAACAGTATAGGAAATGTATATAAGTGTATAGTTTAATATCAGAACACGTGTCCATTGCTCACCCACAGTATTATGAGCAGTCTATGTGCAGCGCAGAACAGTGCATGTCCAATCATACTGTGAGAGCAGTAGTCCTGCATAATACCGAATGGAATAATGATATATGGTGCACACCATGGGGGCATGTGAGCGTGCTTCATGCACAGTATGTCACACCTGGGGTGTTGGTTTTTGTGGAACCGGGAAATGAGGCTAGCCAGGTGTGTGAGCAAACTGCTGCTACACAATACCCTGGCAGGATGCTACCAGTGGGAGAAACACTGTAGACCAGCTAAGTCTACTCTTGACACAATAGCAGGTCCGTCCCTGGCAGGATGAACCAACAGTTGTGGGTCACATCGATGTCACCAGCAGTATCGGAGGAGAATCAAGGGAAGCAGACGCTAGGGTGGGGACAGTATACTGGAGGTGTACCGAGACGTGCAGAGAGGGAAACGTGTGGAGGTGTGGTATGGCAGGGCTAGCAACTGGGGAATGGATGGATGCTGTGTATGTTGAGCTTGGGGGCTGGGGGGAAGGGAACATGGGTATATCATTATGGTAGACATATGCAAACAAAGCAGAGCAGCAATATTGTAGTGGTCAGAGCATCCGCCAAACGCGCATGCATTACCGGGTCGAGTCCCACTGCAACACATCCTATTTTCCATGTGATATCCGTATGTTAACATCATTGTGCTGTATAACCCACTAAGTAACAGTTATATTTGCACAGAATTACTGCCTTAAATGCACATGTGAAGCATGTGTAAGCACATAACAGCAATAGTATGCATGGATAAGCAGTTGTAAGTGTGAGTACATGTACTTGCGCAGGGGTAAGCATTGCCTGCATAGATTGAGCTAAGTAGATGCTATCTGAGTGTAAGGAAATGCAACCCGAGGTTAGCATTGCTTAGCTCTGTGCAAACCCGCGCACACCCATGTACAACCGCTCAAATGTCCCTAACTCACTCTGGATCCGAAAGCCAGTGTTCTGCCCTGAAACAAAATATACAGCCTCTGGAAGGCCCACACCAGGGATGCTGCACATCATACACTACGTGATTTACCAGTAAACCATGGCAGATGTACATAAGCACTCATTTCACATACATATCATCCAGCACAAGCAGTCAACAGCACAGGATATGTAGTAATAACACACCACACAACCTCTTAATGCATGAATCCTGGACATAGTGTGCCATAATGTGGGTACATATAGGGATTTCTGTCATATCTTGCTCTAATACACTTAAAACGTTGCAAGTTACACAGTTATATGTAGTAGAACACATATATTGAATGAGATGGTATGTCTGAAACATGTACGTGTCTGCATGAATGACTGACCTCAGCCCTAAGGTCATCCCTGTCAATTGCCATGAGAATGAGGTACAGGCCATACATATAGGCCGAACATGCATAGACATATGGACAGATATACATCTGTAAATGTAGACAGATAGACAGCTATAGGTATATATATATATATATATATATATATATATATATATATATATATATATATATATATATATATGTATGACTTACAAATAACCATATAACAGCAGTCGTACATAGATGGATTAATATGGTCAGTGTATATATATATATATATATATATATATATATATATATATATATATATATATATATATATATATACAAATAGACATGTGTATATGATTTCCACATGGGAACGGGCTCCTGACCCACTACCTACTACATAACAGACCATGAGCACAGTTAATGGGGGTGGGGGCACAAATGAGGGACATCTGGTAAATACTGCTATGTAACCCCCCCCCCCCCCAGCCCTAATGGATATCCTGTGCAATCCAATATCCAGCACATGCAGTACATGATGGCAGGACCTATCACAACACAGCTACAATGCTCCAACAGTAATCCATGTCACCTGTACAAGTCAGGGCAATATCTGTAACATATCATGCAGATAGTCCATTGTACCGCAGGGAATGTACTATGTTGAAGGGGTACACATTTCAATGGTACAGATATGCACACACATCCATACATTGACAATCATGTGCAGGTATATATATATATATATATATATATATATATATAGAGAGAGAGAGAGAGAGAGAGAGATAAGATATATTGGATATATGGGTACATACACATATACACAGGCAAAGGGTATTAGTAGCCATATATATGTAGAAGTAGTGTGGACGTACTGGGTGCAATGTATATCCCCAGCCATAAGCCCTGTAACTGGTACCTGTGACATGTGTGGTGTGGCAACCAGCCCCACAAAGGGAATACTTACATTGCACATATACCCACTCACACTTCAAAGGACATGACACGACACACAGCTATGTATACACAGACAGCCTTTATTTGTGTACCATATAATAATGTATGCCATTGCTGGCAGTACATATATGTTGATGTATATAACCAGTGATGGATGCAAGGCCCACACAAAACAGTAGATGCAGACAGTGTGGATATATAACACTATGGTGTCCAGGCTAAGCCCTTCAATTCGTACAACAGTAGACAAAGGATTTCCCTGCACGATATATAACAATCAACAATATCAGATGTAGTTCAGCAGCCTCCAATTACACTCTGTAGTCAAGCCCTAGGGGGACATTCATTACTTGTGGTAACGTCAATGCATCTGTCACATGTATGGACCCTGACCAGCAAATGCTGTGGGAGTCCATGTTATGACTGGGATGATAGGAGGAATGCTAGCAGTAATTAATGATAGGCCATTACCTAACAACCCCTAACTGTATAACAGCAGGACAAAGTCTGCCATATATGTGTGGAGGACAAAGGCAGGAACACAGGGCCATACTTGCAATATTGCAGTTACACACCCTGGAACATGCTGGTGTGACGGGATGTTTTGGAACATACTCTTATGCAGGAATAAGACATCAGGAACACAAATGGTTATAGCCATGTATTGCTAGCATGTAACATACACACTGTCAGTGTAATATCCAACACAGGACCTGTGTGGTGGACAGACAACACATGATAGGCACACCTCTATCCAGCTAGAGGATAGGCCCACAGTAGTGAGCTATGCAGACAGACTTCAGTCCAAGGTAAACTAGTATGTACACACACACACGCACACACACACGCACCCTGTAACAGCAGTACTATGCAAAGCATTACACCACTCTACTCACAGTCTGTCTGTATGTCCTGATCCTCCTACATACATGTGGCTGCCCTGAGTGAGCAGGTCCTCCTGTAATAGGTATTGCTACCTGCTGTCTGTAACATTGATGTCCACATACAGGAAGGATGCCCATCACACAGGGAATGTACAGGTAATATGCCCACATGATGTAGGGATTCATAGTGGGTGGTTGCCATGACAGTGGTAATTGGAAGTACTACACATGTGTACCCCTATAGTCCCAATGTCCTAGTGCAAGGGGATGTTTGGTATGTATAGCTGGTATATTAATAGACATTTTATACTGTCATTGGGATTGTTGTCACAGACATGGTGTGTGTGGAAGGTGACATCTGCTCATAACATGTGTGCCATTGGCTACTGACAGACATCCTAAGGGTATCATGGTACAGTACCTGCATATATAGCAGGCTCGGCAGCCATGTCACAGCACAGGGTAGGATAAACCTGTGTGACAGTGCATAACCACAACCAGTGTGAACATAGCCACAGCCACATATGGTACGCTAGCATAATAGTACTGTATATGGTCTATCTGTCCTACACCATCCTCATATGTGCCACTCACAGAATGACCCTATATATAATGGGCTGCTACACAGTCTGGTCTGATGGCTGTCTGCTGTATGGGACATGTGTGTGTATGGCCCTACAAGCATGCAAGGTAAAACGGTACCATACAGTGGGGCAGCTTGTAACATCAGATAGAAAGGGAGCTAGAACAATGACATCTACCACAGTCTGTACACAGGCCATAGTACATATTAACAATACACACACTGCCGACATTCACCATCACTACACAGACCTCAGTACTGTACAAATATCCACAGAATGTCCAGGTTACGGAATTAAGTGTAACCCTCTACAGTACATGACATGTGTAGCACTCTGATATATCACTGGCTTGTTATCAGATATGATAACACTATTTACAGTGTACAGCACATATGCACCATTTCATGCATGACATATGTACAAAGGTTGACAGAGGTGTGACTGACAGCACATACACAGGGCCAGTATAGACCTGTTGCTGTGATACCCTCATTAATCTTCCATTGTAACAGGGTTTGTTGCAACATATGTCCAATAAGGGATATGTAGTCAATAACTGTCACGGCCTTCACCATCAACAGACTGCAGTCCTCACACTACCTTTTGCATTCCACAGATAGATGCATCATGGCTAACACATGAAACCAAAGGCACAACACTGCCCTGCCTGCAGATGACCATGCAGATGGGAATTCCTGATATACATGGAACTGACGTGGCAGGTATTGCGACATGTATGACAGGCATATCCAGACAAATACTGTTAATCTAACATTACTCCATATGCAGTATAGCAGCACTTATAGTCTGTAGTCAGGTAAGGCACATCCCCCTCCTGTTTGTTGCCCTCTTTCCACAGTGTATGTTGTTAGAGGTAAATCCCCAACCCATCTGAAATGCTGTTTGCCAAATGACAGTTCTAGCTCCTGCTCACAGTGACAGACAAGGGCCAACACCACCAGGATGTTCCCAGGTATTGGAGTGCGTTTCCATGCAATTGGCTATGGAAATGTTACCACACTTGTTCCACATGCAATCGGCTAGGAAACGGCTGCAATTCGTGCAGAGGCCATCAGCTGATCATGAGCATCACTTAAAATACACATGCTGCTGCCTAAGCAATGCAGATGTGGGCCTCCACTTCTGCCAGAGAGGGAGTGGGGGACATGTCAGGGAGGGGTGGGAGGGTAAAACTGATGCATGTTTGTGTCAAACACCTACCAGCACAGGGTATCGAACACCTGACAGCTATGTAGTGCTATCACAGTTTGATGCAGTTATTGGATGCACAACATGGGTTATCTAGTGGGGAGCACTCAGAACATATATGTGATGGTGAGTGACATCTGCAACAGGGATACAGTAGATATACAGTAGGTGACGTACACGTGCCTGTCTGCATGAACAGGTACCAGCGTCAGCACAGGCACACTCACACAGGAATGCACACACATTAACACACTTGGCAGGGCTAGGAGTGCAACTTGTCACTAGTGGGATTGCCACAACACATCAATGCGCAGGGAACACATGCACCGCATGGGTCATATGGAGGTCATATGGGCAGTGAGTATGAGGGGTGTCAGACATCAGGCTTCATGCTTCACTGTGCCCTGGGGGGAGTAGTGCATGTGGATGTGGACATACGTACCATACAACACACACACAAACACACAGGGTGCCAGTTCGGACATGCATGGGTGCATGTCTGCATGGGTGTGTGTGATGGCCATCAGTGCCAGCAGGCTATACAAGGGTTGGTGATGGGTATATCTTGGCATCAGGCCACATGACAATGGTCTGTATTTTGGCACAGGCCTGTAGCTTCTGCATTTGCCCACACAGGTGGGTATTGCATCTGTCATCCAGTCACCTGGGTGACTATTGTGTGTGGCCAATGCTGTGCATCACTTGCCATGTATGTGTTCCCTAGTCCATGACTTGGATGGTGTCTAGGATGTGCACACCTCCCACATGCATGTACAGTGACATGTGGAACTTTACCTGGGGTGTCTGGCCCATGCTGTGAACACAGCTTATCATCAGATGTGCCAGTCTTGCCCACCTGTGGCAGGGACTAGTACTGGTCATCAGATTTACCCTGCATCTACATTGATAGCATGCTAACAGCATTTCCTGATGTCAGTGTCATCTGTCCATACAGGGCATGTTGTCAGACATGGTATGTCCGTTGTGAGTCACATGTGAAGGCACAGTGGGGTTGCTAACTGTGATTGGCAGGCCTTGATGTCACATGTATGGGTATGGCATTGCACCCCAGCCTCTGAGCTATTTACATCTGTTATCCCTGTATGGTTGACATTGTGATATATAGTAGGGCCACCATAAATGAAATTAGCAAAACCCCTCCACATTGCCCACAGGTGTCACACACCTCTACACAGGATACGAGTTACACACACACACACACACACACACACACACACACACACACACACACACACACACACACACACACACACACACACACACACCTGTCGTGTCTGGGAGTAGAACCCCTACCTAACTAATTTACTACACTACAGCACTACGCAGTTATAGTATGCACCACGGACATTATTGAAGTGCATCTTCTCCAAAAGTGTATTTCACAATTAATGACATCAGCAGGATTACCAAAGTAGGGCATTTGTAATGTACTGCGAGTGAGTAGCCTATAGTACATTGCTCCATACACAGACATTGAAACACACACAAAACATCCGGAACTGGCATGGATGGAGATGGAACACTACCATCGTTCTAAATCACACTGCAGCAGTACACAGTTACAGAATACACTATGGTGATTATTGGCCTATCACTTTCCCAGAGGTGTACTTCTAGGTGATAGACATCAGCAGCCTTGCCAAAGTAGAATATTTGATTGTACGGAGTGTGAGTAGCCTAAAAAGCATTGTTCTCTATTCAGTCAGACACAAACATGCACAGATTCACACACAAATGCACACAGTTGCCAGGTCTGGGGTTTGAACACCTACCTAACTAGTTTAGCACACTACAGCAGTACACAGTTACAGAACATGCTACGGCGATTACAGGGCTATCATTTTCACAGAGGTGTACTTCTAGGTGAGTGACATCAGCAGCTTGCCAAAGTAGAGCATTTGTATTGTACAGAGTGTGAGTAGCCTAAAAAGCATTGCTCTCTACTCAGTCAAACACACACACACACACACACAGATTCACACACAAACACACAGTTGCTAGGTCTGGGGTTTGAACACCTACCTAACTAGTTTATTATGCTACAGCAGTACACAGTTACAGAACGCACTATGGTGACTATTGGCCTATCACTTTCCCAGAGGTGTACTTCTAGGTGAGAGACATCAGCAGCCTTGCCAAAGTAGAGTATTTGTATTGTATGGAGTGTGAGTAGCCTAAAAAAATTTGCTCTCTACTCAGTCAGACACATATATTCACACACAAACACACACAGTTGCCAGGTCTGGGGTTCAAACACCTACCTAACTAGCTTATCACATTACAGCAGTATGCAATTACAGAATGCACTACAGTGATTACTGGGCTAGCACTTTCCCAGAGGTGTACTTCTAGGTGAGTGACATCAGAAGCCTTGCCAAAGTTGAATAAATGTATTGTACGGAGTGTGAGTAGCCTAACAAGCATTTCCCTCTACACATTCAGAGACAGACAGGCATGCACACAAACACACACTCACACAATTGACAGGTCTGGGTTTAGTACTACTAACTACTCTGTCACTACAGCAGTATGCAGTTATGGGACACGCCATGCATATTACTCAGCTATAGCTCTCCCAAAGGTGTAATTCACATTGGATGACCTCAGCAGGCTTGTCATACTACTGCTATAGGGAGGGCAGTGTGTGCATGGGCCATACCCCATTCATGTAGGGGTTGACATGCGACATGCGGGCACACACAGGGTCATATGTCACATGTGTGTGTATACAGCTAATAGATGGCTACTTCCTTGAACAGTCTTGTTGCACAGCTGGCACGTACACCACATAGTCTGTTATGCTGACAGGTACTGGTGGCTAGTATCCACAGTGGGTTACATCTGCACCTCATGGGTTGGAGGCCCTTTGGTTGTGTGCCAGATGAGACAGGCCCACATGGCTCCTTGTTATAGTCACCCTCTTTTACACATCTATGCCTGTGTACCTGTGGCTTATTATAGTGTGTTGTCCATACATATTTGTCTGTATTCCTATCCACTGTGTGTGCAAGGCAGGAGTGGTGCATATTGACATGTGTCTGCACTGATATCTGCAACTTCCAGATATGTCTGGTCCACTGGTGTTTGCAGACATGGCCTTCATGTGTTTAATTGTGTGAGCATGCCCAGTATGACCTCTCAGTATTTTGTTGACTGACATTGCCTTCATTCCTCTAAGTGTGTGAGCATGCCCAGTATAACCTTTTAGTATGTTGTTGACTGGCATTGCCTTCATTCCTCTAAGTGTGTGAGCATGCCCAGTATGGCCATCTGTGTTGCATGTGTGGCTCATGTCCAGGTAGCTTGTACCGCAGTGCTGACCTTTGTGTTATACACCAACAGGTAGCATGCTGTGTCTGCAGGGTATCCATCGGTCATTTGCCATTGACTGTTGCTACATTTCAGCATAGCGGGGGGGCACCTGACTGTTTCTACTGTTCTACACAGGAGTGGGGGGGCACACCTGACTTTTACTCTAAGTGTACATTGGATGGGGGGCATACCTGACACTTGTACACATTTGCTAGGACTGTACTGGTATGTCAGGTACTCCATTTCACTCTGTAGTATTACCTATCCTGCTGGCTAGAGGCTTACCAGTGTAATACAGATCCTAGCTTTGTTTACTTACATATTAGTTTCTGACTTCCTAGCATTCACAACTTACATCCAACTGCCTGGCCTGCTGTGGTCTGGCTGTGTAGGTCTGGGGCAGGGGTTACCCATAGGGCACCTTCAGAGGCCATAGTACAGCATTTGTTTGTGTTAGTCTTCACCTGTCCTGCTGGCTCAGACTGTTGTTAGGTATGTGATCCTTCCTGACTGGCATGTGTGGCTCTTATGGACACCCATGTCACTCAGGCCATTTCCTGTAGTGGGTTTTGTCATCCTGTGTAGTACCGGCCACTATGGTCACTCCAGTATGTGTTACAGATCTCATGATGCCAGTATAGGTGTCCACACTCTGCTGCCTTGACATCTGGCCACCCAATTCCCTTGCATGTTCACATCCATACCATAGCTGCAGGAAAAACACATTCTACTCCATTTGGCAATTGGTAGGTTGATTGACTTACCTTGAGAGTGTGCCGGACTTGAGGATGGTGCTGGAGGGATGCCTATGTTGAATGCACATAGTACACTCCCTATACATGGTTGGGCACATGTAGTGTCATGTTTGGCATCCCTTTTACTGTCTGTGTGATTCAGAGAGAGGTGTCATTCCCTTGGCCCCTACTGTGTCAGTGCATATGCTATGCGTTGCCTCTTTGCTAAGACCAGGGTGTACTGGGCATGCCCCCTTCTGCCTAATGTGGCAGGCTCAAGTTGTTCTTCATCTGAGTCACTCTGTGCCTGTACAGGCCTTACATTGGTGGGGGGCTGTGTGGCCCTGCCCCATACTATTTCTGCAGGATCATATTGTGTAACATAGCACATACCATTACAATTTGGGTACATGTAGCTGGGGAATACTGCAGGGCTCTACCGGATGTGCCCAGACACCGGAAGTGTGACCTGAGCATCCCAAACACATGCTCTATTATAAGTCTGGCCTGTGCATGTGCCTCATTATGGCATTGTTGTTCAGGTGTGTGTTCATTTCTGATGGGTGTCATCAGCCATGGCTCCAGTGGGTACCCAGCATCCCCCACTAGGTGACCATAGGGGATGTCCACATTGGCAAATCTGTGGTACAGCTGCATCAGTTGCCATATGTGTGAATCATTATAGCTTCCAGGGCAGCCAGCACACACATTCAGTATAATGCCCTGGGCATCACATATGACCTGACAGTTGATGGAGGGGATGCCCCTGCATTTGATGTAGGCCCTACCCTGCTCACTGGGTGGTGCTTTGATGCATAAGTGCGTGCAGTCTATAGCACTCACTACTCCAGGGTAGTTAGCTATTTGGTGGAAGAGATGCATATTGAGGGTCAACACCTCACGTGTGTTGAGGAAATATACATGCTCACTGGCATGTGCTGACATGGCATCCTGGAACTGGTGGAATACTCTGGATGCTGATGCCTGTGAGATGCCCATGTTATCCCCAGTTGTAGTTTGGGAGGTACCTGTGGCTAGTATACCTAGGCCTACACATACCTTGGTATCCAATGGGATGAGTTCCCCTCGGCCAGTGTGGTGTGTCAGATGTGGCCTGCACAGCTCAACAATTTGCTGTAGGAGGTCTCTGTCCACCCTATAGTGTTCCACTATTTCCTGCTCATGTAGCCCCTGGTAGGTTACCCTGGGTCTGTACACTCTTCTCTGTCTCCTCATTGTGGGTTGTTCGGCAGCATTGACATCCTCACCACTCTCAGCCTCTTGCACATGTTGTTCTATGTTGCCTGCTGCAGCCCTTCTCATCTTATAGGTTTGTTTTTAAAATTTCCCTGCTTGTATACACCGATGGTGTAGAGTGTGGAAAAACCAGGGGGGTAGGTGTTTGCTTGGTTTATAGTGGTCTTCTGGGCTGGGCTGGTCTGCTGCCTGTGTAATTGGCTGATTCTGATACATTTCACCTGGCAGCTCAGCTAGTTCTCCTTGATTACCTACCTACTGCTATTTTCCCTTCCCATTGCCTCCCTGTTTAAGCCTGTGTGCGTGCCGCACAGAGTGCTCATATATGCACAGAGCTGCTATTTCCTGGTTTAACTTCCTATTTCTTCCTGTGAAACTCAGTGGGTGGCGCTCACACCTGCTTACACTTTGTAAGCTTTGTAAGGAGTGCTATGCAGTTTGGACACACCTCTAGCTTAGCTGTGCTAAGCTAGGAGCAGTCCCGAGCCACAGGGCTCCAATCCACTTAGAGTATGCCTGACACACCCACCCATGATGTCACCTATCTCCTAGTCATGTGCCCAGCTATTTCTACTCTTACACTCTTGGGACCTGCCTCACACCCTGGAGAAATCTGGGATTCACTATCTTTCCCCTCATTTGCATAGGATTGCCTGGTAATGCATAGATGTTCTTTGTGTTTCACTGTTGCAGTCATTACATTTGGGTAATCTGCAGTGCCCGAAGCAGAAGCATTTTGCAAATGCCGGTTGGTTGACTACTGAAATATTCAAGTTTGAGTTTCAGAACCGAAGTCTTCACTAAAGCTAAGTACCCCATTGGGGAAACTTTTTTCTTGCTTTTTACCGATGTAAGAAAAAGTTAATAATTGTATTACTTGTGGGAAGCAAATACCTCATAAGGATTTCCATTTATACTGTATTCCTTGCCTAGGCCCTGATCACAACGTGCCTGGCTGTTGGTTTTGTGCTAGATTTAACCAATGCACTATTAAGCATCGGTATATTTTTGCATCAAAGTATTTTGAAAACAGATTTAACCCTCCCAGAAACATTGTTGGATAGCAATCAGACTACTGGAGTACATAAAAAACGCAAAGAAAAGGCCAGAGAAAGGCAGTCAAGATCCAAATCCAATGATGAAGCTTCTCCTAAGCCAGTCACCAGTTCGCCAGTACTCAGTGAGGTGCTTTCGCAGCCCCTGATACCCACTACCTTCGAGTCGCAGGCCTCTACTGACACCCATGTGGAGTCCGGCATGCTGCAAGATACTCAAGGTATTGGACTGACGAATGTATCTCCCTTGGATGGGTCCGAAGCCACTGAGCAGGCACCGGCTTCTGAGGGTGTATTCAGACCTTAACATTTGTATATCAAACTGATGACACCTGCAAAACCAAAGACAAAAGCAACTTCTAAAAACTAAAAAACATGAGCCACGTGCACAGGCCTCTATGCCTAAAAACAGATGATCAAAATGGCTGAAGACCTTATTACCTTGATCAGGGGTACCCATCCCCCTCCAGATAAGAGGCCTAGGCAAGACACTGATTATGAGTCTTCAGATCAGGTTTCTATTTCTTCTGATTCCTCTCTGATCAGGAATTATCTATACTTCCCTATGAGGATTCTGATGCTGAGGAGTCTATTCCATCTGCATCTCCTCCTGAGGATTATTCATTTGGAGAAACCTTGCATACTTTGAGGGAGCATTTTCAATGGGAGAGTCAAGACTTCTCAGACTCAAAAAAGAGGCTCAGGGATTTCCTTCTTCTCCCTCAGCACAAGCCTTTAGCCATTCCCCCTGTTTTAGACACTGTGGATGATGTGTTTTTGGAGTCAAGCTTGACCCCTGACTCCTTACCTCCAGCTCCCAGTAAGCCTGACAGATATTACAGGGTCCCTGACTCACATACATTTTTATTTAGAAACCCTGCTGCTGATCTTGAAACTATTTCACAGGGTCCAAAGGGAGTTATGGCCTCATCAGCAAAAAATCCTACCCCCTCTGACAGAGATTCAAGGGCACTAGACAGATGGGGAAAAAATGTTTATACATCTGCAACCTTGGCAGTCAGGGCCTTAAACCATCAGTTTCATATGCTTAAGTACCAACAACATGTTATGGGATTGCCGAAACAGAAAATGATGCTGATTTCAGAATGTGCAGAAAATAAATAATTGCAGGAATTATTGCATGTAGCTGAACAAGTTGGCAAGCATACTTTGCAATGTGGTTTTGATTCCTTAGAGGCCTCCTGCAGAGCTGCAGTTACTGGATCTGTGATTAGGAGGCATGCCTGGTTAAAGCAACAAAATTTGCCTGATCATGTTAAAGCTAAATTGCTAGATGCACCTTTAAAGCATGATTCTCTGTTTGATATTAAGGCAGAAGAGGTTTTAAAGAAAATGGAAGACAAAGCTAAGTCTATGCAAACTGTCAAAGACTTCCTACAAGTGCAGCCACCAAGATTCAGTAGACACTGGCCTACAAAAAATTGGTCCTTTCCTGTGTCAGACAGAGCTCAAAGGTGCAAATCCAGATGCCCTAAGGGTTCCACATACCAGGCACAAGATTCATACAGGTCCAAGCAATGGGGCGCTTCCACTTCCAAATCTGGAGGAGATAAAGCGCAAACCTACAGAAAGCAATCCCAACAACTTCCCTCTGCCTACACCAAGCACTTATCTTTTGGCAGCACCCATGGGGGAAAATTAGCACTTTTTGCTCAAAATTGGCAGTTAATAACCCAGGACAAGTGGGTACTAAACATCGTATCACAGGGATACAGATTCCATTTCCACACTCTGCCAATGGCAAATGGTTGGCCAGGTCTGCCAAAAAATCAATGGGCAGAGGCACAGAAACAGGTTACGTCCCTCATGGATATGGGGGCCATTCAGACAGTACCAGAACAGGAAAAAGGACAAGGTTTTTACTCAAGACTGTTCTTGGTACCCAGCATGGACAAGGCCTGGTGGCCAATACTGGATTTATCGATTTTGAACACACATCTGGGCATTCCAAAATTCAAAATGCTTACTTTGTAGCAGCTTCTGCCCATGCTGGGCAAGAATGCTTGGCTGGTGACTTTAGACCTAAAAGAAGCATACCTGCATGTCCCAATAAGACAATCGTGCAGAAGATACCTCAGATTCAAGGCTGGCTTAATGCATTACCAATTCTCTGCATTGCCCTTTGGCTTATCTACTGTGCCCAGGGTCTTTACAAAGTGCCTGGCACCAGTAATTGCATTTTGCAGACAAAGAAGTATGCAAATTTATCCTTACTTGGATGACTGTCTCATTCAAGCAGAGAACAAGGACACTCTTCTTCGACACCTGGCATTTGTGAAAAGGCTTATAACATGTCTAGGGCACACAATAAATGAAAATAAATCACAACTGGTACCCTCTCAAAAGATAACATTCCTGGGTGCAAGCTTGAATACAACTGCCCAGATGGCTTACCTCATGCCAGACAAGCAAAGGCAACTGACTGTTTACTTCAAACTGATGGCAACAAAAACCCAGTCTTCTGCAAGGCAAATTCTGCAGGCTCTAGACTTCATGGCATCCTGCATCCTACTAATTCCATATGCAAGACTGCATATGAGGACACTTCAATGGTACGTAAAAAGTTTATGGAGTCAACATTCACACAGTCTGGAAACAATTATTCCTTTCATTCCCTGCCTGCAACAGGAGTTTCTATGGTGGGCAAAGGCATGTCACTAAAACATGGGACTGCCCTTCACTCTACCTCCTCCAGCCAAACCTTAACAGCAGATGCATCAGATTATGCCTGGGGGGGCCCACATGGCAGGAAGATGCATTCAGGGCTTATGGACACCAAAACAAATGCATCTACATATCAACCAGAAAGAGATGCTAGCTGCTCAAAATGCCCTAACAGCCTTCAAGGACTTACTTCATCCAGGACGATTACTGATAAAGACGGACAACACAACAGTCATGTGGTATATAAATAAGCAAGGGGGCACACACTCATACCCCCTTTGCAGATTAGCTATGGCACTGTGGGACACAGCTTTGACCTACCAAATACATCTTCAAGCTCAATTCCTGCCAGGAAAACAAAACACTCTGGCAGATGATTTAAGCAGAAACCTTATGGACCCTCACGAGTGGAAACTAAAACTAAATCCACAAGTCTTCAGCATGATAACAGAGAAATGGGGGAGCCCAGACATAGATCTAGTTGTCTCTCCTCAAAATTATCAATTGAAAAGATTCTGCACAAGGACTTATCACAGACAAGCATGGAAAGTGGACGCCCTATCCTTCAGTTGGAAAAACCTATCAGTTTAAGCCTTTCCTCCTCTGCCTCATTTACCCAAGGTCCTCTTAAAAGTCAGACAAGAGAAGACAAAGATAATATTAATTGCCCTGGACTGGCCCTGCCAATACTGGTACCCAATCCTAAGGAACTTGTTTCAATATCCAGCTTGGACCTTGCCTCAAATACCGCAACTACTGTCCCAGCAAAACAATCAGATCCTGCACAATCAACTACAGACTCTGAACCTGGCAGCAGGGCTAATCATGTAGTCATACAAACTGTACCTCTCAGTAAAGCTGTGATGGATGTCCTTTTGGAAGCCAGAAGACCTAGTACTAGAAATTCTTATGCTGACAAATGGAAGAGATTCTGTGCTTGGAATCAAGCACAAGGAACTGATACAGCAAAACCAAATATTCCTCAGATATTACAATACTTAACTGAGATGCTTGACAAAGCCCTATCTTTCTCATCAATCAAAATCCATGCCTCTGCCATTTTGGCTCATTACAATACAGAGCCACCAATCTTTTCTCATCCTTTACTAAAGCAGTATCTTAGAAGAGCCAAAAATTTAAGGCCTCCTAGAAGATCACCATTACCTGCATGGGACCTCAATTATGTGTTGGAAAAGCTCACCTTGTCTCCATTTCAACCAGCTGCTACTGCTGATCTAAACTTCTTATCATGGAAAACGGCTCTGCTACTAGCAATTACTTCAGCAAGAAGAGTTTCAGAGCTACAGGCCCTCATGGCTGTAGAGCCTTTTATCATATTTTACCCAGACAGGGTGTCTCTGAGGACAAATCCTACTTTTATATCTAAGGTGGTTTCCAGTGTGGCTTTTAACCAAACAATTCATCTGCCAACTTTTTATCCAAATCCACAGAACAAGGGGGAGAGAATTCTGCATTCCTTGGACATACACAGACAGCTAAGATTCTACTTGAGCAGGACAAAAGCTCTCAGAAAAACTGAACAATTACTAGTGTCATATGCTGCAGGATCAGAAGGAAAGGCTATTTCAAAGCAGACAATTTCAAAGTGGATAAGCCACTGCATCTGTTTCTGCTACTTACACCATGGTAAACCTATGCCCAAGGCCATTAGGTCTCATTCCACCAGAGCTGCAGCTACTTCAGCAGCCTTTCTTAGAGGAGTACCAATCAAAGACATTCTAGAGGCTGCTACTTGGAGTTCTGTTCACACCTTTACAAAGCATTACCATTTGCCTCTCTACTCTAAGTTCAGGGCAGGCTTTGCCACTGCAGTGCTGCAGGGTCTTATAGCCACACCTAATGCTGTTTAGCTTCAGCCCCCCAACCATAGCTTTGGGATTCTACCCAAATGTAATGACTGCAACAGTGAAACACAAAGAACATAGTACAGTTCTGTACACTTACCATAAATGTAGATGTTGGAGTGTATTCACTGTTGCAGTCCAAGTTACCCTCCCGCCATCCCACTGTCATTCTGAAGTTTATCTTTCTTTCTCTATCTTCTACAACTTATGTGGTGCATTTGCTTTTAGAGGAAGGTAAAGTTTATATTATTGCATGTATATATATATGTGTGTATATATATATATATATATATATATATATATATATATATATATCAGCAGATTACCCAAATGTAATGACTGCAACAGTGAATACACATTTTAGGTTTATTTTATTATCCCCCGATCCCATTTTAATCGCCGCTGCCCTATGCTTAAACAGGCAAGATCAGCGAAAGGAATTTAACATTTTTTTTTTCTTTTTTACACATTTTGCAATGTCAATAGCCATCTACTTGGCCATTGCCATGCTTCATCAATGATATGCAGCCTTTATTTGGAGCTATCATTGCTCCGTTTTGTAGTTTGCATAAACGTACTCGGTTACTAACCGAGTACATTTCTGCAGACTGCACTCATCCTGCACTGACAGCGGCTTGCTTCCTGGATTCCAAATTACCCTCATTTGCAAGGTTTTCACCTGCAAATGAGGGTAATTTGCATACAGGGGCTTGGTCCATGCAGAATTAGCCTAAGAGCTTACGTCCACATCTCGGGAGCTCAATCCTGGATCGCACATCGGCCATATTGCCGAAAATAGCTCTTAAACTATTCCTGCATGCTATAATGGGCTTTGTAAATCCGGAGATACTAGTTTTTCTGTTTTTTTATTTTTTCCTCAACACTCGTGTTGCTGAGGTTGTAACTAAACAGATTCCTATGCTTGTTCTTTTTTGTTTGTTTTTAATTTAACTATGATAAGTTGTACTGATACCTTAATAATATATAAGGTGTGCAAGTACAAGAAATATCACAGTTCAGTATGGTGTGCAAGCTCTACTAGAAATACACTAGTAGTAGTACAGATAAGTAAAAAAAAACAGTATTAAAACCAATATAATTCAGGAATAATACTACACAATGTTAAACTCCAGTTAGATAACAGGCACAGATGCGACTCCATAGTCTATCAAGAGGGTATTGACTCAGATGTCACATAATAATTGAAATAAGGAGATAACATGCACTGATACCACAGAATATTGTATCAATGTGATGGAAGGCACAGGTGCCACATAATATTATATAAATGTAAAGGTAGGCACAGGTGTCACACAATATTATATCAATGTGAAGGTAGGCACAGGTGACACACAATATTATATCAGTGTGAAGGTAGGCACAGGTGACACACAATATTATATCAATGTGAAGGTAGGCACAGGTGACACACAATATTATATCAATTTGAATGTAGGCACAGGTGTCACACAATATTATATCAATGTGAAGGTAGGCACAGGTGCCACACAATATTCTATCAATGTGTAGGTAGGCACAGGTGCCACGCAATATTATATCTATATGAAGGTAGGAGCAGGTGCCATACAATATTGTATCAGTGTGTAGGTTGGCACAGGTGCCACACAATATTATATCAATGTGAAGGTAGGCACAGGTGACACACAATATTATTTCAATGTGAAGGTAGGCACAGGTGCCAAACAATATTATATCAATGTGAAGGTAGGCACAGGTGTCACACAATATTATATCAATGTGTAGGTAGGCACAGGTGCCACACAATATTATATCAATGTGAAGGTAGGCACAGATGACACACAATATTATTTCAATGTGAAGGTAGGCACAGGTGCCAAACAATATTATATCAATGTGAAGGTAGGCACAGGTGTCACACAATATTATATCAATGAGAAAGTAGGCGCAGGTGCCACACAATATTGTATCAATGTGAAGGTTCGCACAGGTGCCATACAATATTGTATCAATGTGAAGGTAGGAGTAGGTGCCACATAATGTAGCAATATATTTTTTTAATGAAATACCATTTACTAGATGTTAAAGAACTTTTTACAATTTTTGGCAAACCTCACGCTTGATGCCATTTATTAGAGTGTCATAGGTTCATAGGTTCATAGGTTCATAGAGTAGTACTAGGCTAACTGCCCTTTGGGGCCACTTCAAGCCTAGCCAATTACCCCATGTAAGAATCAAACCCCGCACCTTGTGTCTTTAAGGTAAACACCTTAACCATTATGTCATCCTCCCACCCCCATCATCCTCCCACCCCTCCCACCCCGTCATCCTCCCACCCCCATCAATTAGTCACTTTTAATATGACATCTTTACTCATTATATATGATCTAACTCAAAACTGGCACAAAGTAATTTCCTATCAACTCCACAACATGCCCTATTTTACTACATGGCTTACTTTGTTTCAGCACTTTCAAACATTTATATATTTGAGTCCAGTGTATGTTGTACACTTTAGAGTCGTAATGTAGGAATATCTGTGGTATATACCAGTAGAAATATTTTACCAAGTTGCATGTCATGAACTGTTTTCATACTAGTGTGCAAGAGTATTTATACATTTTTGTCTTTACCTGCTTTCCATCTCTCTCTGTGTGGATTTCTCTAATCATTGCAACCAGTAATTCAAGTTCGGCCTATAATTCTGTAGTGCTTTCCCCCTCCATATCCTTTTTTGCCAACTCTTTGAGTAGTGTTTTTACTGCATCCATAGTTGGAATGTCTGCCCTTTTCCACTTTTAATTATGACATTCTTTGCCATTAAACATATTATCCATGCTACATCTACTAGTTGTATTTTTCACTTCCTGCTCTAGGATTGTTAAACAATACTCCCTTTCTAAGATACCTCATCATTAAAAAAAAAAACTGCATAGAAGATTAAAACAAACTCTGCTTTATTACTTAGTTCAGTCCTTTTGTCCTAAAAACAAACAAACGTCATCAAAACTAGGATTCTAAAAAACAACTAATCATTATATACAAGTACTCAGTCATACGACCAATGGCAAGCATAAGCACATAAACTAAAACAACAAAATCACAATAAACACAATGCATGTATACATTTTCATTAAAAACTAAGTATCATACTGAGTGCTTTTATACACGTATACAATTCCTAATTTAAACAACTCTGTAATGCTGTAAAAATTTTAAATAACATTTAATATTTAAATGCCCACTCAGTCCAGGTGGTAATCCAGTATGCAATCTACTTTGCCCCTTTATTTCATTAACCTCCAATTTGTTATTAGAATGCTGACCAAACTCGACATCTTCAATAACATTTAAAACAAAAGAAAAAAAACTTTTTAAATGGCCCACACTCCATTTAATGCTTAGCTAATGCATTAGTCATATAACCACTTTTTATTGCGTAATGCATTCAATAATATGCTCGCTTAATTTTCTAACAGTCTTACCAATGTAAAAAGTGTCACATGTATCATGCAGAGCACAGTAAACAACCCCCTCAGTGTTGTCAGTATTCCTATTATTAGTCTTATAAATGGCTCCTTTAATAAGGACAAAATTGTCCTCACTAATATACTCCAAATGACCAGATTGTTTGTTATTTTGCTGACCCCAGAATGTTCTTAAAAATATTTGAAAATTATTACCTCTCTTACCCATAACTAAAGGGGCTTTACCTACTTAAATTAAAATATTAGGGTGGCCTAAAAAGTATTACCAATTATCCCTTATAATATGTTTAATACGTCCAGTATCGATAATATAACTAATAACAAGGGAACTAAAGAAATCTCTTTCACTTTGAACCCATCTGTCTACTAGAAGATTTCCCAAACCTGTATTAGATTTACTCCAGATAGGGGCATATATCCCAAATCTTCCCATTTTTATGTCCTCAAGGATGATATTTATCATATTTACATTATAACCCCTCTTCAAAAACATACCTTCCAAAATGCTCATATTCTGTAAAAAAGACATCATCCACTGTAGTGACTCTAGAAATGCTAATAAACTGTGATTTGATATCATTCTCCATAATATACCATGGATATGTTCCATTACTGTAACTATAATTGTTTGCATATATGGACTTCCTGTAAATTTTGGAATAAAAACTCTGATTATTAAAATAAAAATCAATGTCCAAATCTAAAAATTTAACATTAACATCACCAAAATGCATAAAAAATCATACTTGTGTTAAATAACATTTTGAAAATTGTCTGACAAAGCCTTTAAACAATTTTAGGTATATCTGAAAAGAAAAATAAATCATCAGTATACAATACATATAAAAGAATGTGTTGAAAATACGTAGGTCTATTCAACCATGTCTTTTCCCTCTCATTTAATACTAAGTTAGCAAAAGTTGTAGCCACACTGCTACTTCCGATTTTTGTTGATATTTTTTTCCATTAACCATAAAGTAGTTGTTACTCAGAACTATTTCTAAAAGTGTACACACAGTGTTAATATTAACATTTTTAAAATTGGTCTAAGCAGATAAAAAAAAAAAAAACCCTCTCACCACTTCTATGTCCACATCCCATGGGATAACCATAGAAAGTGTATTAACATCTGCAGTAACCAACATCAGATTACTGGCCGGGTCATCAAACACCAAATTATTCAACATACTTAAAAATATCCCATGAATCTTTCACTTAGAAGAAAGTACCATGAGCGATAAGATTCCACTTTGAATCCAAATAGATAGAAATCACCTTGGTCTTTGAACCATATGCAGAGACAATAGATCTAAATTGAGGGTCAGTATGATTTTTATGTAACTTAGGAATTCAGAAAACTTGGCAACTGTTGGAGTTTTGACCCACATAAAATCAAACTCCATTGTGTCTATCTGACCATTGTGAAATAAATAACACAAGACCAAGTCAAAAATTATTATTAGATGCAATAGTATAAAATTAGCATCTAACAACATCTCAAGCATTTGTCTTACATACCTAATGTTTTTTAACACCTTTATTGAATTATTTCTGATATAGACAGATATCTGTTTACCTAATGCTGTCTATAATCACCATACCTCCACATTTGTCATTTTGAATAAATCTAATATGGCTCATTTTGTTTAACCTACAAAGAGCTTTCCTGCCTTCACAAGATAAATGAAAAACTTACATTTTGGTGTATGATTTAGCAGATATCGGATGTCTGTCTTACAGACTGACATTAAGAGCTGACAGTAAAAGAAAATTAAATGCAGTGCTCTTCTTTAAACGAATTGTAATTTCTTTACCAAAAACACCATTACCCAACATACGCTTCAAATTTAATTTTCTCACATAAAATTTCAAATCCAAAATTATGTACATAACATTTGCTCACCCATTGGTAAAAAAGAAAAAAATTTTAAGCAAAAGACTTTTATACGGCTTTATGTGAACACTAGATATTTCACTGTCTGACAGAGATAATGATATACGACACCATATTTATTTTCCAACAATAAAACATAAGAAACACAACTTGTCCAAATAAAACTAATTTTTTTATTAAAACAATTAAAACTCTTCAGTCTTTCATGAAGACATACATACAGAACTATGATGTAGAAATACATTATTTATACTTAAACCATATAGCACTCAATAGCATTCACTTAACAAATAATTAAAGAAATGTCCTGCAATATAGAAAGATGGTCCCAAGAGTATTTTGCAGGTAGGTAAATTTATGTTATCATGGGAAAAGCAATCCAGAGACAGCTTTATCTACAATGAAGAAGGTTTCATTACTGTCTAATTAGCAGGTCTGAATTGATACCTTTTCCACGAGCAAAAATCACTTAATGGTAAAAATTACATCTTGTAGTCCTTTAATTGTATTGGCACAAGCAAAACCTGTTATATATCCTCTCTCACACACACGTTCAGACACACGCAGACACACACACACACACATACACACACACACACACACACACACACACACACACACACACACACACACACACACACACACACACACACACACACACACACACGCATGTACGCACATCCAGATCCACAGTCTCTATCTCCTACCCAACTCCCCTGCTGTAACCACCACTCACACATACACACACATGCACACACACATACACAAACACACACGCAGACACACAGGCACACACACACACAAGCACGCATACACATACACACACACATGCATGCACACACATCCACATCATCCACAGTCTCCATCTCCTACCTATCCCCACTCACACATACACACACACACACACACACACACACACACACACACACACACACATACGCGCAGACACACAGACGCAAGCACGCATACACATACACATGCATGCACACACATCCACATCATCCAGAGTCTCCATCTCCTACCTATCCCCCCTACTGTAACCACCACTCACACATACACACACACACACACACACACACACACACACACACACACACACACACACACACACACACACACACACACACACACACACACACACACACACACATTCCATGCAGTTATCTTAGTCCATTCATATCCCTGCAGTCCTGCACATGGGCACAAACAGGGACACATGCACATACTTGCACACACCACCACAACTACTTCTCTGTTGAACTTCATTAAACTTACCATCAACATGGCCTCTCCCATTGAGTATAGTGGATGACCATAGCATTTTGTCTGAAATGTTTTTTCAGCTAGACATGTTAAGTTATGCAGCTGAATGATTGGCTAAGTAAACTAGTAGCCACATTTCTGGGGGAGAAGAGATGGCTCATTTGCATTAACTGCTCTCCTAGATTGCCTCATTGTTTCTCCTATAACATGGCCACTGCAACTGCGCACTATAATGATTCTTCCAAACATGAAAAATAACTGCAGTGGCCAGTCTCTGATTCAGAAAGGAGTAATGTGGGGGATTGGTTACCTGTGATAGTGCTTACTACTTGCATTGATTCTTTCTGAATCCTAGGAGCAGTGCCATAAGAAAAGTATTCTGATTGTTATTGTTAAAGCCTTTTGGCTATGTTTTATTTTATAAGGTGAAATGGCTTTCTTTGTACCTTAAACATTATCTAATATCAACCCTTAAATCTGCAGGTTGCTAGAAAAGAATTACAAATGCAGAATCATTCAAAGTATGTGCACATTCCATAAATCATTTTGCAGTAGGTCTCATAACACGTGGGTTCAGAATATCTCCCAGATGCCAGAAATTATTTTCTTAGCTGGTCATTTGGTTATAAATTCATACAATCTGGGGCAACTACAAGGAAAATAAAAGCAATAAAGCATAACAACCAGAATTGTACTAAGATTAGAAAAAATCTTATCTAGGTGATTGCAGAAAATTTGGAAGTTCTTTTATTACAATAGATCAGGCATGTTGAATTGAAATTGAAATGTTATTTGCTTATCATTCTATTAATACCTTCTAGGATGTCTTTAATAACAAATTGTATGAAATTATCAACTGTAATATACCAAAAGTTAGAACAATAATACATTTAAGCATACCCAAAACCGCAAATGGCAAAATAAAAATATAATTAGGTTTTACAAAAATTATATAGTACCCTAAGAAAATGATGTATTTTACAAACTAATACCAGATCAGTAAATTCTTGAAATACCTTCAATCAGCCAGCAATAAAGGTAAACAAGCCCTTCTACAATAACGTGAATAAAATAAAGAAATATCTTGTGTGCAAATGATGTTTTGGCCAATAGCATCAGAATCTCCAATTAATGTTATATGTATTTAAGATATTAGCTAACGTACCTCAGACTAAGATATGCAATAGTTGTGCTAACTTTTGTATCTATACTGATGATAATATCCTTTGTTTTGATGTCTATATTACAGAAGTCTATGTTGCCTTACCTAAAGACAAGAACAAAACATACATTAGTATTATTAACTGAATCCCAGTGTTTTTATTTCAACACTGAATGAAGAGACAGGGAGGTAATGCATTATTTGTATAATTAGTATCTGAGGGTTTGTTTGTATTTTTCAACCATTATTGAAAAAAAAACAGATGTTAATCCAATCTATAAGGAAGTGTGAGAGCCAATACATTTGAATAGATACCAATAAATTCAGTGTGATAACTAGAATGACTCTGTAGCTTATAGATCATCATTTAATAATTGGATTGCTTGTTCTTATTATATTAAGAAACCACCATTGTTTTAACATCAGTGATTTACGCCAGGCACCCCACCACTCAAGAAAACCTACTATATTGATTTTTGTCATTGAAATCAGTCCTACAACTCCCTCTGTTTCTCTACTACCTCAAAATGGTGTGTTGTCAGAGTTACTTTATAAGGAGCATAGAACACATGGGGCTGAACCCCCACCCCCACCCCTCCACAGTAACCACCACACCTAGGGCCAGCATCTTTCATCAGGGAATAAAACAAATGGTGACTTGTAGAGTCAAGGTTTGCAGAAATGTAACTAGAACTAATAGGTTTAACTCCTTCATTGTAGAACCACCAGTGATGTGTATTAATCAAATGATATTCTTCTACAAGAAGGAATGTATGCACTGGCATAACGCAGGATTCATTTATTGTCACAGCCCGTTTGATGCAGTGCAATTTTATTTAAATATTATACCAATCAAGTTATAGAATTTGGTAGATGAATGTAAGTTAGTTTCTATCATGCCAGCTGAGAAAGATTATAAGCATCTTCAGCTTCAGTAAACTGAACTGAATAGTGGTTTAAATAAAATAATGTATAAGCAAATATTGACCAGTAATTATTCATGGATTTCAGATTATCAAGTGCTGAAGGATTCTTTGCTTTAGAAAATAAATGGCTAAAACATAAAATATTTCAAGGTTCTGATGACTACTATAGAAGAAATATTTATTTTACTAATAATACTACTTCTCCTGTCAAAAGGTTTATAGAGTGAGTCATACAATATTAAATACAATAACTTCAGTAATTGTCAACATTGTGCTTCTCTTACATAAATTATTAGTTACAGACATACTAAAATATAATAGAAATTTATCCATTTTTAGCAAATCTTGATTTTTTAAAACTAAAAAAGATTCAAAAACATATTACTTGGAAGATCTAGAATCTAAAGTGTTTAGAAAACATGTATATAAAGCATACTGAATATAAAATATTTAGAAAAATACAAAGGATTATGATCAGACTGATTATCATAACCTATTTGTTAATGTGATGAAGGAATTATTTCAAGAACTTCACGCTGTCAGCATAGCTTAAGAATTTCTTGAATCCATTTTAAGAATATAGTAAATAATTATGAACAGATGCATTATAACAATTTTTACATGTGGGACTTTAACTTCCCTGTTATATGCAACTTACTGAGAGGGGGAGATTATAGGGCATAAGCTCTTGAACGCAGAACTGTTTAACAGAGAGAAGGCAAAGGAAAAATGTCCCTCTTACCCCAGAGCAGATTTAAAAACTGTTTGACATTTTGCCACTGTTTTATATCTACATGCCTGAAATATCCTAGTAGTTTTGATTGTATTGCATTATGAAATCCAATTATAACAGCAATTAAACTTGCACAAAAAGATTGTCATGTGCCTTTCTAAGATCAAAAAGGCATCTAAGAAGCTTATCATTTTGTCAGTTTTGGAATATAATTAGTGAGCTCCATGTATTACAATAGATTAATGACAGCATTGCTATACTCTATGATAAATAGGACCGCAAGAGAACTATTACATAAGACCTTTTTTCAATAATAAAGATCCAATACTGTGAAGACTCAACTATCTTGAATTATACAAACATTTCAGATTCGTACATTAAGGAGGACCATCAATGTAATTACCCTTATTGTGAAATGATGATTATCATTTTGAATTAGATTTCTTAGATTATTGGAACTATTTACTAGAGTACATAAGAGTATATAAGAATGACTAATACCTAAATTAAATTAAAATAATATCTTGATAATTACATATATATGCTTTTGGTTCTGTTCATTATTTTCATGTTACTGTCATCATTAACTCAGAGAATTTAGTTGACATATTTCATAGAATAATGAGTCAGTGATAGAGTTTAATTAAAAAAAGGCATTTTTTAGTCTTGCATACATACACGAGGAGCAGAACCCGTGGTTTGTATATAAATCTGCAGACTCATGCAGGCAACTTTTTATCATCATGGTTGCTCAGAGGGTACTGTATCTAGTACACAGAGTGCACTGTAGAATGAATGCAACAAAAAGCAAAAACACCCATGTTTTTAAATATATTTTAGATTTAATTTACTTTATTTCATTTTAATTTTACTCATTTGGGACTATCAGCCATGGGAGGGTAGCATAATTTATCAACTCATTGACCACTTTTAAATCAAATTGTACTTCATTAAAAAGCAGAATGCCAAAGATATGTGTTGATATTAGAAAGAGACACCATTTGTACGTCTATGTAATAAACAACTAATAGTTTTTATCTTGCGCCATTACAGTACAGAAATAAAATAAAATAAAAGAATACAACGGGATCATCCAGCATTTCAAGGAGTAGCAAACAACTCAATTACTAAGGTCCAGACATGGGTCAGAAAAATTGTTTAAAACATTGTTTAGTTCAGAAGAAAACCAACCGAATGATTGAAGCTAATATGAAAGGAAAATTGAGAAAGATAGAAGATTTTTAAATGTACTTCACTAGAAGGGCAGGTGGACCACATCTTTAAAATCTTCATCACAGGCATTAAGGACATCTTTGAATGACAACAGCAACAGCAAAACGTATGCTGTCTATAAAGTCAAAACTAAAAGAAATGAATTATTATCTCATCCATATGTCCACAGATAAAAATAAATGAATTTCATGTCTAGAGTGCATGATATGACTCCATCTGAAAATATGGCATCCTATAAAGCCCAAATCGTTCAAAGTATCAGAATGAAAATTTGTGGCAATCAATGAATCAGTACATGAGAGGGATATCCGATTATTTAAAATGCAAATCTGCCTGCAGATACATATGGACATTTGAAAAGAAGTAGCTAATAGCAACTAGGAAGTGTAGAACATGTACAAACCCTAATTGTATACAATGATTTATCTGGTCCCATATTCTCAAAATTAGATGAAGCATAAATTAACTTTTATCACCTCACTCAGTTGATACCTCAGTAAGCTTACTCTGTCACAAAATAAAAAGAAAGAACGTTCAACATAAACATTTATTGAGAAGCATTTTGTAGGTTCTGTGATCCCCAAAATAGGGTGAGGGAACTGCCACCATGCAGACAACACTAAATAAACTAACTCTGAGGTCATCCAACTTCAGACTAAAAAGAAAAGTTTGTTTTAATGACAGTGCACCTTTTCCCTTTACTCTAAGAGACACCTGACATTGTAGGCCGTATATACCATATAAATAACATGTTTGAATTACCAAGAGTTGACAAAATTAGCAAATAAATGATTGCAGATTCAGTGAAACAGTAGTGACTCACGTAGTATTGATAGAAAGAGACCCAGAAAATCATAGATAATACAGTTTAATTTCTGCAAGTCTTTAGATTTCTAATAACATGATTGGAATCAACCTCATTCCTACGTCAAAGTACAATTAAAGTCCATGAAATCAGTATTGTTTCAGTCTTTGATGTTAGACAAAAATGCTTTTCTCAGAATCTGCAATGTGCCCAGAACTGACTGCTTCTGTAATTCTTTTTATTAGACCTGTTGCTTCTACTATTATTGAAACTGTCTGAATGCATTCTTTCACATTGTTCTACTTCCTGTATGCACATTCTGGTATAGTATGACTTTGTATGTCTCTGTACATAAGACACCGTAATCACAGTGTATAGCAATTTTAATGATTAATGCTACTTTTGTTTCTTTTTCATGTACTGCTATATCTATTTTTCTCACACCTATTTCTTTTAGCTGTTGGCAATGGGTGATCCCATGTGATACAGACTCCATCATTCTCTGTAACATTTTATGGTTCATGCTTCCAATATTTCTTAGCTACTTCAGTATTGTAGTGTTTGTACAATCCCCAATGCAACAGTCTTGCCGCATTATTGTGCCTTTCAGTATACAGACCATCTACCATGAATGCATCTTACCCGGCAACAAGATGTGCAACTGCTCCCAGTTTTTTTTTTTTTTTTTACAGAATTTGTATTTGTCTGTTTCTCCCACATGTTCAATGGGCACTGTAAACTAAATTGTACTTTGTCCACTGTCTTCTGCTGCCATTATTAGCTGTTCATCTTTTGGTTTCAATTCACCTTTCTTTAAACATGCCTGTGTTCTTTAAACATTCCTGTGTCAAATCTTGGTCAACATGAGGTTGTTCCAGGAGATCTCTGTACTTCACACTATAAGTACCGATTTTCCAATTTTCTTTCCTTATCATCTGATCCTTTTCCTCATATTCTTTTTTGTTTTTGCCACAATCAGTCACTGTCTAATTTTGGCATTCGTTTTGTGTAATTTCTATTCCTACTTCATACCAAAATGCTTCTTCTAAACTAATCAAGGATGTCATCTTAGAATTATTTTACAAGTAATCAATTTTGAGGAAGCTCATACCTCCTTCAGAGCAAGAAATATATAAATGGGTCTATATTAGATGAACAAACAATCAAAATGTCGAGTATAACATGCTTGACACACTTTGATCGAATGTTCATCTAATCAGAAACTGAAAATGCCGAAAACTGGAGTTTCAAAAAGTTTTAGTTGGCCATGGTAGTGAGTGTAGCTTGTGACGTAAAGACACTGCACTGTCTGGAATGGCTAGGTAAGCGAAGTCTTTACTTGTGTAAGTATTTGTTTTGCGATTACCAGGAAATTGCCCTTTCCCCAATGTAGAGCGATTTTGGAGTTGGTATATATAGCCCCCCACTTTGTTTTAAAAGCAGAAGAGTGTGTTTAGGTTTTAAAGTTGTTGAATGATGTTAGCATGTAGGGGGTTATATGTATTAGTTGCATGTGTGTGGGTGTTGCATATTAGTATAGGGAAGGTATGGGACAAATGAATGTTTTCGAAACTCCAGTTTTCGGCATTTTCAGAGTCTGATAAGATGAACAATCGATCAAAGTGTGTCGAGCATGTTGTACTCGACATTTTGATCATTCGTTCATCTAATATAGAACCATATAAACTTGTAAATAAAAATAAGTGGTCAATGTGCCCAAACTCACACTGGTAAACGCAAAAGACAGGCACAGCAGATCAGCAAGAGATGTTTATTTTCACTCCACGAACAAACCTCACAGAACAGAAACAAAAGCAATAATGCTGCTACAGTTCTCAGTGCGTTTTCATCGACATGCACTTCATCAGAAAAGCTAAACAGTGCTCAGTGTGCTAAATTTATAAGTCAGATGTTACTTGAATCTACCAATGGTGTCTCCTAACTAATTAAAATGTTAATACATTCATTTAACATCCTTGTTATTGAAATTACAGATTTCTTAAAATCAAAGAAACAATATCACCATCTAGTGGTGAAACAAAAACTTTATAGGCAGGAATACATAGTTTGTGTCTTTCGGCTTTTCCCGGTTAGGGGTCACCACAGCGGAACACCGGTCCGCTAATGATTGGCAGTTGATTTTTACATACCGGTTTGTCAGGCCTGACGCACAACCTTGAACGAAGGTACGACCATTCATGCATGCCTCCACGCAGAAGACACGCTAGCTGAGAATCGAACCAGACAGCATCTTACTGTGAGGCGACAACACTACCGCAGCACCACCACCGCGGGATATAGGCAGGAATACATAGTAAAATGTAATATAAATACTGTATGCTCTAAAAAACATTTTAATTAATACATAAAAAAAAGCATTTTAATTAATACATAAAAATGTACCTATGTGCAAAATGTTTGAAAAACATGTAAAAATGTATGTATGAAAAATATTAAAATGTGTTTAAAAAACATATTTAAAATATATATATATATATATATATATATATATATATATATATATATATATAAGTACAACTGATATATGGGTGAGTGGATATAACTTGGCTGATCTCAACTTTAATACAGGTTTTAGAGAGATCATTTCATTTAAACCTGGGTGACTACTAGCCTCAAGCATTAGTTGTCAAAATAACTCTCTGATACAAGAAGTTAAAACAGCAAGGACCACAAGGTTTTTGCCTATCCTGGGGAATTCAACAAACATTTCTGGCAACACCAACACTAAAAACAATTCTCTTGTAGATTTAAAACACTACAATTCAGCTTTGACTATTACTTTCAATGGCGAAACCAACATAGTTAAAAATATTATTAATGACGAGTGGAATAGGTTTGCCAGTTTTTCAGATTTTAATCTAAACTTTGAAGAACACTTAAAAGTAGTATTTAAAAAAGGATGTAACATTAAGAACATACTTGAGGGTGGAAAACAGGTCACACATCTCACAAACAAGTTGGGTACACATAAATGTGGAAGCTGTCATTGCTGTGTCAATATCAATGAAGGTGAGAAAATATATTTGAAAAGTAGGGCTCACCACGGCTAATAAAAACTCTTTTATTCCTGCAGTGCAAGTAAGCGCTTTCACGTTCTCTCAATGCTTCATCAAACTTCAAAACAGTTACATTTCAAAAAAACATTCTTAAATATGGACACCAATACAAAGCACCCAATCAGCATCATCATAGCATCATCACATGTTTAAATCACTTAAAAAATAAAGGCATACATCATAAAATATATCTCTATCATAATAAACATAATGTGCCTTCCTAAAACATAAAAACAAACATAACATTTCAACAAATATATATATATATATATATATATATATATATATATATATATATATATAAACTATATCAATAAAAATAGCAGAATCAAGGAAATTCAAAAAATCAATGTTTATAAGGACGTGCTGCTAGAAAAGGTTTTAAACTAACCTTCTCATTAAGCCCTCATCCTCTATATGCCTGTAATCTGATGATCCATCTATTCTCACATTCTTCCGTTTGATTTTTTATATTCCCTAATCTTTTCGTTCTTCTCATTAACTGTAGTACACTGAACTTAAAAGAGTGTGATGTCCTTACACTTAATATGTGTCTAGCTAAGGCATTGTGATCATCCTCCTTGTTGATGGCATATACATGTTCCCTCACACGTTCCCTGAGACTTCTGTTCGTCTTACCTACATAAAAACACAAACATGCCTGGCAAACAGCCAGATAGACTAAATCTCTTGACTTACAATCAGCATAGAAGTCAAAATTAAAAGAATTTCCCGTATCTGGGTGTATAAAGACATTATTTCCTGACATATATGTGCATTGATGACACCCTCTACAGGGAAATGTACCCTTCCTATTTGATATAGTCACTCCCTTGTCATTGTCCTCATAACAAAGTAACCTCTTCAGAGATTTCATATTCCTATAACTGAACCTAGGTTTATTGCCTACTATTTCAGAAATAGTATCATCAGTAGTAAGGATACTCCAGTTCTTATTTATAATATCCTTTATCTTCATATTCTTATTGGAATAAGGAATTATAATCCTATTAATAGCTGTATGATGTCCTCTGTTAACTTCAGCGGTATCACAGCCTTGGTGTCTATATAAATATGGTTTGCCCTTGCCTCTCCTCATCGAGTCGGTATTACTATAGATGTTTTCTACTTCTTTCTCATTATAACCTCTTGCAAAGAGATTGCCGACTAGCATCCCCTGTTTACAATTAAAAACCTCATCTTCTGTAGTCAAACGAGAGACTCGCAGGGTCTGGCTCTCTACTATATTACCATAAATATGTTGTGGATGCATGCTACTACGATGTAGAATACCATTCCTCCAACAAGATTTCCTGTATATTTCTGAATGTACCACCCCATTTCTCTTTGATATCTGTACATCTAGGAAATCAATCACATCATTAGAGCATTTATGTTCAAAACTCAAGAAATTTGTCGTACCATTTATATATTCAATGAATTCAGTTAACCCATCCATAGTCCCATCCCATACAAAAAACACATCGTCCACAAAACGCCTGTAGAACTTGATGTTGTTAGCATAGTTCATGTTGGATGTGACATATGTATTCTCCCAGTATGCCAACACAAGGTTGGCATACGAGTTGGCACAAGGGGTGCCCATTGCAACCCCTTTTCTTTGTAGGTAATAGTTGTCATTATACATGAATACATTATTATTAACTACCAAATCAAGTAGCATACTGATTTTAATAACCAGATCCCTGTGCACTCCTTTCTCGATAAGGTATAACCTTAGATATTCCATCCCTACATCATTAGGTATGGTAGTAAACAAAGATACCACATCTATTGTGACCAACAACTCATCATCAGTTGTATTGTGTGCAGAAAGATATGCACCATAATCCTCCAAAAACTGTTGTGTATCCTTAAGTATAGTTGTTGTGTCATTAACTATCGGTCTAAGATGTTTCTCAATATATATGGATGCCGGCTCCATAAGCCACCCCCCACCAGAAACAATGGGTCTCATTGGTGGGCAGACCAAAGTTTTGTGGATCTTGGGGAGTCCTCTAAATGAAGGAACCAATGGTGAATCAACCAACAAATATTTATATAGTTCATCATCTATCACACCACATAATAATAAGTCAGATAATTCTGCATGCACATTCTTAATTAATCTATCTAATGATAAATTATTGAGCATAGAATATGTGTTAACATCATTTAGCATGTTCTTCATAGTATTGGAGTACATAACGTAGTCTAAAACCACAATTGCAGCCCCCTTATCTGCCTGTCTAATCACAATATTATCATTGTCTTGTAGCCCTTTAATAGATGTAAATTCATCAAAGGACAAGTTATAAAACTCAGATCTAGTACGAGACTGATACAGTTCAAAGATATCACGTTCACATGCCCTATCAAATGCCTCAAGCAGAGGATGAGATAGAGGTAGATTCAAATAACATTTGACTTATAAATTTAGCACACTGAGCACTATTTAGCTTTTCTGATGAAGTGCATGTCGACAAAAACGTGCTGAGAATTGTAGCAGCATTATTGTTTTTGTTTCTGTTCTGTGAGGTTTGTTCGTGGAGTGAAAATAAACATCTCTTGCTGATCTGCTGTGCCTGTCTTTTGAGTTTACCCATATAAACTTGGTATACTCTGATTTTTATATATCATTTGATAAGCCTGAAGTATTTCCCTTGTTTTTCTGTCCATCTGATACAATACTTTTGGGGGCCAGTCATTCACCCCAAATCTGTAAATTAGACTACGAATAGAAAATTTGTTTAAAGCTTGGACTTTTTTCCTAGATGCCAAGAAAACTGAATATTAGTTTTAGTCTTCTGAAGTATTCTTTACTGAGTTGTATTCTGATGTGTTAATGTTTTTTTGCTGCTCCATCATCTATTCCAAATATTTAAACCCTTGCCCCTGCTAAAGTTCTTTTGTATCATATTCCTGTCCCAGATAAATATTTTCTTTGTATTGCAGCGTTCCTGTTTTAAATATTGATTTTAAATATTTATGAAGTCGAAATTACATTCTTATATCATCTGTTAAAGTTTTAACCATTTGTACTTGTGCTTTCAACTCCATATTTGATGAACTATACCATTTTAAGTCATCCACAAAAATAGATGAGATGTCTTTAAACAAGGTTGGTTTTTGGGATCCAAATTGTATCCATAGCTTAAACCATTTAGTAAGCAGCTTAATGGGTTAAGGGCAAGACAAAACAGTAGCAGTAACAGAGAATCATCATGGAATACCCCCCACCCCGAATTTTTATCCCTGGGATAATAATTTGCCTTTTGACATGGCTCAGCTACAAAGGTGTTTGCTACTGTTTCATGGTTGCTGTACTGTAAATTATCAATATAGGGTACATCTTAACTCAGTACAGCTGAGTGTGCCTCCAGGCATTTCTGCAGTTACCTCCTACTGCACCTCTAGGTGTTAAATATTGCTTGTTCATATTTGCATTAATAATTCCAAAACCATGCTACATACAAGGTATCAGAATATTTTATCTTGAAGCATGCATGACAGCAAACACAATTGCATTGATCCTCTGTCATTGAATACTTTTTTAGAACTGTAAGGTGATAACTTTATTTTTTTAAGACTGAAGCTACACCCACTGGGAGTTAAAGGTACACATATAAAGAGCTGTACTGGAGTGAATGAGCTGAACATATGCAAGCATTCCTTTATCCATGAATGTACAATGCTTCCAAATTTTTTTTTTTTTGGAATTATCCATGCCATACTTAAATTCTTTCTCTTTCTACAATTCTCTAATATTGCTTTATTTAGCAACAAATATCATTTGTTCTATATTAATTTCCTTTGTTACCCTTTTGTTATATTCCGAAAGCAAGTAAATACTAATAGTGTTGGATTCCTCAGAAGAAAAACGAACTGGCTAGCTATAATACCACAGGTTAAATAACAGGTTTAATAACAGAATTGTTGTTACAGATTTAACACTCTCATCCACTATAGTGTGGACTTCATCAGAATGTTCATAATTAATCAATTTGTTATATTGTCATAATTATTTTTTCCCTCAATGACTGTAAACTCTGCCTGCATCAGTTCCATTATATAGCTTGCATAGTGTTGAGAAGCAAGTCATTGGTCTATAGTTTTTTAGGATAACCTGCAGGTTAGTATAATTTTTCCTGTTGTTAAGCAGTTTGGTGTGTGTTTGTGGTGTGCATATAGGTAATCCATACTTGACGTTAAATCTTTATGTAAAGATGTTAATGCTTTTAGCCAGATATTAAGTACTGTGTATGTGCCTGGAGTTTTCTAGTTAGGAGCTTTTCTTAACTTTGTTTCAATTTCTCTGGCAATTACCTCATCCTATTCTATAACATCTACATTAATTCTTCTAGCCATTCAGGACTTTTGCTCTGTTCAACAGGGACTTCATAAATACTTCTACAAAATGTACATACTTCTTTTTTGGTGTTGTTTCTATAACTTTTACTTTATTTTACAATTTTCTATAAAATATTTTTGGGTCACCCATACATTGTTGTAGAAAACATAGGGGCAAACTAGTTACAAGTATGAAGTCATGCACATAGAAAGAGGCAGCAGTTCTGCTTTTTATAGAAGGACTTTGATGCAGGTAAATAGACTAGATAGATTTTTAAATTGTAGATTAATGATAGAGGAAGACTGAGAGTCAGAAATCAGGGAATATAGAATGTCAAACGATACCAGAGTGTTTCTGAAAGTATGATAGGATAAACAGTAGATAAGTAACAGAGTGGATTTGGTGAGTTAAAATTACAAGGGAGATAAGAAAAAGAAACAAAGATGAAAGGGATAATTGAAAGAGAGAATAGGAAAACAGTAAAGAAAGTCTACCTCTTGGAGGTGTAATGGAACAGGAAAATGGCAACTGGTTAAGGGCGATTGATGAAGTAGTGTTTCAGCAAGGATAGTCAGACAAGATGGTGATCCAGCAGGCGGCACCCTTGATTGAGATGCAGGGAAACATGGATGATAATTTGAGGTAGGGGAAACAACTTACAAAGGAGGAAGAGCAGGACGTATGTGAGCCAGAGTTGGTGGCAATGTCCTAAGATGGAAGGGGAGGCCATTTCAAATGTGACTTTTTGTAGTCATGAAAAGACTGAATGGAAAATATTTGGTGTTGAATTTTAAGAAGTAAGGAGGAGGTCTCCATGATAGGTACAAGGTATGGAGAGCAAATAAAAAGAAAGAGAACGTGTCTGTGGGTGTGTGAGTGAACATGTTTAGACAGTTCTGTAATAACATGCATAGAAAAAGAGTAAGGAGTAGAGTAACAGAAATAAAGAATGAGAGCCAGTTTCAGAATTCTGTCTAGAAAATGGCTTGGTGATGGCAAATGCATGGTACTGCAAGGGAGCCAATCATAAGATGATACAGAAGAGTGGCCAATAATCAACTCAGGTAGACCTCTTCCTAGTAAGAGAAGAGCATTGTGGTAGAATCAGCAATTGCAATGTCCACCCCAGTGAAGTAGCCATTTCACAGCATCAGCCCCTGGTTGCGACAATCAGCTGCAAACAGTAATCAGAGAATGTTCTAACGGCAATATAGACTAGGCTGAAGACCTGGAAACTGACTGGAGAGAAAGCACAACATTTCAAGGAAATACTCAAGGCTTTAGAAACACATGGAGTAGAAAAAATAGGTGGAGTTGAAGAAGAATTGCAGTGCCTCAAAACAGCTGGGACTATAGAAGAGATATGGGTCCAAGCCAGGTATGGAAATAAGTTACATAAAGAAAGTTGGTGATGAAATGCAGAAGTCCTGGAAATCATCAAAAGAAAGAATGAGTGCAGGAAAAAAGGAAGATAGAAAAGAGAGACCAAGCTAAGATAGAATAATGCTTCGCTAACAAGGAGACCACAAGAGCAGTCGCAATGCTAAAGAACAAAGCATCAGAGGCACTCTTCAAGTTTTTGGAAAGTGACTCAGCAGATGGTACAAAGAAACTCCATTAAGTTGGAAGGCAAAGACAGAAAGCTATAGAAGATAGTCATCATGCACTCTTATTAAGGGATGCCATCAAAGATCTGTTTAACTGTCCACAGGATATCAACATCTGATGAAAAAAGTATTTCCAACAGCTTCTTAATGATAAAGCAAAAACACAGACGTTGTATTGTTTCATAGTTTATAATAAAAGAAGAAAAGAAGCCCACCTTAGAAGAAGTACAATTAGCACTAAGGGAAATGAAGTCAGAGAAAGCAGAAGAGTCAGATGAGGTCATTGCAGGAATGATCAAGAAGTTGGGAGAGTTAGGAGAGAAATGGCTACTGAAGGCTTTTGAGAAAAAAAGTGCACCCCATATGACTGAAGAATAAACATTCTAGTGTCAATGTACAATAACAGAGACGACATTCACAGCTGATGGCACTGTAGAGGTATCAAACTCCTGTTAGATTGCATGAAAGTTCTGGAAAGAGTGATTGATAAATGAAAACACAGAGTGGTAGAAAATAATATGTGAGATGAGAAGTCTGGATTCAGATCACTATGCAGAACAACAATCCTGATGTTTGCAGTGAAAGAGATAGTTGAGAAGAAGCTAGAGATGATAAAAGAGGCCATTTGGGCATTCATACACTTGGTGAAGGCATATGACAAGATGTCAAGAAAGGAGATTTGGTCAGCCCTGTGCTGGTTCAAAGTCCAGGAACTCTTGATAGAATGAGTGCAGGCTATGTACAAGGACTCAATGGCACAAGTACGAGCAGGACTTGGACTCACAGTGGGGTTGCCAGTGGGAATGTGTGTGCATCAGGGATCACCTCTGAGTACACTGCTGTTCATACTGGTGATGAACTACATTAGTAAACAGGTCTGAGGGGACAGATAACAAAGTTACAATATGCAAATAATGTGGCATTACAGCTAGACTCTGAACAAGACCATGAGGAAATGATAGGGGAATGGAATGTAAAACTGAAGGTACAGAGGATAAAACTAAGTACAGATAAGACAGATGTAAAGTTAGCAAGTGGGGAACATCAGATTAACGTGAAAACTGAGATAAAAGGGAAAAAGTGGAATAGTTAGCAGCTTCAAGTATCTGAGAGTGGTGGTTGATGAGAAGAGAAGTCTGACAGAGGAGGCTGAAGGTAGAATCCGAGGGATTGCAGCTAAATGGCACAGAGTGTCAAGAAACTTGTGTTACAGAAGAATGCTAGAGAATCTGCAAAGTAAGGTTAACAAAACAGTGGTGCGACCAATACTACTGTATGGTACAGAAACCTCAGCAGTCAAGGCAGAGCAGGAAGTGGAAGCTATAGATGATGGAGATGAAGTTGCCTTAGATGGGTGATTGGATGCACACTGTGGAACAGATGAAGAAATGAGGACACCAGAACAGAAACCTAAGTATCTCTAATTGAAGAAAAAGTCAAATAAAACAGGTTATTGTTGTTTAGGCTTAAGTGCAGGAAGATGGAAGATAATCTGGTGAAGAAAATTTGGGACACATCTAGTGAAGAAGATTTGGGACACATCTAGTGAAGAAGATTTGGGATACATCTAGTGAAGAAGATCTGGTACAGACAGGAAGATGGAAGAAGGAAGACTAGAGAAAACAAGGGTGTCCAGCAAAATGACATATGGATTGTGTGAGAGAAGTTGAGTGACAGTCAGCCATGACTACTGAGGATGGTAGGAGAGTGGGATTGAATTGAGACAGATGGCACCAGTTGATGTGACACCCTGACCCCATGTAGAAAATTGGAAAGAGGGGATTGATGATGATGATGATAATGAAGGGGGAGTGAGCAATAGGTTTGGAGAGGAAGGACAAGCAGATGTTATAGGATGAAGGCCAGGTAAGGTTAGTTAAAAAATGCAGGTAAGATTGGTTATGGGGACAATAAATGGACTAAAAAGCATAAGAAAGTAGGAGGACCAGGTGGGCTTCTTAGTGAGTTCTAAAAGTTATGTGTGTTTGGGGAGGACAGAAAACCCTTGTGAGAACTTTGAAGAAGGAGTTTGCTATAATAATAAATGGTACAAATACAGTGTTTTTGAGACTTGAGATGCTATCTAAGAATGAAGGAAAAGGAACAACCCAGAATTGTTTTAATGCACCTGTTAACATTACAGCCAAAGTTTTGGTATAAAAACTTGCAACAGATTTACCAACAGAATAGCTACATGTATTGGAAAAGGACAGATGTGGTGTATTATTGTTAGGCAAGGAAAAGATAATGTTAGGCACTGACAGAATTTATGAAGAAGGTGGAACATAGAAATTAGCAAAGGGCACTGCTGTCCCATAAAAAATATTAAAATTTAGTTTGTAAGGAGTTACTTGTGGAGGTATAATAAAATGGAGACAAAGGTCATTTCAAGGGGCAATTTTATACCATGTGGAAGAAAGCAAGTTATGACATAAGGATAAAAGGAGGATTCAGAAAGTAGGGTGTTCAGAAGGGGGCACAAAACAAGCATACCTATTATCATAAGACGTAATATGTTGATAATGAGAAAGTTAGGGGCAAAGTTATGACATGTTCTTTAGATGAGAAGGAAGATCCTGTGTCAGAGCATCTTTTTGTGCATGTTTGTAGATACCTATTAAGGAAGATGCTGAATATGTAACAAGAGCAATAATGGAGATGTTTGCCAAGCTTGGGAAAATAAATGTGCTGGTATGTAATACAGGGAAGAAGGAGATATTTCATATGAGAAATACATGGGAATAGGGCGGGTCAAAAGGAAAATGAAAAAAAAGGATGACCTCAAGTATCTTGGACTGGGAGTTGGGATCATGGCAGAGGATATAACAAAGAGAAATATTAACCTGAAAAGGATACCTGCAGAACAGATAAATGGGTACAGGTGTGGTTAGTGATGTGGAGGGTGAATGATGTAAAGATCAATGTGGCCCCTTTAATATTTTATGTTATAAGACACATTAATATTATGTTGGATGATCATTATTGCAAGGGAAGGGAAACTTAGGATATTTAGAAAAAACTGATAAGGAATATAAGCTGAAGTCCACATGCACCCACCCCCATGCGCACCCACCCAACCCCCCCCCCCACACACACACACACATACCCATACACACACACACACACACACACACACACACACACACACACACACACATACCCACATACATACCCACACACACACGCACACACACACGCACACGTGCACACGCGCACACGCGCACACGCACACACACACACACACACACACACACACACACACACACACACACGCACGCACATAAATGCATGCACGCACATCTAAAATGGGAGAGGCCAGAAAGTTAGGGGTTTATGACATTAATCATGGGGATGGTAATATCTGTGAGAATAATTGCTCATGGCTAATATATATGGATGTATACAGACTGCATTGGTCTGAAGGGATAAGACAGGTGCTCCAAATTAGCTTGCATCAGTCTTCATTTTTTTTTTAAATGTTTGTCATTTTTATTCATATACTAATGCAACATAACACAATAAAATCAAATAAGAGAACAAGATGTGGTTTATGATTTTTCAGATGACATGAAAATGGAAATCTTAGTAGGTCAGAAAAAATGTGAAAAAGTTCTTGGTCGCAGAAAGAGTAATATATGCCTTATAAAAACAGTTTATGCGTTCAACCATTCAAAAGAAAATAAGTGCAGTTTATTAATGGAATATGTGACCTGATTAAATTACTTTTCTTTTTTTTTTTCAAAAATTCTTTATTTATTATTTTCATTGATATAAGGTAACAAACATAGTATAATAAGTAGAGGTAACACCACTTCAGAAAAAGAAGTTATTATACATTATTGGTAGTACAGTCGTAAGTAAAACAATCAAACAACACTATTTACTTTATATACATAGATGCTTTCAATACTCAAGAGAGAAATTGTTATAGTTTAGTGAGAGTTATTGTGATTAAAAATATACATTATAAAAAGGAGGGAGAAGAAAAGTAAGAAAAGTTTTGTGGGCTATAGATATAGGTTAATATGGAACCTTTAATATGTAGTTAATGTTGCTATATTGTAATGGACTAGGCCAGAATAATATTAAAGGTTTGTTCCCATAATTTCCTGTGTTTGATGTTTTTGTTTCCCTTGTCAATTAGAATATTTTGGGCTAAGAGATGCTTGGTTGCCATTAATCTAAAATTCTCCCAGGAGATGTTAGTTAGGTTAAGCCAATTGGTTGCTATATAGAGTTTTATTAGGAGAAAAAGATTAATCATAGTAATTGCTTGAGTTTTAGAGATATTATTTGGTATGATATGTAAGAGAGTAAATTTCCAGGTCAGTGTGGATGATTGATACCCCATTTTTTGTAATTGAAATTTAAGGGAGTTCCAAAGTTTAAATACAGGGCAGGATTCACGAAGGCTTGCACGAAGTGTAAGAGACGTGCAACACTCCATGCAAGCCTCGCGATCAAGGAACAGCCCTAAACTCCGTGTAAGAGACCAGCTAAAACGTCTCTTACACGGACTGGGCGTGGACATGCTAAATACCTCACTTGCATCTGAAAGGTATGCAAATGAGGTGTATTAGCGATCCACAAAGCAGAAACCAGTCGGTGTAAGAGACATTTTAGCTGCAGAAATGTACTCAGTTGACAACTGAGTACGTTTCTGCAAATTCCACAACTGAGCCATGTCAGCTCCAAAAAAAGGGTGCATATGACTCAGGCAGTAAGCCAATGGCCATTGGCAATATAACCCGATGCCAAAATAATAAAAATATAATTTTCTGTTTAAACCCAGCGCAGCCCCGCGCAAATGAGCTGCGCTGTATAAAACATGAAAATGAAGGTTATAAACCAACAAATGTGGGTTTCATGCAATACATGGAATGACAATGCAGGGACCAGCAGACCAAAAACAACATGGCCACTGTGTAGTGGTTGCTAAGGGGGGAAGCTGAGTCTAAGACATGTAACTAAGCATTAGTAGGCAATCTCATGTAAATGAGGGTTAGGATACTGAATCTCACAGTCACATAGCAAATGAGCACAGTCTGAGTAGTGTAAGAGATACATAAGGGGGAGGAATAGAGTAGGAGATAGGTGACATCACAGGGGGGAATGGTAGAAAGAAATGCAGTTCATTGGAGGCCAGTGTAACATGACAGATGACAGGCACAGATCATGGAAAGAGGTGTGCCACTAGATAAGTCATGGAAAGTCAAGAAATGGAAGGTGTACACTGTTACCTACACCAAAGTTTCTTGCTGGGCGTGCATGCACACGTGTGCGCACCATGAAGCGCGAGTAGGGCAGTGTGCGTGCGTGTAAGGCAGACTGAGCATGTGGGAGCGTGTTGGGAGATGTTTATCACTGTTTGCGCAGGTGTGCACGTGTGTAGGGCAGGCTGAGTATGTTGGAGGCTGTTGGCAGACGTGTAACAGTGTTTGCACGGGTGTATGCGCGTTTTAACCCGAATAAGTAGATTCTGAACTGTGTAAGCATGTGTGCGCGCGTGTAAGCCACTGTGAGCGTGTTTCTGATGGTATGCACGTTGCTCCCCCCTGAGGAAACAGAGAGGAAAAAGGAAGCAGAAGAATTAATAGGAAGCTAGCAGGGATAACTGCTGAAGCTAGCAGGTGAAAACAATTAGAAGCAGGCAATTACACAGACAGAATAGTAGCCCAGCCCAGCACATAAAACTCTGCAAACAGTAGTGCAGGATGTTTCCCTTAAGAGACACTGCAAGACAGGAGTAAGCTAATAGAAGTGAAAACTGAAAAAGCTGAACTCAGAGCAGAAATGTTAGGGGCTGCCATAGCTGTCATAATGAGACATAGGTGACTTGCTGAGGGTGGTGACAATGCAGATGGTGCCAGACAACCCACAGTGAGGAGACGGAGAAGAGTGTACAGGCCCAGGGTCACCTACCACGGTTACATGAGCTGGAGATAGTAGAGCGCTATAGAGTGGACAGAGAGCTCCTGCAGCAAATTGTTGAGCTGTGCAGGCCACGCCTCACACACAGAACCAACAGAGGGGAACCCATCCCAGTGGAAACCAAGGTATGTGTTGGCCTAAGAATACTAGCAACAGGTACCTTCCAGAGACCAACTGGCGATATGATGGGGATATCACAGGCATCAGCCTCCAGGGTACTGCACCAGTTCCTGGATGCCATGTCAGCACATGTCGGTGATTATATATATTTCCCCAATGCCCATGAGGTATTGGCCAGCAATATGCGTCTCTTCCAGCAAATAGCAGAATACCCTGAGGTACTGGGTGCAATAGACTGCACGCACATATGCATCAAAGCACCAGCCGGTGAGCGGGGTAGGGCCTACATTAACCGCAAGGGCTTCCCCTCCATCAACTGCCAGGTCATGTGTGATGCCCAGGGCATAATAATGAATGTGTGTGCTGGCTGCCCTGGGAGTTACCACGATTCCCACATCTGGCATTTGACGCAGCTGTACCGGACATTTGCCAATGGGGACATCCCACACGGACACCTAGTGGGGGATGCAGGTTATGCACTGGAGCCGTGGCTGATGACACCCATCAGAAACGCACACACACCTGAACAGGAACACCATAATGAGGCACACGCACAAACACGTAATGTAATAGAGCGTGTGTTTGGGCTGCTCAAGTCACGGTTCCGGTGTCTGGACACATCTGGTGGAGCCTTGCAGTACACACCAACTACATGTACCCAAATTGTCATGGTATGTGCTATGCTACATAATATGATCTTGTGAAAACAGCTGCAGCAGGACCAGCATAGAGCTGGGCCAAACAGCCCCCCACCATTTCCAAGGCCATCACTGGCAGAGAGTGACTCGGAGGAGGAACAACCTGAGCCTGCCCCAGTAGGCAGAAGGAGGCGTGCCCAGTATGCCCTGGCCTTGGCAAAGAGGCAACGCATAGCACATACACTGGCTCAGTAGGAACCCTGGGAATGATACCCCCTCTGACTCACTCAAATAATAACATGGATGCCTAAAATGACATGACCTGCTCACAAACATGTACAGGGAAGTGTAATATGCGCATCCAACAGAGGCAGCCCTGCAGCACCACCTGAGGCATGAATGCCATGTGTTAGGTAAGGTAACACCATGTACTATATGCACACCTGAGCACCCTGACTAACATCCACCCTCACCAAGCATGAAGCCACAAAATGACGATGGGATGATCAAGTGCAATAACTGGCTGAATTAATACAGTTAGTCAAAGGGGAGCCAATGTGTTTCAGGCTGGGAAGACATGCGGAGCTTGACATGATGCACCACCTGCTAGGGGTGGCGTGCACCTATCATGCCATGCCCCATGGATACTGGCAAAGGCTGTCAGTACCCACAGCATGCCTTGAATAGGTAAGTCTCAAAACACAAACCCACCTTCATAGGTTCTACAAGGGATAGGAACCTAGATGTAATGCTACCCAATGACAGATGTATAAACAGCAAGATGTGTGCAGTGTAAACGCACACAGTATGTAGAATGTAGATACCTGTCCTGTAATAGAGAACTGGGTCAAGGCTCACATCAGCACCCTAACACTACCAGGTCACACCTCATACTGTGCTGTACAGCCGCAAAACATGGAACAAGCTACAAAAGGATGGTGACTAGCAAGAAATGGCAAGGATAACCACACCCCCATGTTGGTACCACAACAAGAAGCAGCATGGATTAGCCATGGTCAAATACCAATGGCTAAAACCACCTCCCAGTATATAGCCTGCTGCAGACTACTGTCCTAATACCAGGAACTGCACCTGGCCTATGTCAGAATACATGAATATATCAAGCCCCCCAAACCACATTATATTGCTTGACTGAAAATACCCAGACATACACCGGGAGCAGTATACTAGCACCAACACAGTAGGAGAAAATTACCCAGATTCCATAAACCAAAATGCCCAGGAACAATGTTCCACTCCCACAAGAGGGGTAAGCATACTGGATGTGATAATCAGCAACATGTGTACTGGATGGCAAGATGAGAAGTGTACCCCTCACTGGTAAGACCAGACCATACAGTAATCACACTGGATATACACATCCTGACCCCAGTCCCTGGCCAGAATACCACAGTGAAAAACATGTGTAAAGCATAGGTTGCAGCCCTCAAAACCGATGTTGAATCCACAAAAGTCCCTGTGCAAGTGCAGAATATGGGACACACCACAGAACATGTTATACAGGCATTCCATGAACACAGCCAGGAATGCTTGGAGTATGCAATCACAAATAACAACAACACACAATGCCATACACGCAGGCATCTGGCATGCTGGACTCCAGCCATTACCAAACCATGCAAGAGAATGAGGAAGCTACCACATGATAGAGCAAACATAAAAAGGGAAGTAATCACTGACCAGTAGTATGGCAATAACATATGTCCACACATACAATCCACTAAGTCCAGCCACAACAAGTAGAATCTGTGAATCCAGAGGCAATGTGACACCAGTCCCAAGAACACAGACAACCACAACACCCCCCAATAAATACAAATATATGTGATAGATGCATTCATGTATCCAAACCAGAGGTTGAGCTCCACCAACCCAGTACTGTCAAAACTAGTCAGGAGGAGAAGGTAACCACATACACCACAAACCCAGTCCCACATAGACCTACCACAACTGTAAACCAAACACATAAACACAGACAAATATTCCCAGAGGCCTTAATTACAAACACACCACACCAACAGAAGCCTCCAAAGCAGATCACAAGCAACCACAACCTTCAAACATAGCACATGCAGCGAATAGTACGCAAAGCTGGTGTGCCAAACAGTCACAGGCCAGAAGGAGAAACAACATGCCTGATACAGTTGTAATAGGTGTCTGTATAGGCAGACACACTGCTGTCCCACTCACCAGACTGAACAAGGGAAAGGGTAGAGTAAGCTGCCTGTAGGCTGCCACAAAATGCCACATAACACAAGTACGCAGTTCACCCCAAAGCAAGCAGAAATATGATGCACTCAATGTCCATGTTGGTGTGAATTACCTGAGATGTACCTCCCTGGTCAACATCAAAAGAGACATGGATGGTCCCTCTGAGTATGTACCCCAGGGCAGTATGACACTGGCTGTGTGCAGCATCCAACCCTCACCAAGAATGATGCCACATTACAAACACAGAATGCTCATGTTTAACAGCTGGCACAGTTACAGCTGTCAGTCCAAGAGGGTCTAATGTCTGTCTGCTTGAGATGTCAAGCATGACAAGCCATGCTGCTGTTCCAGGGATGGCTTGCAGCTGTTACCCGTGTGCGCCTGGATACTGGATAAGGCCTTTGCCGCCTCCATAGAGCCGTATGTAGGCAAGGCCAAAAAGAATACCCACCACCCTAGAAAACATAAGTGGTAGGAAACATAAGGGTAATGCTGACCAATGCCAGATGTGTAAACTGCAATATGCATGCCCCTGAGGCACTTCCCATTATGGAGAACATTGATGTCTGTGCAGTGACAGAAGCCTGCTGCAAGCCTAGTGATAGCACACCAGCATTACTAGGTTATACCACATATCATGTGTTATGGCCCCAACACCTGCACCAAAACATCAAAGGAGGGGGAGTATCCATATGCAGCACAGACACCCATATTGCCAGGTAACTGACAATGCACAAAGCAGTGGAGACCACCCATGTGCACATAACTGTAGTCAAAACTGCTGTACAGTCTGTAGCATGCAACAGACCACACTCTCACACACAAGAACTCCATCCAGACATCCGAAGACACTGGACAGTATGAATGTCCCACCAAATACCAGACAAGATACACACAAATTACCACATAGGTGTCAAACCATTATGTATGCAAGGAGTAATCAGGGACCTAGGGACACAGGTCGACATTAATCTGTCATGTGACACCCACAATGCCAATGTGGCTATGAAGATTGTTGATACTGGACACCGTATCATGAAAGGATTCACATCAACATCAACAGAGGTCACTGTACCACTGTACTGTTCCCTTATCAGACCCATAATCTAGTACAATGACTCATATGGGATGTACCGTACGTGACACCTGCAGCGGTTCGGAAGACCTCATAGTTACCTCACCAACAGGATAAAGGGTGTGAAATATATGTCATATGCTGCCTGGCTGTAGACACCCCAGCTGACTGCAGTCACACACTGCCTACACAGAGGCATTGTATGTCTCTTGTACAAGGCCATGTCCAACACAGGAGTAATGAACATGCTACACCACAGGAAATCAAAGCCATTGGAGCTGTGAGAGTCACAGATGTCAGCCTCAACACATAATGAAATAAAATGTGCTGGAGGGACAGATACATAACCCAGAGGCTCCCCACACCCAGAAACAGGATCCCAATCCATGGTAGGCAGAGCCCCTCACTGACACCCCTCAACAGGAATATTGCCAAGTGGATGGATGACCGTACATGTATACTGGGGGTCCTCACTGTGTCACGACCAGACAGAGGCACAGTGAAGAACTTCATAAATGGCCATAATTGAACATAGCAAGGGGTGGCGAAAGACACACACACTCTGGCTAGGCTTACTAATGGCCTAGGGTGTATAGCCTAGTATGAACCCATGAACCTATGAAGATACAAAACATACAGGACACTAAGGATAATCACAAGGCTTACCCAACTGATGGTAGGAACCATGTTGGGCATCCACAGATATGCTCCAAATCACACAGATATTACAAACAACATACCAAACACACACACATATTGCTAACATACAACCTGTCAGGTGTAGTGCAAACACCCCCCCCCCCGAGTGCAAAATACCTATCCCACCAGACTGATGGTCCACTGACATTGCAGATGCTGAGGTAACAGCCATCATCTGCAAAGCAGAACACACAACAGCAAAAGTATGTGATGGTGTCCTGTGCTGAGGCCAACATGGACTCCAAGAATAATGGAATGCCAAATCACACTACTGCTCAATGTCAGCCTTACCACAGGATATGTACCCAAAGAGCAGTGTACAACAACAGTGGTCCATCACAACAAAGGTGTTGCCTGAATGGATACTCCAAACTACCACCCCAGGATCCTGACAAGCTTGTTCTGCACAGCTATGGAAAGGATCAGTATGTACCGCAGACAGAAGGCTATTGTGGACCTACTGATACTGGACCCTACACAGTGTGGCTGTTGTAACTGCAGAACCTGCCCCTAAACATGTCTGACCCATTTGAAGCAGTCATTAAGGTCATTGATGAGGGCAATGTGGTCCACACAGCGTAGCTGGACCGTGCACATGCTTCTAGACAATACCGTATGTGTTCAGTATGGATATGTTCAGCAGCTTAAATATATACCTCTGTGTCAGTAGAGGGGTTGCAAACCAGACCAAGGACAGCACTGACATGGTCAGACATGCCGCATCCATGTCAGACTACAAAGCGGATATGAGTGGCATCCCACAAGGCCTGGTCTTGGCCCCCCCACCCCCATTCTATATATATGTCCCATAGGTATAGGCCAACATGGAAGGACTGTGACTGAACATGTATGCAGAGGAGTACAAACAGCCCACCATATCTGACCCCCAGCTGACACAAGCAACCCACAAAAGGGCCACCTACAAACAGACAACTGTAGCCATAGCCATGTCAGCAAGCTAATTGCAGAACTGTGAATAGACAACCACCGTGGATATACAGTAAGTGCCCACAAATTACCACACAGGTGTTAACCCATGAGGTACCTAACATGTAATGTGAGACCTGGGTACAAAAGGTGATAGATATCCTGCACTGGACAAACATGTGGCTGTAGTGTTCGCAGAAACATGTACCATATACCCACCCAAACATGAAGGTTGGCAGATGTAGATAAGGGGAGCTCACTGTGGCTCTGCAGCCATCCTCCATCAGTGTCACAACTGACTACAATAGCCCCTGTGGGATATACCGCAGCAGACACCTCCATCAACTGTAAAGTCCACAACAGTACCCCACCAGGGGTAGCAAAGAGCATGAACAAATGCCATGTGTTGCCTGAGTAAACAAACTGCAGCCCCACACACCGCCATCCTTCCCAGCTACAGGAAAGCTGTGCCTGATGTATGAAGCCATGTCCAACCTGGAATGAATGAACATGTTGCACCTTGTACAATCTGAATGGCAGTGAGCTATGCACATGAGAGACCTGAACCCCAGCACTGACATACATAGGGCAAGCTGTACAGAATGATCCATAACACAGAAGGCACCCCCACTCTTCAGTAAACTCCTGGTACAGGTCAGCCAGAGAGCCACATATCGACACCCCTCAAGAGGAATCCTGATGAGTGTATGGGAGATGGTAGGCTAACCCTGGGTATCACTGTTATGTCAGAGGTAGACGGAGGCACAGTATACTAACCATGACATATGTCATGGCAAACTCCAGTTACAATGTGTGTTGAAGGACAAACACACCCTGTGACTAGCATCAGAAATGGCCTAGGGAACATCGCAAGTGTTTGCCAATGTCCACCCATGTTGTGGAATACACTAGCAATGTTGGACGAGCCTGGTGTAAGTAGTCCATATCTGAACATATTGCAACATGGTCATATGTGCACAACTGGCCCCTACACAGTCTGTTGTAAGATCTAACACATAGATATATATATATTTTTTTTTTTTTTTTTTAACATTCACTCTAGCTCCTTCACAAAGTTTCATTTTGTAACCACTTGTTTGCTACACAATGATTCCCTTACTTAGTAATTTGTAATTTGTAACCTGCCACTAATTACCTTTGTAACAAACCTTTTTTTAACAACTACTTAGTAACTGGTTAGTAACAAACAATTTTTGTACATCCTATTTGTGCATTCCTTGGAGGATTCAATTAAGCTTTCCCATTCTGTACCGGGCCATCACAGATATACTTGGCACTCGCTTATTTTTAATGATTATACATTTTTAATACAGTAGTATTAAAATCACCTATCGGATTGATAGTTGTTTTTTGGTCCTTACCACTTTTTTTTTTTTTTTTTTTTTTTTTATCTATTTTAACATTCACTCTAGCTCCTTCACAAAGTTTCATTTTGTAACCACTTGTTTGCTACACAATGATTTCCTTACTTAGTAATTTGTAATTTGTAACCTGCCACTAATTACCTTTGTAACAAACCTTTTTGTAACAACTACTTAGTAACTGGCTAGTAACAAACAATTTTTGTACACCCTATTTGTGCATTCCTTGGAGGATTCAATTAAGCTTTCCCATTCTGTACCGGGCCATCACAGATATACTTGGCACTCGCTTATTTTTAATGATTATACATTTTTAATACAGTAGTATTAAAATCACCTCTCGGATTGATAGTTGGTTTTTGGCCCTTACCACTGGTTATAAGTAATGGGTAATAGGTTATAAACTGACTAGTCACCACTAGCCAATGATTTTTAATAATAGCATTTTTAATAACAGTATTCATGCTAATGGGTTAGGGGAGGGTATAAGGCCATCCTTTATTTAGATGGCCAGATATATCTGGATTCGTACTTCTCCCCATGACTAATATTGTTGTGTTGTGTACTATTGTATTACTGCATCTTTATTTATTTACTGGTTTCTGTTTTAAAGAAAAATATTTAGGACTACGTGAATAACAATTCACGATGTGTCCACTAGGTGGTGCATCTGTAGACCCGTTGTTGCATCACATGCGGCGTTTCGGGTTAACAGTACCAGCCTTTTACTGGATTTCTATTTAATTGGTTTTAATGAATATTATTTGCCTTAGTAACTGCATGGTAAGTGAGTTACGTATTTTTGAAAGGGGCAATGAATATTTGTTTATTTAAACAGTAAATAGGCTTGTAAGTTCCCAGGTCCTAAGTCTATTTATTTAGTTTTTTGTTTGTGTTACACATTTATATGGGCACTTTGGTATTGAACACCGCCTTGGATTTTTAAACAAACAAGGTTTTAACTGCCCTTGTTTTTTACGTAACATCTACCTTGAAAAAGGGTTTTGCGTGAACAAATGTATTATGAGTGCTTTTTGTTTATCTGCATTAACTTGTATTATTATTATTACCTCTTTTTGGTAAAGAGGAATTGAGGCAAACTCAGTTTAACCTCTTAAAAGTGACTATTGAAATGTGTTCATTGGTTAGGGCATGCAACTAATTAATTAATTTATTAATTATGTATATTTAAATGTATCGCATTAATGTTCCACTACTTGCTAGCTTCTGATGAAGTTAAGAATTTCTCTTGACGAAAAGTGTATTGAAACTGAGCGCACTTTAAGTTTTAATAAATACGTTTTTTATCTGTGAAGAGGGTTCCTGTTCTACGTGTTTTGGTACGTTAGCAGTTGCTTTTCCAACACTTCTCACTATGAAGATGTCAAGCAGTCATAGGACTAAAGCCCAGGATACTGTCCACCACAGTGAAAGTACTGAACTAGTACACTATACGGTACTACAGTGTTAGGTCATTATGAAAGTATGTTGAGAACTGTCTGCAAAGTATCCCCATGCAATCCCTGCAGGCACAGTATACTCCCTGTTGTGGCAGACACGAAGCAGTTGGCCAGTTAGTACACAACATGACACCCAACACACAACCATAAACGTGAGATATTGTTGAAGTTCACACACACCCAAATATGTGGTGGACTTCAGAGTGCAACATATGGAAAGCTCACACTGGGCATGCTCGCACACTTTGATAAATGAGGCATATGTCAGACAACATGCCATGGAAAGGCTGAACTGGGCATGCTCACACACTTAGGCCATATCTCCGTTTAGCAGTTGGCCACACATATCTGATATTTGTACGTGTCAGTCCAGGAACCAACCACAACACAGCAATCAGCCCAGTGCACACAGTAAATGACTACAGAGACATAAGTGATATAGTGGATCGCCATCATATGCAAACATCTTCCACAGATACACAAGTTGGTCATAGGAACAGGGAATGCTATGGCAATAAAGACCTGCAAACAGTAGAACAGCACAACAAATATTGTGCATCCGACAATTGAACATATGGGTGTAGAGGTCAATACTAGGCTTGTTGCCCTAGGGAATGACAGCTCAGCCAGAGTGTGCTTGGCATCTGCATCCCCAGGATAGTAGGCTACTGTGCCACTGTAAAGTAGGTCACAGAAGGCAACATGTGAGGCTAGTGAGCTGTGCCTCTGTCAAGCAGGGGCACCATGGAGGTCCCAGGGATTGAATGTGCTAAGCCACAGCCATGTTGTCGGTGTGTGCTGTGAGAGGGTTGCTGAGGATCTCTGACAGTAGGTGTCCGTCAATAACAGACTGAGGGGAGCCTTATCTGCATTCTCTGGACGATTCCACTGTCAACACTGTGTTGTAATAAGTATGTGTGAATGAAGTGCCCTGCCGGAACTGTTCACAGATGTCCTCCCTCTGTGGGATACAGCTCTGCAATGTATTAGGTCACTCTGTCTGTTGTACGGCACATATATGGCCGGTGTACAGCTGACAGGTGTCTTGTTGTGGAGCAGTCATGGGTATATGTGGGATAGCATGACCAATGCAAACCGTACACATGCTCATAGAATGCAATTGTCAAGGATTATGCTGAGTGGCCAGTATAGTCCTCCAGCATGGGTCCTCTGAAGTCGTCCACCCCAGTCTACACAAGTGTAGAGTCTGCTTGTGCTAAATACAGTTTGTGTGCAGTGACAACCTTGCCTGGGGGTGGAGATGGGATATGGATGTCCAGGGAAAGGTGGGTATGGTCAGATATCAACAATGGTGGTCTACCTCTGGTGTGGAACAGTGAGTACCCACGTTGCAGATGGACAGGTGCAATATGTATTCCCCCATGTGGCTGTGGTGTGTGGTTCTGCCATAGCACATGGACCCACAAATTGTAGTGGCTGTAGGGTAATGTTGTAGAGGCCTGAGTAGTTCCCACACACAATATGCCTGTACCTGATGTTAACAACTGGAATGGTGTATGTGAACACCTGCATATCCTAGCACTGTTCCCAGGGAAGCTAAGTGTGTGTCCTGGATGTGGGTGTGGTGTTCTGGACTGGTTGTGTTGTGATACAGGTCCTGTTGTCCCAAAGCATGGTATAGAACATAACCTGCCAGTGCGATGTGCATATCTGACCCTGACGTAGGTGGCTGCAAATGCATATATATGCTATCCCCACCTGACAGGTAGTACTACATGTACATACCTCTGTAGAAATAAAGATGTCAGCACCCTATAAATACTACAGGTGCAGAGCAGATTCCCAGTAATTCGGATAGTGCGCTCTGCTAATGTGTCTCCCTCAAGTGTCATAATATAGTTAGGTAGGGGTTCGAGTCCTGCAAATGCTCAGTGTGTGAGTGAGTGGGGTTTGTGTGTGTGAAAGACTGTGAGAGAGAAATGTCCCTTTTGGCAACTGGGAAAACACACTACAGGATGCACATTCCCCTTTCTAAACACTGATGATGTCAGCACCCTATAAGTACAGCAGGAGAAGGGAAACTTCCCAGTAATGTGAATAGCGCGCTCTGCTAATACATCTGTCTCGAGTGTCATAACATAGTTAGGTAGGGGTTTGAGTCCTGTACATGCTCAGTGTGTGTGGAGGGGGTTAGTGTGTGCTCAAGACTGTTTGAAAGAAGTATCCCTTTTGCCAACTAGGAGAATACACTACAGGATGCACATTCCCCTTTCTAAACACTGATGATGTCAGCACCCTATAAGTACAGCAGGAGAAGGAAAGCCTCCTAGTAATGCGAATAGCGCACTCTACTAATGCATCCATCGCGAGTGTCATAACATAGTTAGGTAGTGGTTTGAATCCTGCAAATGGCAAGTGTACGTGTTTGAATGAGGGTGGTTAGTGTGTGGGCAATTTTGTGTGAGGGAAATGTCCCTTTTGGCAACTGGGAGAACACACTACAGGATGCATATTCCCCTTTCTAAACACAGATGATGTCAGCACCCTATAAGTACAGCAGGAGAAAGGAAACCTCCCAGTAATGTGAATAGCACGCTCCGCTAATGCGTCCATCTTGAGTGTCATTACATAGTTAGGGAGTGGTTTGAATCCTGCAAGTGCATGTGATTGGATGAGGGGGATTAGTGTGTGTGCAATTCTGTGTGAGGGGAATGTCCCTTTTGGCAACTGGGAGAACACACTACAGGATGCACACTCCCCTTTCTAAACACAGATGATGTCAGCACCCTATAAGTACAGCAGGAGAAAGAAAGCCTCCCAGTAATACGAATAGTGCGCTCTGCTAATGCGTCTGTCTGGAGTGTCATAACATAGTTAGGTAGTGGTTTGAATCCAGCAAATGGCAAGTGTGTGTGTTTGGATGAGAGGGGTTAGTGTGTGTGTAATTTTGTGTGAGGGAAATGCCCCTTTTTGCAACTGGGAGAACACACTACAGGATGCACACTCCCCTTGCTAAACACAGATGATGTCAGCACCCTATAAGTACAGCAGGAGAAGGGAAGCCTCCTAGTAATGCGAATAGCGCGCTCTGCTAATGCGTCCGTTTCGAGTGTCATAACATAGTTAGGTAGTGGTTTGAATCCTGCAAGTGTGTGTGTTTGGGTGTGGGGGGTTAGTATGCGTGCAATTTTGTGTGAGGGAAATGTCCCTTTTGGCAACTGGGAGAACACACTACAGGATGCACATTCCCCTTTCTAAACACAGATGATGTCAGCACCCTATAAGTACAGCAGGAAAAGGGACACCTCCAAATAACACGAATAGCGCACTCTGCTAATGCATCTCTCCCGAGTGTCGTCATGTAGTTAGGTAGGAGTTTGAAACCTGTAAATGGCATGTGTGTGTGTTTGGATGTGGAGAGTTTGTGTGTGCGCATTTCCGTATAAAAAGCATGTTAGCTTTGGCAATCAGGAGATCACACTACCTGATGCACATTACCCTTTCAAAATACTGATGTTGTCAGCACCCTATAAGTACAGCCAGAGAAGAGAAACTATCTAGTAATCCAAATAGTGCACTGTGCTAATGTGTTTTTCTCATGTGTCATGACTTAGTTAGGTAGGGGAATAAATCCTGCAAATGGCAAGTGTGCGTGTGTGTTGGGGTAGTAGGGTGTGTGTAAATGCAAGTGTGAGAGAGAATACTACAATGCACCAGATGCTGCATATTCCCCAAGTAAACACAGGGGATGTCACCACACTATCAGCACAGCCAAACAGGGCTAGTTGGCTAGTAATGCCAATAGTGCGCTCTGCTACTGTGTCTGTTACCATTGTCAGAGTACAGATAGGTATGTTTTGGTAACCCACAACTGCCACGTGTGGTTGTGTCACACAGTATGACCTTGTGTGGGTCTTTGTACATAACAATGCATGCCATTGCCTAAACCAGCAATGGCATTGCACACATGATGTATGTGTGTGACACATACACATAAATACCTGTGACCTGCAGTAGTTACCATGTCTGACACATGCCTCGAGTGGATAAATGGTATTTGCAATGTATACCAATATGACTGTGTCTTACTGTGCAGGGTCCACACGTGGTATGTCTCTATACAGTGTGGGTGTATATGGTAAAATACCTACAGCAGGGGATACACATCTGGCCTGGCCCATATAGTGTACATGTAGTCGATGTACAGGTGCTGCATGTTCCCACCTGTTGTGGTAGTGGTAACATGTCATTCCACTGCAATTCAGTGACCACATGCTGTGAACCCTTCAACTAGTGTGTTGTAGCTACAGTAATGCTCACGCACAATGTTTGGCTGGATGCAGTCCAGCCATATAAACACAGTTCTTGAGACTGTCATATTGTCAGTGTTGTTATGGAGGATAGGTGGTCTTCCTGTGTATGGGAGGGTTGTGTGTGCCAGGCTATGAACCAGATGGCAGTCCGACACACTGTTAGCTGCACATGATTAGGCCCTGATGCTTTGTGCTGTGCCAACAACCTGGAGGTGTGTGTATCTGTGGTACCTTGGGATACCACCCCCCTGTCCATGTGTGTTACATGTGTAGGGGACGACAGGCATGGTATGGGGCATAACCTGTCAGTGATGGGTAACACCTGTGAGCCATGAATCAGGAATCTGGTACTGCACAGACATTGCAGTTCATCGTGCTGAGGACAGTGTCTGGTGCATGCATCTTCCGGTGTACACTGCTGTTGTTGTGTAGCAGCACTGTTAGTGTCCTAACCTGTGTTATACCCATGGAGGTGGCTATGTAAACCATGTCCTGGAGCATAAGGCATATGGTATATATTTATCCATCTGTTTATACGTTAGTCATTCATGAATGTTATGCTGAAACTCTGACTGGTACAGCTATTTTTACAGTCATTTTGAATAGACGTATAGATATTCAAACTTACACTCATATACTATGAATATTTCTATACACATGTTTATGAATTTATAAGATGTTTACAAGTTATTTTAAAATATGGGCAATGTTTTGTATTTACATATGTTAGTATATGCTTGTCTATTGAATTTCATTGACTCTGTATTACAGCTTTTTACATTTGCTAATTTTTATGTTCTTTTATACTTATGCCTGCAGTCAGTTGTCTAGATATTTATCATATGTTTATTGATTCACACATACTGAACTTCTACTATTTATGCTTCAAACCTGTTTTTGAGCTATATTGTGTTAACCTATATAAGTTTCGAATTGTTTCTTAAGTCAACTGCGTTTTTATATTATTTATATGCACAAGCACTTTATTTATTAAAGCATGAGAAGGTTGTTCATTCCATTTGAAGAGGGTTCAACAAATATAAGTTTTTTATATATTTTTATATATTTTTATATATTTTTATATTTATATTTATATTTGTCCTAATGTTTTACACCACATGATCGTTGATTACAACGGTTGTGTTCCTCATACGACAGTTTTTATAGTTTCTTATATTCGTATGAGTTACATACATTTTTTGGTTCAGAGATATATTTCTATGTGATTTATACACAGAATATATGGTTTCTCTTTGGATAGAATGTATTTGTTGATAGTAACTTGTCAGCGTTAGTATTCTGTAAATGCTCGCAAGTTTTAGTACCTGTTTTATTCCATGGTCAAGGTGCTTGATTCCATATACCAATCTTGAGACTATTATATAAATCATACTTTGTTTTATACCAGACTATAATAAATGTATGGTTTTTAACATAAATCATAGCTAGGAGCTTTTTTAGGGCGTTTTCTATGATGGTTCATGTCATGTTTTTATGCAAACTTCTCATACAAACTTATTGAGCAAAATATATAGGGTTGCTTTATCTGGAGCTTGATGCTGCTCTTGCTGCAAAGGTTTTAAATTGTTCTAAATTGTTTCATTTGTTTAATTGAATGATTGATCAAGTGTATTATTTAATTAAAGAGAAATGACTCAGTGTGTATATATAAGTACAGCTCAGCAGAACACTTTAGTTAAGGATCTGAAGAAGCGTGTTTGATACACGTGAAAGTGCTTGTCCGAAATAAATTATTCCATTTATTGTGGTGGTCAGACTCCAGTGTGTTACTTCATTCATCTATCCTTCATATTTTCTTTGGAGCAGACCTTTGGGTAACAGTGACTTTGTGTTTTTACTTGCAGCATAAGGCAGTATGTGTGTACCAAGGAGCTTTGCCATTATACATCGGGCCATGGGTGTCACGTGCAAGATTACCCTTGCTCATCATTGTGGCTTCCCTAGCATGTAAGCACACGTTGACAGCCAGCGGATACCCTATGAATGACAGTGGAGACTGAGCATAATGTAGACATACAACACCCTTCCCGCATATAGTGGTAGCATACCTGGTGAGGGTATGTTGGCTACCAAGATCAGGCTCATAATGGCCTGTGCTACATGCTGAGAGATCCATTCTATGTTCCCTATCATGTAGTCCAGGGAGGTATGTCTCAGGTCAGCCATACTGGCATGATCAATGAGTGAGTCATATGTGTCCATGCCTCTGACTGACCTGTATGCATGTGTTCTGTGGTGGACCATAGTGCCCCTGAGGCATATCACTGGACCTTCACCAGATACAGCCTGTTGAGCGGGACCCCAGTGCAGCACCCAAGACAGGTACCTGACACGTCTGTAGCAGGTGTGTTGTGTAGCCCTACAGGCTGTGTGTGTGGCACAGGGGATGTGTGTGCCATGTGTGGCATGTGCTCTGTTCCGACGGAACATATGCCTGTGTGCCAGCTGTGGAGGTGTGTGATGCTCAGGCAGGATGCTATTCTGAGTCCCCATGTATGCCCCAGTGTGTTCAGCATGCTGTCAGTGCATGTCAATGTCTGACTTGTATTGTAGTCACTGTAATATATTTTATTTATTTACTTATTTACCTTACATTTGTTGACCAGGATAGTCTGACTGGATGCATGTCCATTTCCAGGGGAGGCCCGGGGAGAAAAGCTACAAAGGTAAGCAGATACAGCATTACATAATACCAGCATTACATATTACAGATTATTTACAGAGATTACATAAGTAAGCAAGTTAAACATGTTCCACAGGTTAATGTTAGTCCTGAGCACAAGTCAGGATTAAATTAAATTACACAGTAAACTGGTTCACAGATTTTACACATTTGAGTTAGCCAGGCTTGATACATTGACATAGCCAGTTAAGTGACAAATGTTGTTTGAGTCTAGTGTTAAATTGACCTAAGGTGGAAAGTAGGGTAATATCAGCTGGAAATGGGTTCCAGGATCTACTTATAGAGTCTGCAAAGGGAGAATCACCGTCTGTGTTATTAAATTTGCTAGTCTGAATTAGTAGTTTGTTAGAGGATTGAAGCAGTCTAGGATTGTTATAGGGGGTGATAATATTTGAAGTGCAGGAGTTATAGAGGATTTTATAGGCCATAATTAGTTGGTTATACTGTATTGGCTGGGTATTGCAAGCCAACCAAGCTGATTTAGATTGATGCAATGATGTGTCCTAAAAGGCAGCCCAGTGGCAAACCTGGCAATGTGGTTGTAGCAAATTGAGTGCTTGTTAAGGACAGTCTTGTTCATATTTGAGAGTAGAGGGGATGCATACAGAAGGGTTGAAAGAAGGTGTGAGTGAGCTATGACACCTTTAGCTGGAGGGGCTAGGAAGGCTTTTATTCTGTAAAGTGACCCTAGTTTTTTATTGATGGCTTCGATATTTTGGTTAACATGTAGGTCACATTTGAGATTATTGTCTATGATGACACCTAATAGTTCAGTAGATGGGTCAGGGGAGATTATTGTGCCATCAGTTGATGTTATGGTAAAGGTGAAAGCGGTAGACCTACGTGTTGGTGAAATAACAGCAGTTTAGTTTATTTGGGATTTAGGATCAGACGATGTTCAGAAAGCCAGTTTTCTATTGTATTAAAGGTGGTCTGGGTAGCTGACCATAACTCTACTGGAGATGTAGCTGAGCAGATCAGAGTAGAGTCTTCAGCATATTGGATACAGCTGACTTTTGGGATGACAGTATAAAGGTCGTTAATGAAGATGGAGAACAGCAAGGGCCCTAGTATAGAGCCTTGTGGTACTCTGAGGGTGTTAGGTAGAAGGTTAGAGAGTTTGTTCTGCCAGAGGCCAGCCTGCTGTTGACCATGCAGGTAGGATTGAAACCATTGGAAGGCTCCAGTATCTAGACAGAATGTTTGCAGGGTGTGTATTACAAGTTGGTGATCAACAATATCGTATGCCTTGGAAAGATCCAAAAAGAGGACTGAGGATATATAATTAGTGTTGCAAGTATGGTTTATGGTTTTAGTAAAGGCTAGGAGGCCTGAAGTAGTGCTGTGATGAGGACGAAAGCCATGCTGAGTGTCTGCCATAAGGCGATTTTGGATTAGGTGGTGCATGAATTGTCTATGAATAAAGTTTCCATAATCTTTGCAAGTGGAGAGAGTATAGCTATTGGCCTATAATTGGAGAATTCAGTAGAGCTGCCTCCATTGTGAAGTGGGATTACATATGATATTTTCCAGATGGTGGGAAATTTAGATTCTACCATGGTTCATTTGATTACCTTTGAGACGGGGTAAGCAATAGCATCATCTGATTTTGATAGGTACTCGGCAGGGAGTTGATCAGCAGAAAGTGTAGTGGGTTTCACTGTTTCAGTCAAGGTACGGAGAAGTGAAGTGGTGACTGGTTGGCAGCTGAACGCAAGTAGGTTTCTAGGGGTGATACTTTCAGGACCAGGGGAGCTAGGAGGTAGATGGCTAGCTAGGGCCTGAAATGTCTCAGTAAAGAATTGGTCAAAACTATCAGAAACATCTTCAGGGGTTTTATCAATAGTAGCAGCAGGGATTGGGGTTGAAGTTTGTCCAGGATGTAGTATATATGACATGCCACCTGACAGGGTATGGCATTACTGGGTTCAGAGAGCCCAGTCCCCAGATTGGCTGTGTGGTGGCATCCCACACGTGTTTTACGTTCCTGGCTAAGGGTGATGGCTGACTGCATACATGTGGCAGCTGTGTCATTGACACTTGACTCACATAAACCACAACTGGACCATAGAGGTGATTCACAGGTTACCTTTGCACATGCTACCCTAGTAGTGTGATTGCCATGGTGAGTACCAACACATAGGGAAAATGGGGAACAACATACTGAAGGTGTGTATGTGTGGGTGTACCGCTACTGTTTCATAGCACTGGCATATATGACTGTACACGTGGGTAAATGCCAGGTAAGACATGTGCAATGTGTCACAGGCAACGTACATGCGTACAGGACAGACAGTGACGTTCTGTCATGTGTAAAGTTGACATATGTATCGTACGCTATGCAGATGTCACTAGGAGTCTACAGAAGCACCTTAACTCTGCATTGCAGGTGTAAGCAGTGTTCCAGGGAACCCCAAGCGAACATGCATGCAAACAAAGCTACAGTAAACAGGGCTGGAAGTAGTGCATTGTACAACAAAGAAGGGGTAACAATAACAGTAAGTAACAATGCAAATATGTAGGCACTATCAACATGTACCCAGGAATACACAGCACAGATGCCCATGGTAGAACTAATATTATGTCATAGTTATTTGTGATTTGGATTACATTGGTACTGCACACATATCTACATGCACAAACATCCACATTGCATAGTCGTTGTGGGCAACTTGACACCATTACTGTACATGTCCACCATTGCATATCACTACTTGCATTAGCCTTCCCCCTGTGCTACCCATGTATGCGGCTATCTGTTGACAACCTTACCACCGGCATGCAATTATGTGCAGCTGTTACACTTTGGTATGTACTATGGGTGCAGATAACATTTCAGGACATTCATACAGTTACTGCAGCAGGCATGCTGGGATAAACACACAGTCATAGCAGCACACTGTACTGTTACCAACATGATACTACTAATACACTTCTATGTAGTCACCCTGTACATCAGCAAAGTGTTTACCTGTTCCTGCAATGATGTTGGAGATTGCAGGAGGTGGCACAGTGTCATCATATGCACAGGGTGTGGATTAGGTATGCCTGAGTCAGCCACTGATACCACCAATTGACATGTGTGTGTATGTGTGTTGGTGAGGGGCAGCAGTACAGGGTGGGGCAGTGTTGGTGCAGTGTGTGCGTGTATGTGGTCACCCTAGGTGTTAACATTTCGCATGTGTGTATGCATGCACACAGTTCCACCTCATGGCTGCCATATACAGGGGGTTGTGAACAGCCACAGACTGCACCTGGCAGGTCATACAGATCAGTGTCTGTGTGCACGGACACGGTACCTGTGCCTGGCAGGGGTGCTATGGACCATATCCAGTACTAAGCCAGACTGGGTACTGTCATCAGAAGGGGAGTGTGTTGACTGGACACAGGTCCCTGTTGGGACTGTCCAGAGCCACGTGCACATGGTCTCCTGGGGCGTTCCAATGACAGCACAGACCCAGCATTGCTGGGGCTGCTGCTGGCACTATGGGGGCGTGCGCGAGCCTGTTGTCATCCGCGCCGACTGCCAGCTGCTGCTGTTGCCGGCATACGGCCATGTCAATGCCGCAAACGCCCACCATTGCCCTGGCTTATGGACATCTGGTTGTGGAACTGCAGTAATATGTCCCCACAACGTCTGTCTATGACATCGGTGAAGTTACGGATAGCATCCGCAATGTCACGCATACTGTCTGTCATGGCTGTGCGACATGCTCTCAGCTCCCTCAGACCCTGTCTGGTGTACCTTTCCATACGCGACTGTGCCTGCATGACAGTCCGAAACATAGCTGAGGTTAACAGACCTCTTTGGGCACGTCGGCCAGAGGCAGTACGCCCACGGATGCTCCCATGAGAACCCATGGGCAACTGTCTGTGTGGTACCATCGGAGTACCTTGCCCATGGCTGCTGTGTGGGGACGCATGTGCCACAGGTACCACATTACCCTGGTCTAGGCCCACTGTATCCTGTCCATCACCTAGGGACAATGGTGACAAAGGATGTACTGGCAGGATGACTGTGCGCAATGATGAGGTTGACAGCTGTGTACTGTCAATTGGCTGACCAATGGCGGACCCTGACACACCATCTTGTACCGTTACACAAATATTATCATTACCAGTACCCGTGGCACAAGTTTCAGGTTCCCTGCTGCAGGTCATCAGAGCAGCACCAGAACCTGTGGGAGGAAGACAGGAAACACAGTTTACAGTCTCCAGACATTGTTACCAGTGATGCACTTCTACACACATGCACACATGCACACATGGACACATGCACACATGGACACAGGCACACATGCACACATGGACACAGGCACACATGCACACATGCACATGTGGACACATGCACACAGGCACACATGCACACATGCACACAGGCACACATGCACACATGCACACATGCACACGTGGACACATGCACACGTGGACACATGCACACGTGGACACATGCACACATGCACACATGCACACGTGGTCACATGCACACATGGACACATGCACACATGCACACGTGGTCACGTGTACACATGTACACATGCACACATGCACACGTGGACACAGGCACACATGCACACAGGCACACATGCACACATGGACACAGGCACCCATGCACACATGCACATGTGGACACAGGCACACCTGCACACATACACACATGCACACATGCACACATGGGCACAGGCACACCTGCACACATGCACACATGCACACCCCGCAGTATACACACAGAGCACTACTGAGTTACACTACTGTTACTAGCATTATCAGGAGTATTATAGGTTATGTTAAACACACTCACTAGCATGGATGGCCTGCCTTGCTGTAACCCCGGAGGGACCTGCAAAAATGATGAGATTAATGTCAGTGGGCACAACTGTGCCATTGATATTGCATATGATACAGTGTACAGAACAGTCAAGTGTACATATGGCATATTACCTGCACGCTCCATGTCATGCTGCTGTGTGGAACCAGCCTCCATCATAATGCAGGTGTACTGCTGTTGCTGTTCCGGGGCTGGAGCCACAACACTTAGGAGTAGCCCCTCCAGTCTGGTGAGGGGGGGATGTGTGGCCACCCCACCTCTTGTGGCAACCTGTTGCTTGTGGATATCTGATGCACGCTGACGGACACTTCGGATTAAATCACTGCAGTGATGTCGTACCTGCTCATATGTCCTGTTATGCGTGCCAATATCATTTACCCTACGGACAAGGTCTTGCCACAGTGCAGCCCTCTCCTGCTGATTCTGACTGGTGCGGGAAAACAGGATATCATACTCCCGCACCAAGCTCTGGTGGATCTCCTCATCTTCCGCTACAGAGTAGGTGGGATTATGCTGATGCGCCATCTCCCTTTAAGAGAACACAAACAGGATATCAGCAGACCATGTCAGCAATATATGGCACACATACTATACATGATACTCATGTGTAGTGATATACTACTACTCCCATATGTTGCATGTGTGTGTGTCGTGGTGGATACACAGGTACATGGCCAGATATCAGTGCTCAGCCAACACCTGTGCAACAATACCTGACACATTCCACACAACATAGTAGCATGCCCCATCGGTCAGCACACATTGACAGGTGCAATGCACAACCTCACTTTGGGGGTTCATCCCAAGGTACTGTATGTCGGACGCCGTCCACTACTGTGATGTGGACAGAAGTTACTCGGCCTGGATATACATATCCCACCACCACCAACACAGTAGACTACTTTGATATGTATGTGATTACACAGTTATTCACTTGCTGGGACTGAGATGGTATCCATGCAGCACACTGGGCCAGTGGAAGCCACAAGCCACACTGCTGACCCCTTTGCAAATGTTTACCACAGACATGCCACAGATTGCATGGAACTTGCACACACATTTCTAACCCAGATCATATGCACAAAGGTTAGGATTCCTGTCCGGTGGACCCCAGACAGAGGCAGATTGTATAACAATAGCAGGAGGCTACTGCAGGACAGAGCACATTCACATTAAGGGAAGGCATCTGTGGTCAGCACTGGTACTACGCTATGGTCCATCATAACAATGGCCACGGCCTACTCTGGGAGGGAAATGGCCACAAACACTATGGATGACCACAAGGCCTTCTTCAGTTATGTTACACATATGAACCACATGCCTCAGATATGCTCTGTGTTAATACACACCTACTTAACATTCACCAAACACACGGATATTGGCAACAGTCTTGCAGACATGTTCGGTGCACGTATCCCCTGTCCTTCTCCCCCACCAGTTGAAATATTTATCACAGCTGTATGTAACCTCCCTGTCATCTCACATGTCCAGGTGAGGGCCGCCTTCAGCAGAGCAGAACACACAGCATCACTGTGACCTCATGGTATCCCTGGATGTGTGCTACCTGCACTCAGAGAGTACATACAACTGCATATAACACTGATAATTTATCTTGGCCGTACTACAGGATATGTACCTGGACAGTGGCATACAGCGACAGTGGTCCCACACCACTAAGGAGGCACCTCGACTGACCCTGGGAACTACCACATCATATGCATAACCGGCCTGGTCTGCTAAGCTATGGAATTATGCTGTATGGGATGCATATGCAGTGATATCGGGTACCTGCAGACACTTGTTCCCAGCCAGTGTGCCTTTGTGATCGGCTGATCCTGCCTTTTGAACCTGGCTGACCTTTCAAAGCACTCACTACAGCCATTGCTGGGGGCAACGCACAGACAACTGCTGCCAGGATCATGGCCTAAGACTGATTGACATGTAATGTATGGTCATCCCCTTTTGGTGGAACTACGTACACACAACATATCACATGGACATACCTATAGATACAGACCTATGACACATTTGGAGGGTTCACAGTATGCACACTATTAACCTGCTACTTTGCATTACATGTGTTTGTCACAGCTGGTTGCATTACCACTGCTTCTGCTTGCTGCTGCTACTGTCACTGCTGACAGCTTCGGGTAACAGAGTCACAATGTATAATTTTTTTTTTTTGTTCTCTCTCTCTCTCTCTCTCTCTCTCACACTCTCTCACTTTTGTCTCTCCCTCTGTCTGCTTCCAGACACTGCAATGAATGTATTGCATGTGTGGAGTGTTAGTACTGGATGCTTTTGTAGGTATCTGCATAGGTCCTTGTGATGGCCTCTGCACCAATTGTAAGTCAGTATTTGCTAATTGCATACAGCCAGTTGTGTACTGATTGCAGTTCTCACTGTGATTTCAGGTCAGTGCTATAAAAGGGTATGTGGGATAGGCGTTGCCCTTTCAGACTGTAAGGGCGGGGACCATGCTGGTATGCTGTGGACAGTGTTCTGTGAGTGTAAAGGTTAGTATCTCTCTCATGATTCAGGCTATGTTGTAGATTCACATTTCTCCATTCCTCTCTCATGTTCCCTGTAGTAAGTGTGTATGCACAATGACTCCTACAACTATATATAGATATATATATATATATATATATATATATATATATATATATATATATATATATATATACATGTACATACATTTATATATGTACTTTAACTGACATTATTACCTACAAGCTACCAACTAGCATGGCTGTTTGTGTTCACACAGTACTATTGTGGGAATCCAGTAGTTTTGACAGTAATTCTACATGACATGCTTTGGGTATTACACATCCTATATTCCCTTTACATTCATCCCTTCTATTAGATGTTATATTTATTTTAGCACAATGTCCTTGTAAAAGAATCATGGCTTAGTGGTAGATCATACAGACTAGTGTTTCCAAGGTCCTCGGTTCGGGACTGACAGTGAGATTTTATTTTGCTTTTGAACTGAGTACAGGACCTGTCAATCAAAGTGACTAAGGCACTTTTAAGCAGTTGTAACCGGGTTAGCGCTGGTTTGCGCGCAGCTCACACATGCGCACTGGTGGTTAGCTCCGCGCACACATGCGCACACCCGCTTACAACCGCTTAACAGTGCTTACTCTGGCGCACACCCGTGCTACTTTCTTTGAAAGAAAAGAAAATGGGGAGACAGGAAAGTGGAGAAAAAGGGGTCACAAAGAGGGTAAGACAGTAGGGAAAAAAGCTTGGGATTTGCAGGAGGGATGTAGGTAAGGCCCATAGCTGCCCATTTCTTCATCAGCAACAGCTGTGCATATGTATGTAATTTGGTGTGACATTTGAAACCTTCCACCCCAGAGAGAGGTGTCAGGACAACAATAATACTTGTTGTACAGCCAATTGTAATTGATAGATTCCATGTCCAGCAGACATGTATGCGGAATGGGCAGCTATGTATGGGGCGTAATTTTTTTGTGGGTACAGAGTGCCTTTTTTTTTTTTTTTTTTTTCAGGTGAGAGTGGTATGTCAGGTGAAGGAAGTTGGTACAGCTGGGGAGGTAGGTTTGGTAGGTAAACAGACAAGACAAACAAGACGCATACAGGGGTGGTGTATGACACGTGTGGGGGGGGTTACACAATTGACGGGGATGGAGGTTTGGATATCCAGAGCCCATGAGCCCACAGATGGCAACAGTGGAACTGATATCCCCACCCATAGGCAGTTGCCACTGTTCCTTCACTGCCCAGGATGGGGCTGTGCTGGGGGCTGTGTAGGCCGGGCAACAGGCATGCCCGTTAGTTGTGCCACCTGTGCCTCAAGCTGGCGTAAGGGCTCAAGAACAGAGTCCTGAATCTCCTTACGCACCACAGTCTGGACACTACAGAGAGTGAGTGGTGGTTCTCCTCCGGCCACACTTGCAGAGGGGGGGCGAGCCCCATCCCCTGCAGTGCTTCCACCCACAGGTGGCACAGGGCCACCGGAGGAGGGTCCGGACTCGGCACTAGTGCCAGGTGCACTGGCCAGCTGAGGTGGAAGAGGTGGGTCCGCTGGAACCCGCCTTCCCTGTCATCCTATGTTTTGCATTATGTCATGACAGTTTGGGTTAGTGACATATAATACCATTCACAATTAGTTGTAACAGCATGCATTAGTATTCCCATTAACCAAACACCCAGATATTCACACCATTGAACAGCGTGCATAATACATGCATAATTTGAACAGCAATACACAGTCCAACAACATGCAGGGTTAATTGATGGCAACAGGCCATCAGGTTTGGATGTATGAACAGGGCAGATGCATCAACGGACATGCAAATATGTATGACCCAACAGGACAAACGTCCAGGGGTGTTAATTGTGATTGCACTTACCATTTTCACGTGGAATGGGTTATATGGGGTTATAGGGTGGGGTGAAGAAAATAATATTAACACCTTCAAATACCAATACATATGCTGTACATTTCTAATAGCTACAGATATATACACACTACTGTTCTAACTACAGTTTCCTATATGATAACTATTTCAACTTGGTGATAGGACTGTTACTGCAACATTAATATACATTTTATTGTTCTTCATACACATTCATATCTAGCTTTGTTCAGCTACATCATCCTGCTACATTTGCTTTATATAGCTATAGACAAGTGTGGATGTTTGGTATATCAGACAATCATCCTATCTGCATATTGCAGACTGAGAGCAACATATCCAGATTTTGGGATACACATTCCAGATGCAGCAACACTTTGAACAGATTTCGCTGTTTGGTTTTGATTCTCACATGCATTTCATTCTGTCTTGACTGCAGTATACTTTATTCAGGGGTTATTACTACTGTATTGCTGGATTCATGACACTTTCTCACACTCTCTCACTTGCTTTCATTTTACTATTCAGGATGGTACTTACTTCTAGGCTTTATTAACATGTTTTACCTGTAGTTATTACAATCCTTTCCAGCAGTCTCACTTCTGGCATGTTTCAGTATTTCAACAGGGATATATTTCACACATGTGATTTCATCATCTTCTGCAGCTATACTTTTCAGCCTGCTGCAGCTTGTGTACTATTTTCTTAAAGGTGGGGCATTTTTATTTCAGAATTTATGTCAGACAATTTCATTTTTCAGTTTAACTTACAGGCTGAAACACACTTTTGTAATCAAGCAATACTTGCAGACACTTTCACACTGTTACTTGCACATTTTATTCCTTAGTGACTACACTGCACTCTTTTGCTGACTGTCATACTTTTATATTTCTTTACAGTTACTGGTAGTGGATTACTGACCTGCCTGGTGGCGCAACCGCACCAGCCTATCGCCTTAGGCTCTGCAGTTCGCAGAATGGACACCTGCAGCTGTAATATAAATGAAGTAATATTGGAATACACATCTCCATAATATCAGCTAGTTTAATTTCTTACATTCATAATTAAATGTAACTTAGTAGTGGGGCGTTGGGTGTTTGCCGGGCCTCCTGGATCCAAAGGTTCAGTTGGTCCTGCTTGCATCTCTTCAGGTCCGCATGGTGGTGACGGACCTGCTCACCAGTCCTTGGAATCCCTGTGGCACTGGTGAGATCATGAGTCAACTGGTCCCACGTCTCAGCCCTGTATGCTCCCCAGAGGACCTGGCCCTGCATGAGTTGGGCCTCATGATTGTGGACTAGGAGCCAGACCATGTACCTGGACTCCTCAATGCCCCACCTCTGTGCTCGAAAGCAACTACCCTCTCCTACTCCTGTCATTCTGCCTGTAGTTCAGTTCTACAATCGTTTATGCTGTGTATTCCCGCCTATGGGGCTTATATAGTCCGTTTTTCCCACACATATCTGTGATTGGCCATTTTGGAATTGTATCAACTTCAGTAAACCTGCATTGTCATGCTCCAGTTTGTATTCATTCCTATATATTAGCTATTATTGCATTGCTAGGTACTGCTGTCATGGCTTAGTGGTTTGGTACCTTGACTCTGGTGTATAGTATCATGGATTCTAACCTGGCCACTGCTTTTTATTTTTCATGACTGTCTAGACATGCTGAGGGGTGTGTCTGTGTAAAGGCAGTTTTGATACGGCTTGCTCAACGTTGCCCCTCGGTTAGCTTGTTTGCGTGGTGCGCAGCTCCGCGCAAACGGGGTACGCTGGTTTAAGCCTCATTTGGCTATCAGCACGCATATTACGCTCAGATCAGTTAGGGTCACATAGATTTAGCATATTAAACCACTGCTCAGCTACGGGCACTCATTTTGCACCAGTTAAACCACTGCTCATCTACGGGCAGATGCACTCATCCTGTTAAACTGTAGCTCAGCTATGGGCGCATTTGGCATTTTTTATTCTTTTGTTACCTCACATTTCTTCATTATAAATGGGCTATTTCATTACATTTTACATAAAATGTGGTTTTATGTGTACATATTTGTCAGGGACTTGTTTTGTGCTTATTTTGCTAAAAATAAAAATTGGTGTTGTGGGGGCTTGAACCATGAATGCCTGCTCTTCAGCCAACATCTCTACCGCTATGCTATTGCTTCCTGGCTTATTTTGCATATTTAGTTCTTATATGCTTTCCCACTGACTGCTAACTGTAGCTGCACTACGGGCCGCATAAACGAGCGCACTCACGGTTAAACATTTTTACAATTTAAAAAAAATATATAACATGTTTATTTATATGTTTTCTGTTCATAGTCTGTGGGGGCATGTGTTGTGTTCTGTTTATTCACATTTCCGTGGACTCTGTCGTGGGTGTTTACTTTGGGCACTTTTACTCTTCTGGGGGCGTATCCGCTTACAGGGCTCGGCCTACGGACACACCCCCTACTGTCTTACACGGGCCGTGTTAGCCTTAGGTGTGATTCAGCGTGCTCTCATGAATATGCAAAGCATGCTGACATCACTCCGTTTAACTGCAGCCTCCGTGTATGAGTTATAACTCTTACACGGAGGCTTTGTGAATCCTGCCCACACACTTACAGCTCCAGAATAGATGGAGTCTATCAGCCGATAGTTTTACAGTGTGGACAAAGAAGGGATTTCCTAGAGTTAAATTTATGTAAAATAGCAGGAGTGAAATATGCATTGTTATAAATCATGAGTTGGGTGAATGCCAGTTTTTTTAAGGGTATGGATTTATTTGTTAAGTTAATTACTTGAATTAGTTGAACATTATCGATGGATGGATTATTCTTTTTCCAAAAGTTCAAAACAAGTATGTCTTTTTGGAATTTAATGACTTTGATTAATTTATATGAATTAGTGATATATATATATTTAGTTGAGAGGATGGTCTTCCATGGGGAATTACAAGTTAATAAATCATTGTTGGTTATGTTGCAGTTTTGTAGATAGCTGGAACACAATTCTTTAATTTGCCTTATAATTACTGGATAGGATTTGGGAAGGTTCAGTTGATTCCTCATTTCTTATATACAACAGTTTAGAAGTGGGTATATATCTTGGATGGTTATATTGATTAATCTAGGAAAGGGGTTCAGGTTTAGGGTCTGATTGCTTATTTTAAGGTTGGGATTTTTGTGCAAAGGTTGTAACATCATCATAGCTTGTGTCAAATTTAAATGTTTAAAGAGTTTTTGGGTTAGTAAGATAGAATGTTTAAGGGGTTCTAGTATACTGCACGGTTTCATTAAGGTGGTATTTAGAAAGAGTAGGGCTTTGTGGTTAATATCCAAGCTTTTGATATGTTTTTGGTATATTATTATCCACATCGGGGACCAATCTTTGTTTTTTGGGTTGTGTTCTGCTATATACAGAATTCTATTGGCATTCGTGATTAGGTAATAAGTCTTGAAGTTGGGAAGGTCTAAGCCACCTTTAATTTTTGGGATCGAAAATTTAGTATATGAGATTCTGGTGATTTTAGCATCCCATACAAATTTTGCGAGGAAAGTGTGAATTTGTCTAAAAAATGTATTTGGTATGTTTAATTGAGTATTCATGAATATATATAGAGTAATCTGGGTAATACATTCATTTTAATTATTGAGACTTTAGCCAGGAAAGGTAGTTTTAGATTTTTCCATCTGTTAAGGTCTAAAATGATATTCTGCCATTTTTGGGTTATATTATTTGAGTAGAAATCTTCATTGTTTGTTGAAAAAGTAATACCTAAGTAGTTGATTACCTCCTTTGTTTTTTTTTCCTATTGGGGTAAAAGCGAGAATGATTTAGGGTTTTTTAAAGGAAATATGCTAGTTTTCTTAAGATTTAATTTGCAATTTGATATTATTGAGAAGTGTTCTATAGCAGATAATATTTTGTCTACATCTGAGATTGGTGTGGTACAATAGATGTTTAAATCATTTGCAAAGGCTGAGAGGAAGAGTTTGGTGTTATATATTATTGGGGGGTTATGGTAAAGATTTTGTTTGATATTTAAGAAGAGTGGTTCAAGATATATGTTAAAGAGTATAGGAGTTAGAGGGCATCCTTGCCGAGTTCCATTTTTAATTGCAATTCTCTTTGACCAAGTTTTGTTAATGTATAGAGATGTATAGGCGTTACTGTATAGAATTTGCAGGATCCACATACATTTTTGCAGAATATTGAAGTAAGGCAATGTTTGAAATAAAAATTCTATATTTACTCTATCAAAGGCTTTATGGGCATTGATAATTAGAGCATATACATTTAGGTTAGAGTGTTTGGCGTGGGAGATTAAAGTATAAAGAGTTAGTGTGTTATCACTCATTTGTCTGAGTGTTGTGAAACCAGATGGTTCGGGGGAAATAATTTTATCTAATAAGTTTTTTAATCTGTTTGCAAGTATGGATGTTAGTATTTTAGTGTCAATGTTTAATAGTGAGATAGATCTATAACTATCTAGGTTTCTTGGGTCAACTTGTTCTTTAGGTATAAAAATAGTTTTAGATGCATTAAAGTGCAGGTCATTGATTTTATTGTTTATTATATAGTTCAGCATATGGGATAGAATTTGAGTTAAGATAGGGGAGAAGGTTTTATAAAATTCAGCTATGAGGCCGTCTGGGCCAAGATTAAATTACTTTTCTGAAGTGATGCAAAACTTCCTGCAGGACTGACAGAGATAGATTACTCCTGGAATTAATGCTACTAAATTTAGGCAACTCTGGCTATGTATCTGGATCAAGGGAGAAGTGGTATGCATCCTGGAAAACCTGCTAAGAAAAGCTATGTTCCTATAATGGGTATGTAGAATAAATGCATTTACATTTGAGGAGGTACCATTTGAATCTAGTTTAAAGTGGTACAAAGAAGATACATAGTTAAAACCCTACTGTCTACAAAAAAGAAGAATAAAAGCCTAGCCCTCAGGCCCACACATTTTATTTAAAAAAAATGCTTTCTTTTATGAGTGGATTGTATTCATTTTTAAAATTGTAAAATAATCTCATATATGCAAGAAGAACAAGATCTGTACAGGTGTTTTCCTTCGTTCTTTTCCTAGGAAATTAAAAATCTATTTATAAATAAAACACTCTTCATTTTATATATTGGCAGGATACCTTTTGCAGTAATAAAAACTGGTGCCTACTGTTGTTTTCAAGTTATTTTCATTGATTTGTATAAATTAAAGGATTATTTCACATTGCTTGCCCATTTATATATACTTACTGGAAACATTTTACAATGTCACTCATTTATTGACATTTGTAAAATTAATTATGTCTGTGCTCACAGCACCCTACAGATGTTCTTTCTGTTAAAGTTTTTCACATTAGTTTGTAAAAAATGTGAAAAAATACATGTTAAATCTCTGGACAGGATCCAAAGATGAACTGGGCACATAGGTGGACTGGGTATCTATAAAATAAAACAAAAATGGAAGACAGTGCTTCATAAGTTGATTGCTGCAAAGAGTCATCAGCAGTGGCTAGTTTGGAAATCTAGTAAGATGTAATATTAGAATAAAATCACATTTTTATCACAGGCTTAGCCATCTGCATAATACTCTCCTATTGCTTCTTAGAACATTTGAAGTTATCTTTGCATTTTAAAAAGGATTAAATAATATTGTAAATCTTAAGAGAGACTACATGCTTCAAAGGATAGACCCTTGAGATGGGCAGTTAGCCATGTAGCCTGTTAACATTACAATATTAAAACTAATGTGTTATCAGAAGCTATCTGGTTCTAATGCAAGTATGGATGAACCACCCATTTCATAAGAGAGTATATGCATTGATAAATCACATGCTTCATCCAGTATTCCACACCGTTTAGGTGTACAACATTTTGTACTTATGTGAAGAAAGTACAGCTATGTAAGTAAACATACCATGTTTGAATTTTCACTGAGGCAGTAGTCTAAGCTTCTTGGGTCATACTCTGCAGAGAATTTAACAACCATTCAGCTTCCAAAAACTTCAGGGAAGGCACCTTTTAGACACACAAACCATTAGTAAGTTTGAGCTAAGATAACTAAAAAGGGAGATTTGTGTGCCAAGATCTTAATAGCTTTCATGCCAGCTGAGAAAGGGAGACTGAGTCTTGAGAGGACATTGCTAGGAAATGAATAAATACATATCCACATCCTGGCATGAAAAACACACATAAAACCAGGGGGATGGAGGGAGGGACTGACTACTGCAGTAGTGATTATTTGAACATCTGCTGTCATGGGGAGTTTACTTACACATCTATAATATGTTCTTCATATTGATCACTGCTGTAGTAGCCTAAGCTATATAGGTATATTAATATAGCTTAGAACAACTGGGAGGTGGAAGGGGGAAGGCTTTGGGAGCCCCTAGGGAATGCTTCTAGCAAAGACTGTCCTAGACCTGGAAAAGGAATCTAGTTTGTAATGCTTTGCAAAGGTATGCAGATGACCAAATTATTCATTCTAGAATACTTCTAAAGTCCAACACTTTCCAAAATGCCACAGATGAAGCCCAGACTCAGATAGAATGAGCCTTGACCTTGGAATAGTTTTGTTGTGGTGGGAATAACACTAAGTAATCTGAGAGACAACCATTTGGAAATAGTATGCTTTGACACAGTTTGCCTATTCTTCTCAAAATCGCAAGGCATGAACAACTGATCAAAAGTTCTGAAAGATTTTGTTTTATCAAGATTGTACCTGACTTGTCGGTAGACATCCAAGGTATGAAGTATCTTTTTTCCCTTATTCCTGGGTTCAGGAAAGAGCACAGGGAGAAGGATAGACTGGCTTAAAGTATATCTGGATACCACTTTAAGCATAAAAGAAGGATTTGTTCTCTAAGAAACCTTGCCTTTGTAGAAGATGAGATTTTATTTATTTATTATTTTATTTTACATTTGTTAACTGGGATGGTCCGACTGGACACAGGTCCATTTTCAGTGGAGGCCAAGAGAGAAAAACTCCACAGTAAGTAAAATTTTATACAATATGTTAAAATACAGTATACAAAGAATTTTCAAACAATATGTTAAAATACAGTATACAGCAGGAGATATAACAAGATATATATATATATATATATATATATATATATATATATATATATATATATATATATATATATATATATATACAGGAAAAATAGTTACACATGGTTAATACCAGAATAAATATACAAATTAAATCAGCATTAGGAGAAGACCTAGGGCCAGATTTATGAAAGCTTGCACGGAGTTGTAGAGTAGTATAAGATGTGAAACAGGCAATATGTCTGCCGTGCTATCCAGGAACAGCCGACAGGGGTGTGCACGAGAACTGCTAAAGCTACACTTGCACGGACAGCGTCATGGTATGCAAATTACCTCATTTGCCGCTGAAAGCTATGCAAATGAGGTAAACTTGCAATCCAGGAAACAATAAAATGTCCGTGGAAGATTAGTGTTATCTGCAGAAATGTACTCCGTTGGTAACAAAGTACTGTTGTTCGAATAGCTAAACGGAGCTATGACAGCTCCAAATAACGATGCATACAGTTGAGGAAGCATGCCAATGGCCAAATATAAGGCCATTGACATTTATAAATGTTTAAAATGATTAAAATTTAACTTTTTTCTTTTCCCCAATCGACGATGTTTAAGCATAGCGCAACACCGCGCAAACGTGCAGCGCTTTAAAAAACAAGAAAATAATTTAAAAATAGCCAAAAATAGGCATTTTCACTAAAAAGCTTATCCTGCCATGCAAGTGAATGGTAGGCTGAAGACAGCATGGCCACTGAGTAGTGGTTGCTAAGGGGGGAAGCTCAGTGTGAGAGATGTAACCATGCATTAGTAGGCAATCCTATGCAAATTAGGATAAGGATAGTGAATCCCAATTTTCCCCAGCATGTGAGCCATGCCCAAAGAGTGTAAGAGTAGATGTAGGTGAGTAGTATAGTAGAATATAGGTGACATCATCAGGGGGTGTGTCAGAAAGGCTGTAAGCTAATTGGAGCACAGTGGCTTGTGTTTGCCCTGTGTTGCTCAGGATTGCAAGAGGTGTGCCTACAGTTGTCCTATTTGAAAACCTGAAACCAAAAGTGCACACTGTTAAAAAATTGGAAATTTCTTGCAAACATGCACACAGCATGTGTGCGCATGTGTGCATGCGTCTGCGTGTGTTTGCGCTTGTTTGCACAGTGCTGCCCTGGGTGGAAACAGAAAGGGAAAAGAAGTAGTAGGAAGTTAACCAAGGAGAACTAGCAGAGCTGCCAGGTGAAATATATCAGAATCAGCCAATTACACAGGCAGCAGACTAGCCCAGCCCAGCCCAGCCCAGCACTTTAAACTCTGCAAACAGCATCCCCCCCTGTTTTTTCCCAAGAACTCTGCAACACTGCAGTATACAAAGAGGGAAAGTTTAAAAAGCTTAAGTCAGACAAAATGTTAGGGGCTGCTCTTGCTATCATAAACCAACATGTGCAAGGTGCTGAGGATGGTGATGTTGTGAATGCTGCTCTGCAACCCACAGTGAGGAGACAGAGAAGAGTGTACAGACCCAGGGTAACCTACCAGGGGCTACATGAGCTGGAGATAGTGGAGCGCTATAGGGTGGACAGAGACCTCCTGCACAAATTGTTGAGCTGTGCCAGCCATGCCTCACACACAGAACCAACAGAAGGGAACCCATCCCAGGGGATACCAAGGTATGTGTTGGCATAAGAATACTAGCTACAGGTACCTTCCAGAGACCGACTGGTGATATGATGGGTATTTCACAGGCATCAGCATCCAGGGTAGTCCACCAGTTCCTGGATGCAAATTTCAGTCAGCAACATACTGAAAGGTCATACTGGGCATGCTCACACACTTAAACAAACGAAGCAAATGTCAGTCAAGAACATACTGAAAGGTCATACTGGGCATGCTGACACACTTAGGCCATGTCTGAGTATAGCAGTGGGCCACACATATCTGGCAGTTGCATTTCTTACTTCAGACACTTGTCACTATTCACCAATCCTGCCTTGCGCACACAGTGATATGAAAACAGACCCATATAATATATTGGACCCCTGTCATAATCAAACTATGTACTACAAGTACTTAAGTTGTTCAAAGAAAGTGAAAATCCAAAGAAGGTCAATAAATATCCGATCAGTATCATCAAGAAACAATAAGAACTCCTACGTTATCCAAGCCATGTTCTGGCAAAAATATTGCCAAAGAGTCCATAGAGAACCATGAAGCTTTCTTTCGATATCTCATAAGTATCATTGTAAACTCATATATGTTCTGAGTCAGTGCAAAGTGTAAATGACTACATGTTCATGACTCACATTGCCAACAACTTGCCAGACAGGTTCATACATATTTACCCTCCTCTCACTGACAAAAGGGCCCATTACCATATCTGGAGATTGTGAAAACCCAGAAATCACATATACAATGGTTAAACAGCTCTATACAATCCTAAAAACACTGTGTCTATGGGATGACATGGTTTCCCTGGCTGTGTCATATGTGAACTCCAAAGCAAACGTTTGGCACACTCCACAAGTGTTTGTGCACAACACACCATGGGAACTATTGTCTTATAAGCCTAATAAGCCTGATCTGCAAGGCCATGGAGTCCATCATTATGGAACTCATAAACAGAGCTATTGGGAGCCTACAAATACCCAACCCTACCCATTTTTGGTTTGGTCAGGGGCAGATTATGGTTCCTAAACCTGCCAGATAGTTTTCAAGGCAGATACCCAGGACAGACATCAATGAAATGAGTTATACACAGCCTACAGAGACCTTGAAAAGCCCTTTTCCAACATCCCACACACATGTCGTATCCAAAAAATCAACAACTTGTGCATAAACACATATGTCATCTGATGGATTGCCAACTGGGGCACAAATAGATCCCACAAGGTTAAAATTGTGGTCTCAATGTTGGACTGTAAGCTGGTAACAACTGCTATCCCCCATGGTTCAGTCCTGGGACCCCTCGTGTCTGGTGTATACTTTTCAGAAATGCAGTCAAACACATGAGGGCTATGGTTAGCAAAGTTTGTGGATGACTGCAAAAAGGTTGTCATAATCGATGTTTGGGACAACAGAGACATCCTTAAAAAGGGTCTCAGTCAGACAGATGTGGTGTCAAAATTATGGCCTTGAGCTACAGTCATACAAATGCCACATAGGTGCCAACACCCTAAATATGGAGGTAATAATAATGGATCTATGAACACATGTGGATAGTCATCTCTACTTCCAAAAACACATTCACAAAGTGGTTAGAAAATCATGCTATGTGTTCCCACAAATTGCCAAGGTCTTTGCATGTAGGTCAAAGGAGGTTCCCTCTACTCATCAGTCATCATACCCATCAGAGAGTATCATGGCACACTTGCGATGAATCTGACTAGGCACCTTCAGCAGCTGGAAAGACCACTGAAGTACCTCAACAAGAGGATTATTGGCCTCAAACTGTTGCCCCAAGCAACAAGACTGAATATAACTCAGTCTGTACTATGTTGTATACTATCTACTCAGACAATCGCTGCCCAACAGACAGGTCCATGGCCAATGCAGAACTGATGTACATGTGCTATCTGAAGTAAACCCAAGCTCACTGTGCCACATACTCTAGGGATATCATCATCACAACAATAAATAGAACATGTTGGAGGGATACATTACTAACCTACAGACTTCCCTTGCTTTGAAACAGGCTCCCAACCTACATTAAGCTGAATCCCTCACTGACACTCTTCCAGAGGAGCCTTGATGAGTGTATGTGAAACTGAACTGTCACACCATGGATCACTTCATCAGCTCTACTACACAGAGGCCTAGGGAACTAACCCCATGTGTGGTGATAGTTGCACACTCTGGCCATACTAATATATGCCTTCAGGCAGATAGCCTATTACCTACCTATGTACCTATATATATGTAGGGGGAATACAGTATAATAAGCCAAAGATGGATGGGCAGAGATGTGTGTAAGAGAGTGACCATGACAGGGAGCCATCCAGGACTGTCCCACCCAGCAAACATCCCAATGGCACAAAATACATGAGGTGCACATCTCACCCCCTGTACATAACAGCCACCAGTATCTGTAAGCATTACAGTGTATGTGGTCCATGTGCCTGCTGTACAACATGACTGTACAATGAAGTACACATCCACTATATGTAGACATGTACCTGTCACATAGGTTCATAGGTATGTAGTAGACTATCTTCACAAAAGCATATATTAGCCTAGGCAAGTTGTGCAGATTTCACCACCCCATTGGGTAGTCTCCTAAGCCTTAGTTCTAATAGTTAGTACCCTAAGCCCCTTTCTAGTGGGGCTGTTGATGTGATGCCTGCCGTGAATTGTCTGTTTCCCATCCACTCATCAACGTTCCTATTGAAGAGTGTCAGCAAGGGGCTCTGTCTGACGTACATTGGGACTCTGTTCCACAGTAAGGCAAGTGTCTGGGATGGTACTCTTTCCCAGCAGCATATTGTATTCATTGTTGTGATGAGGTTCATATCCCTAGAGTGTGTAGTGTGACTCAATTTTGTTATCTGTAGATGGAGCATGTTCAACAGTTATGTGTTGGACATGGCTCTGTATGTTAGGCAGAGTGTGCCTCTGAGTAGGCGGTACGCAACGAAGAA
>NC_056728.1:1987543858-1987691358 GCF_019279795.1 Protopterus annectens | reverse complement strand
TGTAAAGGATTTAACAACTATTCAGCTTCCAAAAACTTCAGGGAGGGCATCTTTTAGACACACAAACCATTAGTACGTTTGAGCTAAGATAACTAAAAAGGGAGATTTGGGTGCCAAGATCTTCATAGCTTTCATGCCAGCTGAGAAAGGGAGACTGAGTCCTGAGAGGATATTGCTAGGAAATGAATAAATACATATCCACACCCTGGCATGAAAAACACACATAAAACCAAGGGGATGGAGGGAGGGACTGACTACTGCAGTAGTGATTATTTGAACATCTGCTGTTATGGGAAGTTTACTTACCCATCTATACTATGTTCTTCATATTGATCACTGCTGTAGTAGCCTAAGCTATATAGGTATATTAATATAGCTTAGAACAACTGGGAGGTGGAAGGGGGAAGGCTTGAGCCCTAGGGAATGCTTCTAGCAAAGTTTGTCCTAGACCTGGAAAAGGGATCTAGTTTGTAATGCTTTGCAAAAGTATGCAGATGACCAATTTATTCATTCTCGAATACTTCTAAAGTCCAACACTTTCCAAAATGCCACAGATGAAGCCCAGACTCAGATAGAATGAGCCTTGACCTTGGAATAGTTTTGTTGTGGTGGGAATAACACTAAGTAATCTGAGAGACAACCATTTGAAATAGTATGCTTTGACACAGTTTGCCTATTTTCAAATTCACAAGGCATGAACAACTGATCAAAAGTTCTGAAAGATTTTGTTTTATCAAGATTGTACTTGAGTTGTCGGTAGACATCCAAGGTATGAAGAATCTTTTCTGCCTTATTCCTGGGTTCAGGAAAGAGCACAGGGAGAAGGATAGACTGGCTTAAAGTATATCTAGATACCACTTTAAGCATAAAAGAAGGATTTGTTCTCTAAGAAACCATACCTTTGTAGAAGATGAGATTTTATTTATTTATTTTATTTTATTTTACATTTGTTAACCGGGATGGTCTGACTGGACACAGGTCCATTTTCAGTGGAGGACTGGGGAGAAAAACTCCACAGTAAGTAAAATTTTACACAATATGTTAAAATACAGTATACAGAGAATTTTCAAACAATACGTTAAAATGCAGTATACAGCAGAAGATATAACAAGACATATATATATATATATATATATATATATATATATATATATATATATATATATATACAGGAAAAAATAGTTACACATGGTTAATACCGTGATAAGTATACAAATTAAATCAGCATTAGGAGAAGACCTTGGGCCGGATTTATGAAAGCTTGCATGGAGTTGTAGAGTAGTGTAAGACATCAAACAGGCAATATGTCTGCCATGCGATCCAGGAACAGCCGGCAGGGGTGTGCACGAGAGCTGCTAAAGCTGCTCTTGCACGGACAGCATCATGGTATGCAAATTACCTAATTTGCTGCTGAAAGCTATGCAAATGAGGTAAATTTGCAATCCAGGAAACACTAAACTGTCCGTGGAAGATTAGTGTTATCTGCAGAAATGTACTTCGTTGGTAACGAAGTACCATTCTTCAAATAGCTAAACAGAGCTATGACAGCACCAAATAAAGGATGCATACAGTTGAGGAAGCATGCCAATGGCCAAATATAAGGCCATTGGCATTTATAAATGTTTAAAATTATTAAAATCTAACTTTTTTCTTTTCCCCGATCTCCGATGTTTAAGCATAGCGCAGCACTGCGCAAACATGCGGTGCTTTAAAAGCAAGAAAATAATTTAAAAATAGCCAAAAATAGGCATTTTCACTAAAAAGCTTATCCTGCCATGCAGGTGAATGGCAGGCTGAAGACAACATGGCCACTGAATAGTGGTTGCTAAGGGGGGAAGCTCAGTGTGAGAGATGTAACCATGCATTAGTAGGCAATCCTATGCAAATTAGGATAAGGATAGTGAATCCCAATTTTCCCCAGCATGTGAGCCATGTCCCAAGAGTGTAAGAGTAGGAGTAGGTGAGTAGTAGAGTAGAATATAGGTGACATCATGAGGGGTTGTGTCAGAAAGACTGTAAGCTAATTGGAGCACAGTGGCTTATGTTTGCCCTGAGTTGCTCAGGATTGCAAGAGGCGTGCCTACAGTTGTCCTATTTGAAAACCTGAAACCAAAGGTGCACACTGTTAAAAGATCAGAAATTTCTTGCAAACATGCACACAGCGTGTGCGCTCATGTGTGCTCATGTGTGCTCATGTGTGCGTGTGCATGCCTGTGCTCATATGTGCATGCATGTGCGCGTGTTTGCGCTTGTTTGCACGGCACTGCCCCAGGCGGAAACAGAAAGGGAAAAGAAGTAGTAGGAAGTTAACCAAGGAGAACTAGCAGAGCTGCCAGGTGAAATATACCAGAATTGGCCAATTACATAGGCAGCAGACTATCCCAGCCCAGCCCAGCACTTTAAACTCTGCAAACAGCATTCCTCCCTGTTTTTTTTCCCAATAACTCTGCAACACTGCAGTATACAAAGAGGGAAAGCTTAAAAAGCTTAAGTCAGACAAAATGTTAGGGGCTGCTCTTGCTATCATAAACCAACATGTGCAAGGTGCTGATGGTGGTGATGTTGTGAATGCTGCTGAGCAACCCACAGTGACGAGACGGAGAAGAGTGTACAGACCAAGGGTAACCTACCAGGGGCTACATGAGCTGGAGACAGTGGACTGCCATAGGGTGGACAGAGACCTCCTGCAGCAAATTGTTGAGCTGTGCCAGCCACGCCTCACACACAGACCCAACAGAGGGGAACCCATCCCAGTGGATACCAAGGTATGTGTTGGCATAAGAATACTAGCTGCAGGTACCTTCCAGAGACCAACTGGTGATATGATGGGGATTTCACAGGCATCAGCATCCAGGGTACTCCTCCAGTTTCTGGATGCCATGTCAGCACATGTCGGTGACCAAGTATATTTCCCCAATTCCCATGAGGCATTGGCCAGCAATATCGTCTTTTCCACCAAATAGCAGAATACCCTGAGGCAGTGGGTGCAATAGACTGCATGCACATACACATCAAAGCACCACTCAGTGAGTGGGGTAGGGTCTACATCAACTGTAAGGGCTTCCCTCCATCAACTGCCAGATCATGTGCGATGCCCTGGGCATAATAATGAATGTGTGCTGGCTGCCCTGGAAGCTATCACAATTCCCACATCTGGCATCTGACACAGCTGTACCAGAAATTTGCCAGTGGGGACATCCCTGATGGTCACCTAGTGGGGGATGCTGGATACACACTGGAACCGTGGCTGATGACACCCATCAGAAATGCACACACACCTGAACAAGAACTCCATAATGAGGCACACGCACAGACAAGAAACATAACTGAGTGTGTGTTTGGGATGCTCAAGTCATGGTTCCGGTGCCACGTCACATCTTATGGCTCCTTGCAGTACTTACCAACTACATGTACACAAATTGTTATGGTATATGCCATGCTACAAAATATGATCCTGCGGAAACAGCTGCAGCAGGAACAGCATGGGGCTGGGCCAAACAGCCCCCCGCCATTGCCAAGGCCTGCACAGGCACAGCCTGACTCAGAGGAGGAACAACCTGAGCCTGCCCCAGTAGGCAGAAGGAGGCGTGCCCAATATGCCCTGACCTTGGCAAAGAGGCAACGCATAGCACTTACACTGACTCAGTAGGAACCCTGGAAATGACACCGCTCTCTGACTTGCACATACAGTAAAAGGAATGCCTAATTTGACACTACTTGTTTTCAAACATGTATAGGGAGTGTACTATGTGCATCTGACATAGACAGCCATGCAGCACCACCTGAGGCATGGGTGCCCTATTTTAAGCAATATAAAGCACTGTAAAGCACATTTTACCAGTATTGAGCATATTTAAATACAATTGCGCTGCACAACGTCGGGCAACATCGGGCAATGTTGGGCAATGGTGGGCAAAGTCGGGCAAAGTCGAGAAAAGTCAGGTAAATGCGCTCACACCTGCTTTACTGTTCCTTAACCAGTCAGGTCTGCCCAGCAGGAAAATAAAAAGCAGTGACAGGGCGCGAACTCAGGATACTGTGCACTACAGTCACAATACTGAACCACTAAGCCATGACAGCATTTCACTGGCACAGACACAACTTAAGTCACTCACACATACCAGTTGGGGGGGGGTCACATAGCTAACAGTCACAGCCAGCAGGACAATTGTAGACAAATGCAAACACAAACAAATGCTGTATCATGGCCTCTGAACAGGCATATGAGTAACCTCCCCCCAGGCCTATGCAGACACATAACAGCAGGCCAGGCAGTGTGATGTGGGTTGGGTAGGCTATGAAGTCACAAATTCATATGCGTGTAATTGGAAGCTAAGGTGTGTAGTAGAGTGGTATGCCTCAAGCCAGTATGATAGGCAAGAGTACAGACTGAAATGGAGTACCTGACATAGCAGTGCAGGCCTAGCAAATGTGTATTAGTGTCAGGTGTACACCTCATCCTATGTACACCCACAGTAGTAATCAGGTGTGCCCCCCCCAGGTAGAAATGTACAAATAATAGCTGCCCCCCCTGTATTTAGAAATGTTGATAAGTCTATGCAAATTGACTTATGGAAGCTCTGCAGGCACAGCGTGCTTCCTGTCGATGTACAACACAAAGGTGAGCCCTGAAGTAAAAACCAACTTGATTTTTAACACACATATAGTATATATGCCCATAGTGGGCATGCTCACACACTTAGGCCATGTCTGAGTACAGCAGTGGGCCACACATATCTGGCAGTTTCAGTTCTTACTCCAGACACTTGTCACTATTCACCAATCCTGCCTTGCGCACACAGTGATATGAAAACAGACCCATATAATATACTGGACCCCTGTCATAATCAAACTATGTACTACAAGTACTTAAGTTGTTTAACGAAAGTGAAAATCCAAAGAAGATCAATAAATATCCGATTAGTATTACCAAGAAACAATGAGCACTCCTAACATTATCCAAACCATATTCTGGCAAAAATATTGCCAAAGAGTGCATAGAGAACCATGAAGCTTTCTTTCGCTATGTCATAAATATCAATGTAAACTCATATATGTTCTTAGTCAGTGCAAAGTGTAAATGACTACATGTACATGACTGACATTGCCAACAACTTGTCAGACAGGTTCATACATATTTACCCCACTCTCACTGACAAAAGGACCCATTACCATACCTGGAGATTGTGAAAACTGAGAAATCACATATACAATGGTTAAACAGCTCTATCCAAACCTAAAAACATGGTGTCTATGGGATAACATGGTTCCCCTAGCTGTGTCATATGTGAACTCTAAAACAAACAGACCCTGCACCTGAAAAGTCTGTTGAGACTCACCCTCTGTACAGGATATGAAACTGTTGAATGGGTTACAGCAACATTTGGCACACTCCACAAGTGTTGGTGCACAAAAGACCATGGGAACTATTGTCTTATAAGTCTAATAAGCCTGATCTGCAAGGCCATGGAGTCCATCATTATGGAACTCATAAACAGAGCTATTGGGAGCCTACAAACACCCACTCCTACCCATTTTGGTTTGGTCAAGGGCAGATCATGGTTCCTAAACCTGCTAGACAGTTTTCAAGGCAGATACCCAGGACATACATCAATGAAATGAGCTATACATGGCCTACATAGATTTTTAAAAGCCCTTTTCCAACATCCCACACACATGTCGTATCCACAAAATCAACAACCTGTGCATAAACATGTATGTCATCTGATGGATTGCCAACTGGGGCACAGATAGATCCCACAAGGTAAGATTTGTGGTCTCCCTGTTGGACTGTAAGCTGGTAACAACTGCTATCCCCCATGGATCAGTCCTGGGACCCCTCCTGTCTGGTGTATACTTTTCAGAAATACAGTCAAACACATGAGGGCTATGGTTAGCAAAGTTTGTGGATGACTGCAAAAAGGTTGTCATAATTGATGTTTGGGACAACAGCAACATCCTTAAAAAGGGTCTCAGTCAGACAGATGTGGTGTCAAAATTATGGCCTCAAGCTGCAGTCATACAAATACCACATAGGTGCCAACACCCTAAATATGGAGGTAATAATAAGGGATCTATGGACACATGTGGATAGTCATCTCTACTTCCCGAAACACATTCACAAAGCGGTTAGAAAATCATGCTATGTGTTCCTACATATTGCCAAGGTCTTTGCATGTAGGTCAAAGGAGGTTCCCTCTACTCATCAGTCATCAGACCCATCAGAGAGTATCATGGCACACTTGCGATGAATCTGACTAGGCACCTTCAGCACCTGGAAGGACCACTGAAGTACCTCAACAAGAGGATTACTGGCCTCAAACTGTTGCCCCATGCAACAAGACTGAATTTAACTCAGTCTACACTCTGTTGCATACTGTCTACTCAGGCGATCTCTGCCCAACAGACAGGTCCATGTCCAATGCAGAACTGATGTACATGCGCTATCTGAAGTAAACCCAAGCTCACTGTGCCACATGCTCTAGGGATATCATCATCACAACAATAAACAGAACATGTTGGAGGGATACATTACTAACTTACAGACTTCCCTTGCTTTGGAACAGGCTCCCAACCTACATTATGCTGAGTCCCTCACTGACAGTCTTCCAGAGGAGCCTTGATGAGTGTATGTGAAACTGAACTGTCACACCATGGATCACTTCATCAGCTCTACTACACAGAGGCCTAGGGAACTAACCCCATGTGTGGTGATAGCTGCACACTCTGGCCATACTAATATATGCCTTCAGGCAGATAGCCTATTACCTACCAATGTACCTATATATATGTAGGGGGAACACAGTATAATAAGCCAAAGATGGATGGGCAGAGATGTGTGTAAGAGGGTGACCATGACAGGGAGCCATCCAGGACTGTCCCACCCAGCACACTTCCCAATGGCACAAAAGACATGAGGTGCACATCTCACCCACTGTACATAGCCACCAGTATCTGTAAGCATTACATTGTATGTGGTCCATGTGCCTGCTGAACAACATGACTGTACAATGAAGTACACATCTACTATCTGTAGACATGTACCTTTCACATAGGTTCATAGGTATGTAGTAGACTATCTTCATGAAGGCATATATTAGCCTAGGTAAGTTGTGCAGCTTTCACCACCCCATTGGGTAGTCTCCTAAGCCCTAGTTCTAATAGTTAGTAACCTAAACTCCTTTCTAGTGGGGCTGTTGATGTGATGCCTGGCGTGAATTGTCTGTTTCCCATCTACCCATCAAGGTTCCTATTGAAGAATGTCAGCAAGGGGCTCTGTCTGATGTACATTGGGACTCTGTTCCATAGTAAGGTAAGTGTCTGGGATGGTACTCTTTCCCAGCAGCATATTATATTCATTGTTGTGATGAGGTTCATATCCCTGGAGTGTGTAGTGTGACTCAATTTTGTTATCCATAGATGGAGCATGTTCAGCAGTTATGTGTTGGGACATGGCGCTGTATGTTAGGCAGAGTGTGCCTCTGAGTAGATGGTATGCAACAAAGAACAAATTTATTTTACCAGTTGTGTTGCATAACACAACTGTTTGAGGGCAGTAATCTTCTTGTTGAGGTACCTCTGTTGTCTCTACAACTGCTAGATATGCTTAGTCGAGTACATCCAAAATGGCACATTGTACTCAATGATGGGTCTGATGACTTAAGAGTAGAGGGCCACCGCTACCTGTTTTGATCCTGATGCAAACCCTTTGTTGATTAGATGGGCCACATAGATTAAATAATCACTTTGGCAACATGGTTTTCAAAGGAAAGATGACTATCTACTTGAGTCTCCAGATCCCTTATTACCTTGTCAGTTTTTAGGGGGTAACACCTATGTGGTAGTTTGTGGGTACTTTGTTTTCACCAAGGGATTACTATGCATTCTTTCACATTGAGCTTGAGGCCATGATTCTGACACCACACATCTGTCCCATAGAATCCCTTCTGGAGAATATTTGTGTCATCCAAGGAATCTATTATGGCAAACACTTTACAGTTCCCAGCAAACTTAGTCAACCACAACCCTCCTGTGTTGGCATGTACTTTTGAGAAGTCTATACCAAACAGGAGGGACCCCAAGACTGAACCCTGGGGGACACCAGTTGTTACCGTGTAGAGCCTGACATGTAGCCAGCAACTTTTAATTTGAGGGATCTATCTGTGAGCCAGTTTGCAATCCATCTTGTGATGTATGGATTCATGCCCAAGTTGGTGAGTTCATCTATGATACCTGACTACGGAATGGTGTCAAAGGCCTTAGCAAGGTATAGGTAGGCTGTGTGGAGCTCATTTCAATCATCTGTAGCCTGGGTAACTGTCTCAAAGAAATCCACCCAGTTCAGGAGGCATGATCTGCATTTGATGAAGCCAAACTGGGTGTGCTCAACTGTGTGAAGGTTCCCAATGTCTTTATTGTTGACTTCCATTAAGATTGGCTCCATTGCCTTGCAGATTAGACTCGTCAGGCTCATAGAGCATGAATGCCAAGGGTCTTTTGTGCCCCACCCATGTGGAGTGGGAAGAATGTTGCTGTGCAACATTCTATGGGTACATATCCTGTGGAGAGGATGTAGAGAGGTGTAGGTATCCTTGATGAATATGGATATATCCCCACCCTATGTGCGATGATCCAGGTTCTGATGCTGGAAGGTATGGAATGAGTAGTATCCTGGTAGTGCTGGTGTGCTCTCTGGAGCCTTGAACTAGGTTTCTGTTACTGCACAGATATCAATAATCTCCATACTGAGAAGTGCCTCGAGTGTGTATATTTGGAGGCTGAGACTTCTGGCAATGAGTAGCATTTAGCTCACTTTATGGTTATTTGTGTTGGTTACGGGGTTTACTTTGTCTTGAGTGACCAGTGTTCCACACTTGAAGTCAACGCCTCATTACTCTCTGATTTGACCATAAGCTAATTACCCTATATATCCACATTCTGCCCCCTCCCCCCATTAAGGAAACCATGTTAAAAAATTTCTCCACAGCCAACTTCATGCTTCTTAAGACAGAAGTGGTGAACTTCAGGACACCCATGCAGATGGACAATACAGTTACGACTACTGAATACTGCACAATTGCACTTTATAAGCACTTACATGAGTGCATGGATCATGCTATCCCAAACAGAACCAATACGCTATCCTCTGAATGTTCACTGGGGCAGTAGTCTAAGCTTCTTGGGTCATACTTTGTAAAGGATTTAACAACTATTCAGCTTCCAAAAACTTCAGGGAGGGCATCTTTTAGACACACAAACCATTAGTACGTTTGAGCTAAGATAACTAAAAAGGGAGATTTGGGTGCCAAGATCTTCATAGCTTTCATGCCAGCTGAGAAAGGGAGACTGAGTCCTGAGAGGATATTGCTAGGAAATGAATAAATACATATCCACACCCTGGCATGAAAAACACACATAAAACCAAGGGGATGGAGGGAGGGACTGACTACTGCAGTAGTGATTATTTGAACATCTGCTGTTATGGGAAGTTTACTTACCCATCTATACTATGTTCTTCATATTGATCACTGCTGTAGTAGCCTAAGCTATATAGGTATATTAATATAGCTTAGAACAACTGGGAGGTGGAAGGGGGAAGGCTTCGGGAGCCCCTAGGGAATGCTTCTAGCAAAGTTTGTCCTAGACCTGGAAAAGGGATCTAGTTTGTAATGCTTTGCAAAAGTATGCAGATGACCAATTTATTCATTCTCGAATACTTCTAAAGTCCAACACTTTCCAAAATGCCACAGATGAAGCCCAGACTCAGATAGAATGAGCCTTGACCTTGGAATAGTTTTGTTGTGGTGGGAATAACACTAAGTAATCTGAGAGACAACCATTTGGAAATAGTATGCTTTGACACAGTTTGCCTATTTTCAAATTCACAAGGCATGAACAACTGATCAAAAGTTCTGAAAGATTTTGTTTTATCAAGATTGTACTTGAGTTGTCGGTAGACATCCAAGGTATGAAGAATCTTTTCTGCCTTATTCCTGGGTTCAGGAAAGAGCACAGGGAGAAGGATAGACTGGCTTAAAGTATATCTAGATACCACTTTAAGCATAAAAGAAGGATTTGTTCTCTAAGAAACCATACCTTTGTAGAAGATGAGATTTTATTTATTTATTTTATTTTATTTTACATTTGTTAACCGGGATGGTCTGACTGGACACAGGTCCATTTTCAGTGGAGGACTGGGGAGAAAAACTCCACAGTAAGTAAAATTTTACACAATATGTTAAAATACAGTATACAGAGAATTTTCAAACAATACGTTAAAATGCAGTATACAGCAGAAGATATAACAAGACATATATATATATATATATATATATATATATATATATATATATATATATATATATATACAGGAAAAAATAGTTACACATGGTTAATACCGTGATAAGTATACAAATTAAATCAGCATTAGGAGAAGACCTTGGGCCGGATTTATGAAAGCTTGCATGGAGTTGTAGAGTAGTGTAAGACATCAAACAGGCAATATGTCTGCCATGCGATCCAGGAACAGCCGGCAGGGGTGTGCACGAGCTGCTAAAGCTGCTCTTGCACGGACAGCATCATGGTATGCAAATTACCTAATTTGCTGCTGAAAGCTATGCAAATGAGGTAAATTTGCAATCCAGGAAACACTAAACTGTCCGTGGAAGATTAGTGTTATCTGCAGAAATGTACTGCTGGTAACGGTACCATTCTTCAAATAGCTAAACAGAGCTATGACAGCACCAAATAAAGGATGCATACAGTTGAGGAAGCATGCCAATGGCCAAATATAAGGCCATTGGCATTTATAAATGTTTAAAATTATTAAAATCTAACTTTTTCTTTTCCCCGATCTCCGATGTTTAAGCATAGCGCAGCACTGCGAAACATGCGGTGCTTTAAAAGCAAGAAAATAATTTAAAATAGCCAAAAATAGGCATTTTCACTAAAAAGCTTATCCTGCCATGCAGGTGAATGGCAGGCTGAAGACAACATGGCCACTGAATAGTGGTTGCTAAGGGGGGAAGCTCAGTGTGAGAGATGTAACCATGCATTAGTAGGCAATCCTATGCAAATTAGGATAAGGATAGTGAATCCCAATTTTCCCCAGCATGTGAGCCATGTCCCAAGAGTGTAAGAGTAGGAGTAGGTGAGTAGTAGAGTAGAATATAGGTGACATCATGAGGGGTTGTGTCAGAAAGACTGTAAGCTAATTGGAGCACAGTGGCTTATGTTTGCCCTGAGTTGCTCAGGATTGCAAGAGGCGTGCCTACAGTTGTCCTATTTGAAAACCTGAAACCAAAGGTGCACACTGTTAAAAGATCAGAAATTTCTTGCAAACATGCACACAGCGTGTGCGCTCATGTGTGCTCATGTGTGCTCATGTGTGCGTGTGCATGCCTGTGCTCATATGTGCATGCATGTGCGCGTGTTTGCGCTTGTTTGCACGGCACTGCCCCAGGCGGAAACAGAAAGGGAAAAGAAGTAGTAGGAAGTTAACCAAGGAGAACTAGCAGAGCTGCCAGGTGAAATATACCAGAATTGGCCAATTACATAGGCAGCAGACTATCCCAGCCCAGCCCAGCACTTTAAACTCTGCAAACAGCATTCCTCCCTGTTTTTTTTCCCAAGAACTCTGCAACACTGCAGTATACAAAGAGGGAAAGCTTAAAAAGCTTAAGTCAGACAAAATGTTAGGGGCTGCTCTTGCTATCATAAACCAACATGTGCAAGGTGCTGATGGTGGTGATGTTGTGAATGCTGCTGAGCAACCCACAGTGACGAGACGGAGAAGAGTGTACAGACCAAGGGTAACCTACCAGGGGCTACATGAGCTGGAGACAGTGGACTGCCATAGGGTGGACAGAGACCTCCTGCAGCAAATTGTTGAGCTGTGCCAGCCACGCCTCACACACAGACCCAACAGAGGGGAACCCATCCCAGTGGATACCAAGGTATGTGTTGGCATAAGAATACTAGCTGCAGGTACCTTCCAGAGACCAACTGGTGATATGATGGGGATTTCACAGGCATCAGCATCCAGGGTACTCCTCCAGTTTCTGGATGCCATGTCAGCACATGTCGGTGACCAAGTATATTTCCCCAATTCCCATGAGGCATTGGCCAGCAATATGCGTCTTTTCCACCAAATAGCAGAATACCCTGAGGCAGTGGGTGCAATAGACTGCATGCACATACACATCAAAGCACCACTCAGTGAGTGGGGTAGGGTCTACATCAACTGTAAGGGCTTCCCCTCCATCAACTGCCAGATCATGTGCGATGCCCTGGGCATAATAATGAATGTGTGTGCTGGCTGCCCTGGAAGCTATCACAATTCCCACATCTGGCATCTGACACAGCTGTACCATAAATTTGCCAGTGGGGACATCCCTGATGGTCACCTAGTGGGGGATGCTGGATACACACTGGAACCGTGGCTGATGACACCCATCAGAAATGCACACACACCTGAACAAGAACTCCATAATGAGGCACACGCACAGACAAGAAACATAACTGAGTGTGTGTTTGGGATGCTCAAGTCATGGTTCCGGTGCCACGTCACATCTTATGGCTCCTTGCAGTACTTACCAACTACATGTACACAAATTGTTATGGTATATGCCATGCTACAAAATATGATCCTGCGGAAACAGCTGCAGCAGGAACAGCATGGGCTGGGCCAAACAGCCCCCGCCATTGCCAAGGCCTGCACAGGCACAGCCTGACTCAGAGGAGGAACAACCTGAGCCTGCCCCAGTAGGCAGAAGGAGGCGTGCCCAATATGCCCTGACCTTGGCAAAGAGGCAACGCATAGCACTTACACTGACTCAGTAGGAACCCTGGAAATGACACCGCTCTCTGACTTGCACATACAGTAAAAGGAATGCCTAATTTGACACTACTTGTTTTCAAACATGTATAGGGAGTGTACTATGTGCATCTGACATAGACAGCCATGCAGCACCACCTGAGGCATGGGTGCCCTATTTTAAGCAATATAAAGCACTGTAAAGCACATTTTACCAGTATTGAGCATATTTAAATACAATTGCGCTGCACAACGTCGGGCAACATCGGGCAATGTTGGGCAATGGTGGGCAAAGTCGGGCAAAGTCGAGAAAAGTCAGGTAAATGCGCTCACACCTGCTTTACTGTTCCTTAACCAGTCAGGTCTGCCCAGCAGGAAAATAAAAAGCAGTGACAGGGCGCGAACTCAGGATACTGTGCACTACAGTCACAATACTGAACCACTAAGCCATGACAGCATTTCACTGGCACAGACACAACTTAAGTCACTCACACATACCAGTTGGGGGGGGTCACATAGCTAACAGTCACAGCCAGCAGGACAATTGTAGACAAATGCAAACACAAACAAATGCTGTATCATGGCCTCTGAACAGGCATATGAGTAACCTCCCCCCAGGCCTATGCAGACACATAACAGCAGGCCAGGCAGTGTGATGTGGGTTGGGTAGGCTATGAAGTCACAAATTCATATGCGTGTAATTGGAAGCTAAGGTGTGTAGTAGAGTGGTATGCCTCAAGCCAGTATGATAGGCAAGAGTACAGACTGAAATGGAGTACCTGACATAGCAGTGCAGGCCTAGCAAATGTGTATTAGTGTCAGGTGTACACCTCATCCTATGTACACCCACAGTAGTAATCAGGTGTGCCCCCCCCAGGTAGAAATGTACAAATAATAGCTGCCCCCCCTGTATTTAGAAATGTTGATAAGTCTATGCAAATTGACTTATGGAAGCTCTGCAGGCACAGCGTGCTTCCTGTCGATGTACAACACAAAGGTGAGCCCTGAAGTAAAAACCAACTTGATTTTTAACACATATAGTATATATGCCCATAGTGGGCATGCTCACACACTTAGGCCATGTCTGAGTACAGCAGTGGGCCACACATATCTGGCAGTTTCAGTTCTTACTCCAGACACTTGTCACTATTCACCAATCCTGCCTTGCACACAGTGATATGAAAACAGACCCATATAATATACTGGACCCTGTCATAATCAAACTATGTACTACAAGTACTTAAGTTGTTTAACGAAAGTGAAAATCCAAAGAAGATCAATAAATATCCGATTAGTATTACCAAGAAACAATGAGCACTCCTAACATTATCCAAACCATATTCTGGCAAAAATATTGCCAAAGAGTGCATAGAGAACCATGAAGCTTTCTTTCGCTATGTCATAAATATCAATGTAAACTCATATATGTTCTTAGTCAGTGCAAAGTGTAAATGACTACATGTACATGACTGACATTGCCAACAACTTGTCAGACAGGTTCATACATATTTACCCCTCTCACTGACAAAAGGACCCATTACCATACCTGGAGATTGGGAAAACTGAGAAATCACATATACAATGGTTAAACAGCTCTATCCAAACCTAAAAACATGGTGTCTATGGGATAACATGGTTCCCCTAGCTGTGTCATATGTGAACTCTAAAACAAACAGACCCTGCACCTGAAAAGTCTGTTGAGACTCACCCTCTGTACAGGATATGAAACTGTTGAATGGGTTACAGCAACATTTGGCACACTCCACAAGTGTTGGTGCACAAAAGACCATGGGAACTATTGTCTTATAAGTCTAATAAGCCTGATCTGCAAGGCCATGGAGTCCATCATTATGGAACTCATAAACAGAGCTATTGGGAGCCTACAAACACCCACTCCTACCCACTTTGGTTTGGTCAAGGGCAGATCATGGTTCCTAAACCTGCTAGACAGTTTTCAAGGCAGATACCCAGGACATACATCAATGAAATGAGCTATACATGGCCTACATAGATTTTAAAAGCCTTTTTCCAACATCCCACACACATGTCGTATCCACAAAATCAACAACCTGTGCATAAACATGTATGTCATCTGATGGATTGCCAACTGGGGCACAGATAGATCCCACAAGGTAAGATTTGTGGTCTCCCTGTTGGACTGTAAGCTGGTAACAACTGCTATCCCCCATGGATCAGTCCTGGGACCCCTCCTGTCTGGTGTATACTTTTCAGAAATACAGTCAAACACATGAGGGCTATGGTTAGCAAAGTTTGTGGATGACTGCAAAAAGGTTGTCATAATTGATGTTTGGGACAACAGCAACATCCTTAAAAGGGTCTCAGTCAGACAGATGTGGTGTCAAAATTATGGCCTCAAGCTGCAGTCATACAAATACCACATAGGTGCCAACACCCTAAATATGGAGGTAATAATAAGGGATCTATGGACACATGTGGATAGTCATCTCTACTTCCCGAAACACATTCACAAAGCGGTTAGAAAATCATGCTATGTGTTCCTACATATTGCCAAGGTCTTTGCATGTAGGTCAAAGGAGGTTCCCTCTACTCATCAGTCATCAGACCCATCAGAGAGTATCATGGCACACTTGCGATGAATCTGACTAGGCACCTTCAGCACCTGGAAGGACCACTGAAGTACCTCAACAAGAGGATTACTGGCCTCAAACTGTTGCCCCATGCAACAAGACTGAATTTAACTCAGTCTACACTCTGTTGCATACTGTCTACTCAGGCGATCTCTGCCCAACAGACAGGTCCATGTCCAATGCAGAACTGATGTACATGCGCTATCTGAAGTAAACCCAAGCTCACTGTGCCACATGCTCTAGGGATATCATCATCACAACAATAAACAGAACATGTTGGAGGGATACATTACTAACTTACAGACTTCCCTTGCTTTGGAACAGGCTCCCAACCTACATTATGCTGAGTCCCTCACTGACAGTCTTCCAGAGGAGCCTTGATGAGTGTATGTGAAACTGAACTGTCACACCATGGATCACTTCATCAGCTCTACTACACAGAGGCCTAGGGAACTAACCCCATGTGTGGTGATAGCTGCACACTCTGGCCATACTAATATATGCCTTCAGGCAGATAGCCTATTACCTACCAATGTACCTATATATATGTAGGGGGAACACAGTATAATAAGCCAAAGATGGATGGGCAGAGATGTGTGTAAGAGGGTGACCATGACAGGGAGCCATCCAGGACTGTCCCACCCAGCACACTTCCCAATGGCACAAAGACATGAGGTGCACATCTCACCCACTGTACATAGCCACCAGTATCTGTAAGCATTACATTGTATGTGGTCCATGTGCCTGCTGAACAACATGACTGTACAATGAAGTACACATCTACTATCTGTAGACATGTACCTTTCACATAGGTTCATAGGTATGTAGTAGACTATCTTCATGAAGGCATATATTAGCCTAGGTAAGTTGTGCAGCTTTCACCACCCCATTGGGTAGTCTCCTAAGCCCTAGTTCTAATAGTTAGTAACCTAAACTCCTTTCTAGTGGGGCTGTTGATGTGATGCCTGGCGTGAATTGTCTGTTTCCCATCTACCCATCAAGGTTCCTATTGAAGAATGTCAGCAAGGGGCTCTGTCTGATGTACATTGGGACTCTGTTCCATAGTAAGGTAAGTGTCTGGGATGGTACTCTTTCCCAGCAGCATATTATATTCATTGTTGTGATGAGGTTCATATCCCTGGAGTGTGTAGTGTGACTCAATTTTGTTATCCATAGATGGAGCATGTTCAGCAGTTATGTGTTGGGACATGGCGCTGTATGTTAGGCAGAGTGTGCCTCTGAGTAGATGGTATGCAACAAAGAACAAATTTAGTTTTACCAGTTGTGTTGCATAACACAACTGTTTGAGGGCAGTAATCTTCTTGTTGAGGTACCTCTGTTGTCTCTACAACTGCTAGATATGCTTAGTCGAGTACATCCAAAATGGCACATTGTACTCAATGATGGGTCTGATGACTTAAGAGTAGAGGGCCACCGCTACCTGTTTTGATCCTGATGCAAACCCTTTGTTGATTAGATGGGCCACATAGGATTAAATAATCACTTTGGCAACATGGTTTTCAAAGGAAAGATGACTATCTACTTGAGTCTCCAGATCCCTTATTACCTTGTCAGTTTTTAGGGGGTAACACCTATGTGGTAGTTTGTGGGTACTTTGTTTTCACCAAAGGGGATTACTATGCATTCTTTCACATTGAGCTTGAGGCCATGATTCTGACACCACACATCTGTCCCATAGAATCCCTTCTGGAGAATATTTGTGTCATCCAAGGAATCTATTATGGCAAACACTTTACAGTTCCCAGCAAACTTAGTCAACCACAACCCTCCTGTGTTGGCATGTACTTTTGAGAAGTCTATACCAAACAGGAGGGACCCCAAGACTGAACCCTGGGGGACACCAGTTGTTACCGGTGTAGAGCCTGACATGTAGCCAGCAACTTTTAATTTGAGGGATCTATCTGTGAGCCAGTTTGCAATCCATCTTGTGATGTATGGATTCATGCCCAAGTTGGTGAGTTCATCTATGATACCTGACTACGGAATGGTGTCAAAGGCCTTAGCAAGGTATAGGTAGGCTGTGTGGAGCTCATTTCAATCATCTGTAGCCTGGGTAACTGTCTCAAAGAAATCCACCCAGTTCAGGAGGCATGATCTGCATTTGATGAAGCCAAACTGGGTGTGCTCAACTGTGTGAAGGTTCCCAATGTCTTTATTGTTGACTTCCATTAAGATTGGCTCCATTGCCTTGCAGATTAGACTCGTCAGGCTCATAGAGCATGAATGCCAAGGGTCTTTTGTGCCCCCACCCATGTGGAGTGGGAAGAATGTTGCTGTGCAACATTCTATGGGTACATATCCTGTGGAGAGGATGTAGAGAGAGGTGTAGGTATCCTTGATGAATATGGATATATCCCCACCCTATGTGCGATGATCCAGGTTCTGATGCTGGAAGGTATGGAATGAGTAGTATCCTGGTAGTGCTGGTGTGCTCTCTGGAGCCTTGAACTAGGTTTCTGTTACTGCACAGATATCAATAATCTCCATACTGAGAAGTGCCTCGAGTGTGTATATTTGGAGGCTGAGACTTCTGGCAATGAGTAGCATTTAGCTCACTTTATGGTTATTTGTGTTGGTTACGGGGTTTACTTTGTCTTGAGTGACCAGTGTTCCACACTTGAAGTCAACGCCTCATTACTCTCTGATTTGACCATAAGCTAATTACCCTATATATCCACATTCTGCCCCCTCCCCCCATTAAGGAAACCATGTTAAAAAATTTCTCCACAGCCAACTTCATGCTTCTTAAGACAGAAGTGGTGAACTTCAGGACACCCATGCAGATGGACAATACAGTTACGACTACTGAATACTGCACAATTGCACTTTATAAGCACTTACATGAGTGCATGGATCATGCTATCCCAAACAGAACCAATACGCTATCCTCCAAGAATAGGAAGCCAATCTGGTGGTCCCCTGCCATAAACAAACTGTACAACAGAAGGAAGAAACTGTTGCAAAAGAGGGTAAAACCCCATGAGTAGAGGAGCTCCCTGGTCAGCCTCAGCAAAAAGGTGCGATCCCTGATAAAATCTTCCAAAGCTAATTATGAAAACAAAATTGCCACTGATTGTAAAGACAACCACAAAGCATTCTATAGCTATGTCAAGAATCTCAAGGATGTATAGGCCCTAGGGCTGATAGCCTAGTACCAACCTATGAACCTATGAACCTATGAACCAATGGCAACACTCAGATCTGCTTTGAGTTACAGCACAATGGCACTAAATATAAAGACCCAAGTGATATTGCCAACGTCCTGCAGATAGGATCAGTGCTAACTTTACCCCCCTCTCACCCATGAAAGAGCCCATCTCTATACTGGAAAAATGCAAAGTTGCTTTCATCACGGCTGCACAGGTAAAAACCATACTCTCCAAAGCCAGGAACACAGCATCCATGGGACCAGACAAGATCCCAGGCTGCCTTCTGCATGGACTACAGAATGAACTGGCACCACACCTAAGTACCATGTTCAATCATAGCCTCACCTCAGGCTTTGTGCCTGCTGAATGGCACACAGAGATGGTTATCCCACTACACAAGGGGCAGCCACCATGGACCCAGCAACTAGCGCCCCATTAGCCTGATGAGCCTGGTCTGCAAGGCCATGGAACGTATCATCATGGAACTTATAAACAAAGACATTAGTAATCTCCAAACTCTGGACCACAACCAGTTCAGGTTTGTAAAAGGCAGATCATATCTCCTAAACCTGATAGACTTCTTTGAAGCAGTCACCAAAGCCATAGACAAGGGTAAGGTGGTTCACACAGCCTATCTAGATCTTGCCAAGGCTTTCAACCCCATCCCCCACTCTGGAATTACAGATAAACTCACTAAACTAGGTATAAATCCCTATGTCAGAAGATGGGTTGCCAACTGGCTTACTGACATAACCCACACTGTGAATGTAGCAGACTCCAAATCCGACTTCAGACCAGTGACAAGTGGAGTACCACAGGGTTTAGTCCTGTGTCCTGTCCTGTTTCCCTGAAGTACAGGCTAACACAGAAGGTCTTCGGCTAATGAAGTTCCCAGATGACTGCGAACTAGGAGCCATAATCAAAACTACTAACAATGTGGACATCCTACAAAAGGGCCTCACTGAGACAGATGCCTGGTGTCAAAGCCATGGCCTCAAGCTCAATGTCAAAAAGTGCATTGTCATCCCCTTTGGTAAAAACTCTGTACCCATGAACTACAACATAGGTGGTAGTATACTTAACACTGAAAGTGTGATAAGAGACCTTGGAACACAGGTGGACAGTAGTCTCTCCTTTGATAATCACATCGCCACAGTAGTCAGGAAATCCTTCTACGTGGCACACCTCATCACAAAAGGTTTCTCGTAGAAAAAAAGAGGTCATTGTTCCCCTCTACTCATCACTCATTAGATCCATTATAGAGTACAACACCCCTTTTGGTTTGTACCTCACAAGACATCTACAACAACTGGAAAGCCCACAGAAATACCTCACAAAGAGGATTACTGGTCTCAAATACATGCCCTACACAGACCGTCTCAAAACACTCCAGCTTTACTCTGTCGCATATCGCCTACTCAGAGGTGATCTCTGCCTAACATACAAAGCTATGTCAAACACAGAGCTGTTGGACATGCTCCACTTAAAGAAATCACAGTCCCTCCAAGCTTCCGTCCCAAAACCCGGACCAAAATACAAAAGGAGGGGGTGTATCCATTTTCATAAAGGATACCCACACCTCCAGGTTAGTGGCACAGCACGAGGCCTCAGAGACCATCCAAGTGCAACTAACAGTGGGCAAAGCTGTTTATCAGATCGTAGCCTGCTACAGATCACCTACCTTGTCTCAGGATCCTCACTCAGCATTCTTGAGAACACTGGAAAATATAAAGGTCCTACCAAAGACCATGATATTAGGAGATTTCAACTACCCAAACACTGACTGGGAGAATTGCTCAAGTACAAACTCCTTTGCCCAACACTTCCTAGAGTTTATAAACTCAAATGCCCTGGAACAGCTGCTCAGAATGCCCACTAGAGGTGACAACATACTGGACCTGATCATCACCAACATGGGGGAATCAGTGTTCCCCACCAGAGGTAAACCCCTCGCTGGTAAGATCGGATCATAAAGTAATCACACTAGACATCCACATCCCGATCCCACCCCCAGTCAAGGAAACCACTGTGAAAAACTTTTCAAAAGCAAACTTCACACTTCTCAAGACCGAACTGGAAAGTTTCAAAGCCCCCTTGCTACAGGATAATGCTATCCAATCCACAGAATCCTTTACAAGTGCATTCTATGAGCATCTACAGTGATGCATGGATCGAGCCATCCCAAGTAAAACCAAGACTCACTCCTCCAAAAAGAGGTCCTTGGCCATAGATAAGCTATACAACAGAAGGAGGAAACTACTACATGATAGAGCAAAATTCCAAAAAGGAAAGGCATCACTGATCAATATTAGCAAGAAACTACAATCGCTCATAAAATAATCCAAGGCCAGTTTCTAAAGAAAAATTGCCAAGGAATCTAAAGATAATCACAAAGTCTTCTTTAGCTATATCAAATATTTAGGTGGCAACTCTCAGATATACTCTGAGCTACTGCAAAATGGCAAAAAATACACTGAACCAACTGACATTGCCAATATCCTGGCGGACAAGGTCAGTGCAAACTTCACCCCCCCCTCACCCCCAAAAGGGCCCATATCCATCCCAGAAGAATGCAGAGACCCAGACATCACGGACATGCAGTTAAAAGCAGCCATCTCTAAAGCTAAGAACACAGCATCAATGGGACCGGATGGTGTCCCAGGCTGCATCTTACACGAGCTCCAAACGGAACTAAACCCTCACCTAAATTCACTCTTCAGACTCAGTATTACCACAGGCTATGTTCCCAAAGAATAGAGTACAGCAACAGTTATCCTGCTCCACAAAGGTGGTGCCACAACAGAACCTGGGAACTATCGCCCTATAAGCCTGACCAGCCTGGTCTGCAAATCTATGGAGTGAATTATCGTGGAACTCATAAACAGAGACATTGGGAACCTCCAGACTCTGGACCATACCCAATTAGGCTTTGTTAAAGGCAGATCCTGCCTCCTAAACCTAGTTGACTTCCTTGAAACAGTTATCAAGGCCATAGATGAAGGGAAAGTAGCCCACACAGCCTACCTGGACCTCGCTAAGGCCTTCAGCACCATTCCCCACTCTGGCATCATAGACAAGCTTATCAGCTTGAACATTAACCCCTATGTCACGAGATGGGTGGCCAAATGGCTCACGGATAGGACACACATGGTCAGAGGTGTGGGTGCCATGTCCGACTCTAAACCAGTCACAAGTGGCGTCCCACAGGGCTCGGTCCTGGGACCCCTCCTGTTCGGTATATACTTCTCGGACGTACAGGCAAGCACAGGAGGACTATGGCTGACCAAGTTCGCAGATGACTGCAAACTGGGGGCCATAACTGACTCTCCGGCTGACACAGACATCCTCCAGAAGGGTCTTACAGAGACAGATACCTGGTGTCAAAACCATGGCCTCAAGCTGAATGCCAAAAAATGCATAGTCATCCCATTTGGAAAAAACAAAGTGCCCACGAATTACCACATAGGTGGTAATCCACTAGGTACGGAAAATGTAATTAGGGACCTGGGGACCCAGGTAGATAGTAACTTCTCCTTTGATAATCATATTGCCAAAGTGATTAGAAATTCCTTCTATGTAGCCCACCTAATCATGAACGGGTTCACCTCTAGATCAAGAGAGGTCATTGTGCCCCTCTACTCATCACTCATTAGGCCCATAATAGAGTACAATGCCCCATTTGGTATGTACCTTAATCAGCACATGCAACAGCTGGAAAGACCACAGAATTGCCTCACCAAAACGATCATGGGCCTCAAAGAGATGCCCTATGCAGCTCGACTAAAGAAACTCCAGCTCTACTCGGTTGCTTACTGCCTGCTCAGAGGTGATCTATGCCTGATGTATAAGGCCATGTCCAACCCAGAATTAATGGACATGCTCCACCTCAAGAAAACTAAATCTCTTGAGCCACATGCTCTAGTGAATTAAACCTCAGCACAGCAATAAACAGGATGTGCTGGAGGGATAGATTCCTGTCCCAGAGACTTCCCTTGCTGTGGAATAGAATCCCAGTTTATGTTAGGCAGAGCCCCTCACTGACTCTCTTCAAGAGGAATTTTGACAAGTGGATGGGAAATCGTAAATTTACCCCTGGGATAACTTCAGTGGCCCTGCTAGACAGAGGCCCAGGAAACTAATTTAAAAGGGAGGTGAATCCAACACATTCTGGCTAGGCTTATAAATGCCCTTGGGCAGATAGCCTAGTACCTACCTATGAAGCTATGAACCTACCTAGGGACCTAAACCTTGTCACCACAATAAACAGAACATGCCGGAGGGATAGATTCCTGTCCCAGAGACTTCCCATACTCCGGAATAAACTAGCTATCTATATCAAACAAAGCTCCTCATTAGCACTCTTCAAGAAAAATTGTGATGATTGGATGGGAAATAGGAAATTCACCCACAGGGATCACTTCTGTGTCTCTGCTCGACACTGGCACAGGAAAATAAATTTCTTGGGTGACAAAAGCCAGGGTACCTTTTTGGCTGGGCCTGTATAGGCCCCAGGGCCAATAGCTTAGTATCTACCTATGAACCTATGAACCTTTGAGCCTTGCCTAAAAAAGGTAATATGGGGACAGCAAGTGCCTTGGCCAGTCTTCAGAAGCATAGGGGCGACAGGTGCAAACCCTCTGTAGCGAAGCAACGAGACTTGTCTATCATGTCATGACAGGCAGACAGAGACTGGATTCCCTATGAATTACACCAGAAGCTCAGCCAATTGTTGAAGTTTATCGTCTTTCTGTTATATTGCAGTATCATGTAGGTGAAGGTAAGATGCTACTCAAGGTCAGGGTTATACCAGCCTGGGCTACATGATCATAGAGCTAATATATATCCCGTGTCATGTTGTCCTGGGAGGTATTTCTCAGATCATTCACACTGACATGTACAAAGAACACGTCATATTTGCACCTGTTCTGGAGTGATGTAAGTGTTTGTGTTATGTGGCAGATCATAGCACCTGACAGACAACTGACAGTAACCTTCCCCTTGTCCAGCCGAGTGAGTGGAACATCTGTGTGCCTGACTATGAAGTCACCTATTACTAGTGTGTTGGGTATGTTGTTTTGCCTTAGGACCTGTTGTGAGGCACACTGCTTTGGTGTATTATGTGTTTTCTGGCATGTGCTTGGAGGTGCATGTTGCTTGCTTGTCTGCTTAGGAGGACACTCTCTCTTTTCAGATTGATATTTGTATTCTCCGAGTATGGTAATGTGTATTTATGTGTGTGTTTTTCTGGTGCTTATATTGTAGGTCTATGTGAGACAGTTGGTGTTGTGGTTGTATGACCCTACTCCTCCTAACTGTACTGTCCAGTTTTGGGTTGACAGAGCTTAGCCATTGGTTTGATCCTGTGTGTGCCAGCATGTGTTGCATCAACCCATATATGATATGGTCATGGCCTATGCATACAATACACTTACAATACACCTAGTATGATAAGCCTGCTGATGTTAGCAAATGTGAAAAAAACCTTTGGGCAAACTGTCAGCAAGTAATGTCTGTATTGCACCCTGTAACTCCATATTGCTTTCTGAAGTGTAAAGACGTACTTAGTTTGGATTAACCCCGCATTTGCCAGCTGTGTGTGTGTGTGTGTGTGTGTATGGTGTGTGTGTGTGTGTGTGTGTGTGTGTGTGTGTGTGTGTGTCTGTCTCTCCCTGGGGAGAGAGCAACCTTTTTGGAGACTACTCACACCCCTTAAAAGTGGTATACTCATCTTTGTCAAGTCTGATGATGTCACCATCCTACAAATATACCTGTGGAAAAGATGAGCCCTAATAATATGTATAGCTCATCGTGTAAATGTGTGCTATTATAATATCGTTAGGTAGGAGTTTGAATCCTGCACTTGCCACCTGTGTATGTCTCTCTGGGGAAGAGCAGCCATTTTGGAGACTACTCACACCCCTTAAAAGTGGTATACTCATCTTTGTTAAGTCTGATGATGTCACCATCCTACAAATATACCTGTGGAAAGAAGAACTCCCAGTAATGTTTATAGCGCATCGAGTAAATGTGTACTGCTGTCGTATCATAATGCAATTAGGCAGGGGTTCATATCCAGGACTTGCTAAGTGTGTGTGTCTTCCTGGAGAGGATCAACCTTTTTGGAGACTACTCACACCCCTTAAAAGTGATATACTCATCTTTGTCAAGTCTGAGGATGTCACCATCCTACAAATATACCTGTGGAAAAAAGCAGTGCCAGTGATGTGCATAGCTTGTCATGTAAATGCATACTGCTCTAATATCATAATGTAGTTAGATAGGGGTTTGAATCCTGCACTTGCTGTGTGTGTTTCTCTCTGGGAAAGAGCAATCTTCTTGGAGACTACTCACACCCCTTTAAAGTGGTATACTCATCTTTTTAAGTCTGAAGATGTCAGCATCCTACAAATATACCTGTGAAAAAGCAAAACCCTAGTAATGTGTATAGTGCATTGTGTAAATGTGTACTGCTGTAATATCATAATGTACTTAGGAAGGAGTTTGACTCTTGCACTTGCTGACTGTGTGTGTCCCAGGTGTGTGACACCGTTGGTCAATGTGGAGTGGGTTTTGATTTTTCTAGTATATGACATATCACAATGACAACTATATGTGCATTACACATGTAAGGTAGCTGTGGGGCAAAGCCATATACATACATGTGACCTCAATTATTTCATAGGTGGGTACTCTGCTTTCTCCATGAATGTATCTGTTATCTTTGCCAGAGCATGCTGGCACTTTCCAGACCTTAGGTCACTTCTGTATGCTAGTGACAAGCTTAGTCACTGCAGTGATCCCTGGGCTACGTCTTCTGTTTCACATCCACTCACCATGGTTTCTATTGAAGAGTGTGAGTGAGGGTTTATGCTTGAGGTATATTTGAATCCTGTTCCAAAGCAAGCAAAGTCTGGCAAAGATGACTAATCATTATAGGTGTGCAACAACCTCTGTTGATCTGCATGCAAACCCATTATTGCTTATGTGCTGCACAGAGGGATTTCCAAAACCCTTTGGTAATGTGATTAACAAAGGAGAGATGACTAAACACATGGCTCTATGTATACATTAGTACCTGTTCCACATTTTGGGGGCTACTACCTATGTTGTACTCTGGGGATACTTTGTTTTCTAAAAGTGGATAACTATGCTTTCTTTGGCTTATAGCTTTATAGCATGAGTTTGACACCAGGTATCTGTCTCTATGATACCCTTTTGGTGGATGTGTGTGTCATCTTCAAGATTCCTCTTGAAAAGAGTCAGTGAGGGGCTCTGTCTAACATGAATAGAATCCTAGTCCATGTTAGACAGAGCCCCTCCTGACTCTCTTCAAGAGGAATCTTGACGAGTGGATGGGAGATCGTAGGTTTACCCCGTGGTCACTTCTGTGTCACTGCTAGATAGAGGCACAGTAAACTAACCTTAAAAAGGGCACAGTAAACTCATTCCAAGGGGTGGTGAAAGCCAAACACACTCTGGCTAGGCTTGTAAATGCCCTAGGGCAGATAGCCTAGTATGAACCTATGAACCTATCTGGAGAATAAAGTATAGCCCACAGTATGCATTTACACCAAACGTGGGCAGACATATCCCTACTGTGTTTGCTTGTACCTAAGAAAGCTATATGCCAAACAGGAGTGGTCCCAGGACTGAGTGCAGGGGAATACCACTTGTTACTGGCATAGAATTGTACATGGAGGTTGCAAATGTTATTGTGCATCCTACATCTGTGCGTCAGTTGTCAATCCATCATCTAACAATCGTTTATGGTCAGTCTGTTGAGGATATGTATAATACCAGAATGTGGGATGAGTATGAATTGCTGGTGAGCTATAGCTTGGCTGTGTGGACCTCCCTTCCCTCACCGATAGCCTTGTTAACTGGCTTGAAGACTACTAGGTGTAGGAGCCATGATTTGGCCTTTAGATAACCTAAGTGGGTATGGTGCAGTGTTTGCAGGTTCATAATGTCTCTGTTAATGGGTTCCATAATGTTGTGCTCCATAGCCTTCCCAATAACATTTGTCTGGCTTATAGGGTGAGAGTTTCCAGGATCTGTTGTAGTTCTACCCTTAATCAATTTATGTTAACATTTGCACTGGGTGTGATGAGGGTTGACAGGTTTAGGAATAAGTATATTAGAGAGTCAGCCCAGGTCTGAAGGTTAGTACACCATGCCAGATAGGCAGGATTAAGTTGGATTGTACATGTGCTGAGTATATTGTGAAATAGATGCTAAGGATGAAGCTGCCAGGCAACAGGAAAAGAGGAATGCCTAAGATGAGGTTTATGGCTCTGGTGAGAGAGGACATGCAGGTAGATGGTGTGACAGCACAAGATGCAGAGGGCAGGAAGAAATGGAAACAGATGATCTACTGTGGCGACCCCTAATGGGAGCATCCAAAAGGAGTAGAATAAGACGTTGTAGCTCAACCCTTGTGGACTGTGAACACCATTACCATGTATCATTCCACAAGTATCTAACCATATAGAGGCTGCATCTGGACAGAGTGCTTAGCTGAGTGGTGACTTCATATGCCAGCTTTTGTATGACACAGCCAGGGACACTGTCCAGTAGCATTGCCACTGTGGTTTGGACTTTGGTAAAGAGATGTTTTAACTAGAGTGTCTTTGAATCATCAGGTTTTACATTATTCAGGTCTGGAAATGTGACCCTTGTGTAGTGACAGGGTGGTGAAATCCACATTCAAACTGTCTGACAAGAAATTGGTAATGTCAGTCAGATAAGTGTACTTTGTGACCATTTACATAAACTGTGACCCGATCTGAGATTTCCCCTGTAGATTATACACAACACTAAAGAAAGCTTTAGTGTTGTCTTTGGAATCCTTGCCATTTTGTATTTTGAAGCTTGCCTTGTATGTTTATTGAGGGATTGTATTTTCCCAATGATACTGACCAGAGAGGTTATCCCTTCTTGGTATGTAACTCTTTTTTGGTACAACTTCACACTTTCTATTATATATTTAGTTTATGGCAGGGGTCCATGAGACTAATGCACCTTTACTGTATAAGTGAGAATTTTTTGTGTTTGTGATAGCACGGTCCATGCAACCCTGTAGGTGAACAGTATGCATTAATAAAGGATTATGCAGCTGGGACGGTGTTAACTTTAGTAACGGAAACCAATGACAGATAGCAACAACAGCATCACCCACAGCGCAGTGTCAACCCATGTCATACACACACATGTGTACTCAAGTTACAAAATGTGCGTAGTACAATGCATACTGGCCACCAATAAAAACTATGGAGTGTTAACACTGGCCAATACAGGGCATGTCACCCTGCCCATGTGTCCAATATGCATGTACATGCAGACAGTGCACCTCCACCATGTTCACAAATGGACACCTGCAAATCTGTGTTGCACACACACCACACTTACTGTCCACTGTATAACACATGCTGACAGAACTACACACATCAGCCAAGTGGCACATGGGCAAACAAAACACAATTGGAATAAACACTGGTGAAAACAATACAACATTGCTAATTACAGCTTTAATGCATCATGCCTGTTCAGCTACACCTTCAAGGATATCAGGATATCATTACACTTTACTGCTGACAACATGCTACACATCCAACCATTGCGATACTTTATTAAAGTCACCCTGTGCATCAGCACCATGTTAGCCTGTTCCTGCATCAATGTTGCAGATGACAGGAGGTGGCACATGTTTCATCATTTGTACAGGGTGTGTTGTTGGTTTGCCAGAGGCCTACACTGAGCCATACAATCGGCATGTGTGTGTGAGTGTGTGTGTGAGGGCCATGAGTACTGTTATGGGCCAGTGCTAATGTAATGTGTGCTGGTATGTGTTTGCCCTAGGTTTCTGGTTTATGCGTGTGTGTCTGCATGCACACAGTTCCATCATGTGGCTGCCATATATGGGGATTTGTGAGACAGCTACAGACTGTACCTGGCAGGCTTTACAGATCACCATCTCTGACCACGGATACGGAACCTGTCCCTGGCAGGGTTGTTACAGACAGTATCAGGTACTAATCCAGATTGGGTACTATCTAAAGAGGTCGACATATATCCACTGGATCCAGGTCCCTGCTGGGAGTGGCCAGAGCCACGTGCACGTGGTCTGCTAGGACGGTCTATGGACAGCCCCCCCCAACATTGCTGGGGCTGGTACTGGCACTACAGGAGCGGCTGTGACTACCTGGACGTCCATGGTGACCTCCAGCTGCTGATGTTGCTGGCATACATCCACATCGACATCTCAACCATCCCGCATTGTCCTGACACATGGACATGACATTGTGGAGGACATCCAATGTCTCAACCCAACGTCTATCAATGACCTCAGTGTAGTTACGTATGGCACCTTCTAGGTCATGGATACTGTCATTTACAGAGGTGTTATGAGCCCTCTGTGCCTTAGTCCCTATCTGGTGTACTGCTCCATTCATGTCTGTGCCTCCATGACAGTCTGGAACATGCGTGTGGTAGAAAGAGGTGTGGCACATCTGCCAGGGGCATGATGACCAGCAGTGCTCTGACGAGAACCCCTGGGCATCTGCCTATGTGGTACCATTCCAGACATCTGGCTATGGCTGCTGTGTGCTGATACATGTGCCATAGATACCACACTGTCCTGGCCAGTGCCAACCGTACACTGTCCCTCAGCTAAGGGCAATGGTGATGATGGATGTACAGGCAGTATGACTGTGTGCTTGGATGGGGTGGAGACTTGAGTACTGTCAATTGGTGGCCAAACAACAGACCCTGACAAACCTGCCTGTGCCTCAACACACCTATCCTCATCATCACTGTCTGTCTCAGTGACATCAGGTTCCCTGCTGTACTGAACCAGCCTCACCTCGGCACCTATGAGAGAAAAACAGGAAACACACTTTAAGACCTGAACATGACTTCAGACCACATGCGCATGTGCACACATGTGCACGTGCACTCATACACACATGCACACATGCGCACATGCAAACATGTGCACATGCACACATGCGCACATGCACACAGGCACACACACAAATATACACTCCTCCCTAAAGCAGATACACACAACACCAGCAATCACAGAACATACACAATTGCAGGTGATGGTGGGGTACAGTATCACAAGAAAAACAGTCATATCACACATGTCAGCATGCAGGACATGTGTTGCTCAGCAGCATGCAGTGCAAGTGTAGTCAGTCCTTGTTACTAACAGTAAACATGGCTTTGATGCATGTGTTTTGTTATTAGGTGATGGTCCTCCCCCTGGAACACAATGCATACATGGACGCAACATTGCTGTGCAGGTATTTATAACCCTGTAATGTACTGTGCACCATAACTCACAGGTGTACATACCATTGCTGGATGAGTATCTGTATGTCAGATAGGTATCCAATGCTGATTACAGCCTCTGTGTCTTTAGCAAATAATTGTGGACACATTTTTAGCACATGCATGATGAGCATTCACACATCATCAGTGGTGCATGGATAATTGATGGAATACCATTTGGCCACATACCCAATGTACAGTACTTATGGTGAGTGTAAATCATATTGTGGACATGCCAGTCTCATCCTTGACATGGCATGCTAAAACACAACTGCATATTTAAACACTACACATACCCAATGTGTGTCATATGACCTAGTCACTCAATTGCATCACAAGACATATATGTGTCAGTTGTCCAAATGGTGATTGATATGCATACTTTTTAGTGGTGCATATATGTGCACACACGCAACATTAAGGTGTATAGCAATGAAAACTATGTGTAGTACTGTGGTTACAATAACTGGATGGGGTATAGTACCATAGGCCATCATCATGAAGCATCGAGTGGTCACTCAAGGCTACAAATGTTTCCCAAACCAGCACTAATCATGCTGTGCCGGAACTGTATGACCTTGGCTAAATTCACCATTTCATAACCAGTTATTACGTGAGTTTGTAAGGAGGCCAATAAGGTACATTCCTTGACATGAATGTGTAGTGTGTTGTAGAGTGTTTAAATGCCCCATGATAGGCCTCTACCCCTCAGGTATATTATGTGTAATGTGTGGATGAGATTTTGGATACTGGCGTGTGTCTTTACAGAAGGTTTGGGAATCCTTTATGTGTAGCATGTTAAAATGCTCTGTGTATGACATAGACATGTATCTTATGTGCATGTTGAGTAACAACTGTGCCTATCCAATGGTCACTACAGTCTAGCCAGATTTGTTTGAGATGGTCTGGGTATTGCATGTGTTTGAGGCAGCTAATCACATTAGTGAGATGTGCGTGCTCTTACACCAAACATGCACAGCATGCATTATGGGTAGGTGTGTTACATGTGTACATGGCCTACACCTTAACTATGACATGCACTTTTTATTTACAATAATAAATGTAGAACACACTCACCAGCATCTGTCCGCTGCCTTGATGTCACCCCAGAGGGACCTACATAGAGATGAGACAGTTTGTCAGTGGCCACAACTGTGGCCTTGCTACTGTGTGTTTGCAATCTTACAGTACAACAACAGTTTACATTCACAGGGCTACAGATTATGTTCCAAATGATCAGTATTGCACAACAACAGGCTCCACATCTTTGAACGACACAGTCCACATCTCACATATGCATGATCTACCAATACAGATAACCATAGTCTACAGATATGCAATGCTACCTGCATGCTCCATGTGTGCTTGCTGGTGGCTCCAACCTCCATCATGGTGTATATCTGCTGCTGTTGTTGTTGGGCCAGTGCCACCAGGCTCAGGAGCAGCTCCTCCCCTCTGGTGAGGGGTGGATGGATATTAACACCACCTCCTGTTGCAAGCTGTTGTCTACGCACATCACCAGCACGCTGACGGACATGTCTGAGAAGATCACTGCAGTGGTGGCGTACCTGCTCATATTTCCGGTTATGCAGGCCTACCTCATTTACCCTGCAGACAACATCTTGCCACATTGTAGTGCACTCCTGCTGGTCCTGGCTGGTTCATGAGAACATGAGATGGTAGTGCTGAATCATACTGTTAGTAATGATATCATCTTCAGCACTACTGTAACTGGGGTTCCTGCGATGGGCCATGATCCCTGAAAGACATAAATACAAAAATATGTCTGAGCAAGTCATATGGCACATTTAACATTATACAGTACAGATATCACTGAACTGCCATATATAGCAACCTATAAGCTAACCAAGAGTTAAACACTGTAACTGCCACTTATCATTGCTCACCCCACAACTGGTTGAAAGTGTCTTTCTCACTCTATATCTAATGAACCATGTTCTGCACAGCAACAAAATAAAATCACTATATAAGACTGTACAAGAGTACCTGGCACACTGTATGCAACACGATGCACCACATAGCCACAGCAGATATACATCAAGCTGATGTGTAAAGAAATATATCATCCATCACAATCAGTGTAAGGTCCAGTAAATGTATTACTATTATACCACACAACTTGTTAATGGCAAACCCATGGCCAAAATATGTGCACAATTGGGAATATAGGTTACATACTGCTGTGCTACACTATGAATGTTGCTAGATACGCAGTTATATGTTTTACCACACATGTCAAATGATGTTACAGACATGCCCACATACACATCATGCATAATTACAGGACACAAAGGTATGACAACCCAGATAAGCTTCAGTGTGTACTATACAGTACTGTGTGTCAGTATTTACACAACCTTAATCTTGAGAAATTTAATCTGTGATGAATACAGGGACCACACAAAACAGTTGATGCAAGCAATGTGGACATACACCATACTTTGCTGTACAGGCCCAGAGCTTCAAGTAGTACTACAGTACACACAGGATTTGCATTCAACATCGGTACCAATCAATAATCATAGATGTAGTGCTTTAGCCTCCAATTACAGACCCTAGTTAAAACCAAGGGACTTAATCACACTGTATGCAATAGCACTTGTTATGCCTAGCAACAGAATACACAGCTTTTGCTAGGATCAAAGCAAGGACCCATAATACCATGACATAAACAGTTTCCCACTAAGCTATCCCACAGATACATATCTTTGATGTATTCACAAACATATTGACCATCACAGTCAGTCAACAGTGCAGAGAATCTATTGCAACAAGTAGATGTAGGTGTGCATGAGTATATATATATATATATATATATATATATATATATATATATATATATATATATGTACATATACACATCCATTGGTCTACATATGTAGGCACATAAACATTTCACATTTCATAGTGAGAATATCAATTATACAAATGATGTAAGGTGTACAGTAATGTAATAAAATCGCACAGTCTTGGGATAAATGCATTGAAGGTATTCACAGCCCAGGTAGCTTTAGCAGGCCTTACTGGCTTCAACATTGCAAACTGAACAAACCACCCACAGTGTTTAACCACCACATGTCATATACCAGCACTGTATGCTGTCTTGTTTGTCACACACTAAAACCTAAATACAAATATGTGCATACTAACCTTCACCAACATATATAACTCCACCATTCACAAACAGTTGCAATATGTCCCCTGCTCTATGCACATATACAGATGTGAATATATATGACACATATATATTTCTCTGTATGTGTCCACACTGATGTAAGTCCCTGGACCTCACAGCTGAACTGTTGGGCCTTTCTGCAACACAAACAGGTGTCACATATGAACACACACTAACTTTAGGGGGGTATATATGGCTACATATGCTAGATAAGCATACTAGACTGCTACAGCAGTTGCCAGTGCTAAGCTACACTTTAATATGACTATCATGCATTGTTGTTCTGTCACACCCATGTTTATATAATGTCAGCGCTAATCCCCCCCAACAGCCATTGGCCACACTACTGTACAGAACACAGATAACATGGATCAGATCTTTGACATTTAATGCTGAGCTACACATTTCACAGACATGTCCCACTGCCTACAGGTACACACAGTATTGTCCATAGCAGTAGTTAAGCAGAACATCTGTGCAGAAAGACGTACTGCTGCCAGACATGAATGGTTCACATTATATAGACTATTCTTCAGTAACATCTACTACATGCCAGTAAATACATATGTGTCACATACCTTTCCTTTGTATGGTTTGGTAATATTTCTTTTTCTTTTTCCTTTTCTCTGTCTCTTTCTCTCTCTCTGTCTCTCTCTCTGTCAGTCTCTGCAATAGAGTGATTGAGTTTGTTGGCAGAGATTGCAGCCTGCTTTTGTTGGAATTTGTACATGAGCATGTGATGGCCTGTGCACCAATTAGTGGCCACCATTTGCTAACTGCATGTAGTCTGGTGGGCAGTAATTGCAGTAATCACTGTCATAGCAACCCAGTACTATAAATTGCTGACTCATCTAGGCATGGCCCTTTCAGCTTTCCAAGATGAAGATCATCCTTGTTTGCTGTGGACATCATTGTTTAAGAGAGATGGTTGGTACAGTTCTTATATCAGAAGCCAGGAGTGTAGCCAGAGATTTACATTTTGTACTCAGACCTAATGTTGCTGCTTCCAGTACCCACTTGTCAGTGTAGAAATGCAATCACCCCTCAAAATGCTACCCCGAGATACATGTAAAGATATACTTTCTTTTCAACTGTTACAATTAACTGCCATACAAAGCTAGTTATTGAGATGTATTCCTTTGGCACAAGAATTGTTTGTGAACTGCTATACTGTGAATATTCATTTACTCAGTTCTAAACAGTTTGTGCTTTTTTAGTGTTGACATTAGCATAAGCTGCTCAGAAAAACTGGACACGTTTCAGTACTGTGAGTATGCTTACCTACATGCTTGGTAAACCCTGCACACACAGGTGTATTCTACATTTGGGTAGGGTTGCAGAAGTACAGACAGCATAAGTACTATTGTGTGTATTTTATCTTGCTGGACTTACAGGGTTGCTGTGTACATGTTAGTTTATCAAGGCAAGTAGTCTGTCTGCGTAACTCCCAACTGTAGACCTATCCACATGATAGCCAGAGAATAGCCTGTTATTTTTTGTCTGTGCACCACACAGGTATTTTCAGCAATAGAGCAATGGCATTTTTACAGTTGGTTGCTACCAGTACATGGCTACATCCATTTGTTTTTCAGTGTTGTATTCCTATATAAGGGTATGCTTCCGAAACTCCTTCCAAAGCTATTTGTACAGTGTGTAACAGCAGAAAGGCTAATATGCCACTGTGTTTCTGCCTCTTCCAGACCTCTCAACCAATCAGGTACATATCTGAACAGACTCAGGGAAAAGTCAAGAAAAAGTCAGGGACAGTCAGGGACACCTTTAAAATATTAGTGCCATTAAGTTGAGACATTGAGAGAATCAGAGCATATGAATTAATACATCTTTTCTGAAGTAAAAGAAGTGCCTCACTCTTAATTATTGTCATTATTCATTAAGTGTAATTCACCACCTTTATGGCCAAAGTCAGTAGTTTTTGGAGGGATTCAGAGGGACGGAGCTAAAATTTGTTTCAAAATCAGGGACATCCCTGAAAATTAGGGACATTTGGGAAGTATGGCCTCTGCCCTAAACAGATATGCCAGTGTTTGTCCAGCTGTGATACTGTGTAGGGTTGTAAAGTTATGGTGTAACATTATTTCCTGCTAGAATGGCTGCTTCTCTTATCACAGTCATGTAATGTAATCCCACAACAACTATTGGTCAATATCCACAGGACAAGTTGTGTCATATGATAATCCTATTTTTACTTTGCATTCATTCATTCTGATGCATGATATATTTATTTAAGCATCAACTTGATGTATATATACCATGGCTTAGTGGTACTTTATGTTATGTAGTGTGTGCAAGGTCCGGTATTCAAGACTTACAGAGGTGTTTTATTTTGCTCCTGAGCAGAACAAGGGCTCTCATATACAGAGTGACTAAGGCACTTTTAAGCAGTTGTAAGCGTGTTTGCATGGGTTTGTGCATCTCTGGGCATTGCTTAGCCAAGTGCAAACAAGCACAAACTCGCTCAAACCCACTAATTACTGCTTAATAGTGCTTACTCCCGCTAACCCCGTGCTCATTTCTTTGAAAGAAAAGAAAAATGGGGAGATAGGAAAGTGGAGAAAAAGGGGCACAAAGAGGGAAAGACAGTATGGAAAATAGCTCGGGATGTGCAGGATGGGTGTAGGGAAGGTCCATAGCTGCCCATTTCTTCAACAGCAACAGCTGTGCATATGCAATAAATTTGGAGGTAGATATGAAGCTTTCAACCCCTGAGAGATGGGTGAGGACAACAAAGTATGTTGTAATGCCAATTAAATAACATTTCACGTGTCCAGTGGACATGTGTGCAAAATGGGCAGCTATGTATGGGGCATAATTTTTTTTTTGTGAGCAGATTGCCCTTTTTTTTCAGGTGAGAGTGGAATGTGGGGTAGGGGAAGTAGGTATATTTGGAGAGGTAGGTTTGGGAGGTAAACAGACAAGACAAACAAGACTCATACAGGGACGGTATATGACACGTGGTGGGTGAACACCTTTGACAGGGATGTTTCATGGTTTCCAACTGTTTTAAAAGTATGAAACTACACACTTTTGAGAATGCTCCTAAACAGAGCTTTCATTCCCTGAATTTACTTGTGCAAGAAATGCTGCTAACACACCTTCATTGTGGTTGCATTACTAATTAAGGCGAGGGTGTGTTGTATAAAAACCTGACTCTGACACTGCATTCTACTTCTGCCTCTGATGAAGCTGTAGTTTTAACCACAGCGAAAACGCTTGTTTTAATAATAAAGTGCGTTAAGGTTCAAGTTTTTTTCCGACTTCAGTGTGGCTTTATACGTGCAAGTGGATTTCAATTTCAGTGTTGCAGCTTATACTGCAAACAACCTTCACAATAAGGACTTTAACATTTTTTGGGGCTTTACGGTGCTTGTCCGAACTGCTTTTGTGCATTTTACTGGTTTCCGTTTGTTTGCTTTAACAGTATGTCTTCTGGCAGCCCTGACAGTCCGACTAGTCCACGATTATTCGCATCCAACAACGTAACTGTGGATGAAAGTAATGATCTTACCAGTTTAATCTGTGCATTAAACAAAAGAATGGATTCTCTTGTCAGCAAACTTGACGCTTTGGACCAGCGCGTCAATTTTACCACACAACAAGTCGCCGTATCACATCATCTACACCCAGCCTTACCTGCTAGAGGATTACAAAGAGGAGTGATGGGAACTCCTTCTGACACTAATTCTTTGCTGAACCTGGATTCCATACCTCCAGGTCAACCTGTCCGCAACGAGGACATTATTGAACCACCGAATGGTGTTCATTCCTTTAGGGACATCCTAACTGGTAGTCCTTCAACATCAAGGAACGGAGTTTCTTTACCAATGCCACCAGGGCTTATTGGTGTTCCGAACTTTGGGATTTGGATTCAAAACACAGACAACTTGAGGTTTGGTACACCTCTGGAACAACCGGCTATGGGGCTATCTAACTCTACGGTGAGTGAGAACACAATAACAGACAGTCTAAAAGACTTTGATAATAAACTATTGAAGCTGAAAAAACTTCAATTAGAGACAGTTTATTTTCAACAATGTATCTCAGAGAAAATTATTCCAAAAGGCTTGCGGTCCTCTTTTAACCCTACTGGAATTTTTAAAAATAATGGTTTTTGTGCTGACTTAAGGACATTGTTTGACAAACAAGGAATTGAGCTTATGGAATTGATCTCTAAACATTACAGCACACATATTACGAGATTAATTGAAGAAGTCAACCAACTGGACAGTTCCTTAAAACAAAACTTGCACTTTGATAGATACAAATACGATTACTCTCGTATTTTTTCCAGTATTGACAGTTTAGTGGATAAGTTAAAAGTGAACAAAAATAAAAAACTGGCAAGGGATAGGTTGAGCTATTCTAATGGAACAGCTTATCCTAAACTAATGGCTTCAACTAATATTCAAGTTGACAGTACTATTACAGAAACTGGGAATGAAAACAATGAGCCAAACCTAAGTGGAGGTGATGACTGGGATGAAACAGGAACGAACTTTAACTCAGGTGCACCTCCACGTGGCAACTATGTGAAAGTGCACAACACCAGGAGTGGGCAACAACACAACCAACAATGGTATGAAAATCAGGGAAGGCATTTTTTAGGGAACCCGAAACAGCGCCCTTATTACAACAAGAACTGGTCCAGATGATAGTAACAGGTGTCTCTACTCCCAATTCAACGCCTATCACTAACAACAACATGTTAGGTGACTTAAGTATCTTAACGAATGAAAAAGCCGACTTTAAATATATAATTTTTCTAGCTTTCACGTGCCTCCATCCCTGATAGAACTATTAGCATTCGGGAACACTTTTGTTCCTACAACTAAATGTAACCTTGTTAAGATGTTGATTGACTTGAAATGCTTTGTCAGGAAACTGAATTTGCATGTAATGTTTAACAATGATGTTACTAACATGAATACTAATTTGAAATTAGCTAGTACTTATAACCCCCCACTACACAACATTTTAACACTTTTTGAAAAAACTTGTGAATTGGACCTTAGACAAATGGTCACTATTTCACACACTAAAAATGACCGGTTAGACTATAACATCACAGAAGAACAACTACAAGGCTTGGAAAACTTATGTAAAGCACCAGTCAGGGTAGTAAAACCTGACAAAGGAGGTGGGCTTGTAATCTTTGACAACTTCCTATATATTAGTAAAATGGAAACTGTCCTCGATAGTCCAGCTTATAGTTCATCGTCACTGAATGAGATGAACATGTCAATTTCTAGGACTAGGGTTTTTTTAAGGGACCTATTTATTAGTGGGTGCATTGATATTGACACCTACAATTACATTGACATCACAATGCCTAGGACACCAGTAATTTTTGGTATACCAAAAATTCATAAAAACTTGGTTAATCCACCAATCCGGGCATTGATTGATAGCCGAGTCTCTTTTACATACCCCTGTGCCCAACTTGTAGAAATTATTCTGAGCAAATATATTAAGAAAATATCACACATTTGCAAGGACTCGTGGACATTTTTAAAAAAGATAAGTGAAATTGATTACAGCGACTCACTGAACTTCCTTACTTATGACGTCATAGATCTATACACGTCTATATCTCACCTGAAGGCTATTGAATGGATTTCACTAATGTTAGATCATTTGGGAGCACCCAAAAATGAAATTGATTTAGTATCCCAACTTTTAGACATCATACTTACGTCCAACTTCTTCATCTTTAATGGGAAATATTACCTCCAGAAACAAGGCGTAGCTATGGGGTCCCCATGTGGTGCTACAGTAGCTAACCTATTTATGGCCTACTGGGAGGTTGACAACATTCTTAAGGACGTTAACACAACGAACCGCATCAAGTTCTACACAAGATACCTGGATGATATTTTCATCCTTTTTGATGGCGATGAGACACTAGCAAATTAATTTGTTTCTTCTATTAATAACACAACTGACTTTTTAAAATTCACATCTAAATTCTCAGAGCTAAGCACTGACTACCTTGATATTCACTTGTATAAAGAAGTTAACAATTGTGAATATTCTTCAAAGATATACAGAAAACCAACCTACTGCAACTCCTTTTTACATTACAACAGCTGCCACCCATTCAAGAAAAAGAAGGCTATTATAAAGGGACAGATAATTCGAGCAGCCAGGATGTGCAGTAATGAGATACTATTCCAAGAAGAATGTAAAATCTTGGAAGTAATGTTCACCAACAGAGGATACCCAAATACTTTATTTGAAGAAATACTGGATGAGATCAATAATAAAAGAAGAGAAGGTCAATTTCTACCCTTACTTCCACACAAAATTTTCAGTGGACAAGAGGAAGACTTAGAGGCTAATCCGAGGGTTGGGGAGAACACCCCCTTTTTAGGGCAACCTCCAACACTGAGATAACAGGGACCTCGTTTGTAAATAGTTTCATCACAAATTACAGTATTGACTCGAGGAATATTCAAATTATACTTTAGAAAAATTGGTATTACATAACAAATAATGAGGAACTCATGGACAAGTTAGGCACAAAACCTCTGATAGCATATAGGAGAGGCAATAATTTGAAAACTTTGCTAGAAAGAAGTAAACAGACGGAGCTAATGACTAGAACAAAAGGCTGTTTTCAGTGCGGGGCATGTAACTATTGCCATCTTGTGAAGGCTTCCAATTCCTTTGTAATACGCAACAAAAAGTACCACATTACACATAAGCTTAATTGTGATTCTAGATCTATAGTTTATTTAGCTAAGTGTAACTGCTGTGAAGCATTTTACATAGGCAAGTCTGACCGGAGACTACGGGACAGGCTGTACCAACATCATTATGCCATAAGGAAACTGAAAAAAGAAAACGCTTTAGCTAAACACGTAATGAAACATCAAGGATATAGCTTTCATTTTATTGCAATTGACCAGGTCAAGAAAACAGAAAGAGGGGGTCCAGTACCTCTCTTTTTGGAGAATAAGGAGCTAGAATGGCAAATATTACTAGACTCATTTTCGTACCCAGGTTTGAATGAACATTGCAATATAGCTTGTGTCCTGAAAATGAGGAGCTATAAAAGATAACTCCTTTACTTTTGTCTTACTTCACTTTTCACTTCATTTTATTTTACTTTAATAGTAACTTGTAGTAACATATACTTTTCACTACTTTCAAGACTTACACTTAGCAAGGCTTCCAACTATAGTTGCAGGTAGTGATTTCACTAGATACTTTTTTACAAACACTTTTCTATAAACATTTTTATATGCAGACCTGTTATGCATTGTTTTTAGACTGCTTTTATTGTGTATATATTTCTTACACACTTTCATGCTTTTAATGCACATTTTCTTGGTGTATGAATGTAACAAACTGCTGATGCATCAATGTTTCATGGTTTCCAACTGTTTTAAAAGTATGAAACTACACACTTTTGAGAATGCTCCTAAACAGAGCTTTCATTCCCTGAATTTACTTGTGCAAGACATGCTGCTAACACACCTTCATTGTGATTGCATTACTAATTAAGGCGAGGATGTGTTGTATAAAAACCTGACTCTGACACTGCATTCTACTTCTGCCTCTGATGAAGCTGTAGTTTTAACCACAGCGAAAATGCTTGTTTTAATAATAAAGTGCGTTAAGGTCCAAGTTTTTTTCCGACTTCAGTGTGGCTTTATACGTGCAAGTGGATTTCAATTTCAGTGTTGCAGCTTATACTGCAAACAGCCTTCACAATAAGGACTTTAACATTTTTTTGGGCTTTATGGTGCTTGTCCAGACTGCTTTTGTGCATTTTACTGGTTTCCGTTTGTTTGCTTTAACCTTTGACAGGGAGGGATGTCTGGAAATTGCAAGCCTATGAGCCCCCAGATGGAAACAGTGGGACTGAGGCCCCACCCATGGGCAGTCACCACTGCACCTTCACAGCCCAGAGGGTGGCTGTGCTGGGGGCTGTGTAGGAGGGGCAGGCTGACCCAGAAGTTGTGCCACTCTGGCTTCTAGCTGGTGTACAGGTTCTGCAACAGAACATTTAATCTCTCTATGCGCCACAGCCTGGACCATTTGAAGGGTGATAGGTGGCCCTCCTCTGCCCACGCTTGCATGTGGGGGGGCTGAGCCCCATCCCCTGCAGTACTTCCACCTAAAGGTGGCACAGGGCCAATGGAGGAGGAGGTCCCAGTCTGGGCACTAGATCTGCTGGTTAGAGGTGCCATGGCCAGCTGAGGTGGGACAGGTGGGTCCACTGGGACCGGCCTTCCCATGCAAACTATGTTTTGGAGAGTTTAATAAAGATATGGGTTAGTAACAGTCAACAGCATTCCCAATTAGTTATAACAGTATGCAGAAGTATTCCCATTAACCCAACACACCAGATTTTCAACAGTTGAAAAGCAAGCATAACGCATGCATATATAGAACAATAGTGGACATTACAACAGCATGCAGGTTGAATTGATGGCAACAGGCCACCAATATTGTGGTATTTAAACCGGGCACATGCATAGAAATAAATGCAAATATTTATAAACCAATAGGGTATATGTCCCTATAAATGTTTTGAGATTAGACATACCGATTGAGGTGTGGAATTGCATTTTTTATGCGCATATAGTAGGGTGGAAAAAGATAGCTCAATTAACAACTTATATATCCTAGTTTTCACTACATTCCTATTAACTGCAGTTATATGTCCCTTTCATGTATTATTACAATACCCAATGTCCTTATATTGTGCAGTTGGATTTTGCTAGATCATTATATACATGAGCTGTATCTTAAATACAAACTGTCCAAGATGCAGATGTTACTGCAACATATTTTGAGAGTTGCTCAGATACACTACTGCTAAGATGGTACACTGACAGCTCTACTTTCATAAAATTATCTAGATATGTTCAGGTGAAAGTGAAAAATTATATGGCGCTTCTTACTTGCTGCTTGCTGTGGGATTTGAAGCCTTCTTAAGACACTCAGTCTTGCTGTCTGGAATCAAAGTCTGGTTATAGTTGCATTCACAGTCTGTTGCATACAGAAATTTGCAGAATATACACTAATGAGAGAATATAATTTGCAGCATCAACTTTAGAGCAATAACAAATAACTTTTTATAATAAACCAAACGGAGTAACGTTGCAGCTTAAAGTACTGTTCCACTTTACTTCTTATATAGTACAGATGATGTGAGTGATATAACATTTACCTCAGGACAACAAATGTGTCCCTACCATACCCCTAACATAACTAGATTTAATACAGGCTTTATATATATTTTAGTAAAACACACACCCTCTTGGTTTTGGAAAGATACTGCCTTGATGACGCAAATGCTGACACATCTGTTCTTGTGCAAATGCTGATAAGTAAACTGTCTTCAAGGAAACCCCTTGTGGATTAACTTTCTTAGAAAAGCATATTTTTAAACTTTCTTAGAAAAACATGTCTTGTTGTCCAGTGAAAGTAGATTACATTCTTGTCATGTCTGTAAGAAGTTAGTTTTCTTGATGTGTGTGTAATACACTCATGTGCAAGTTCCTTATTTTTTTAAGCCACAATCATTTAGTATGGATGCCATTCACGTGTTACTAAACTCTATTTCTACATTTAAGCAATCTTTATCTTATTCCTTATTTATGTTGCATATTTGTAGAAAAGTTATTTTCAACCTTAGTATATTGTTGAGCACACTCTAACAATTCCCTCTTTTTTTTTATTTTAAACTAGAGAAATAAATTCAGCATTATTTGATAATACTTTTTCATTATTCAGTAACTTGACTAGCTTTTGCTAAGCAGATTTTAATACATGTAAATAATATACAACCAAGCATTACAGTAACAATAAAATGACTTTTCCTGTCCATCCTGTAAATAGATTACTAAACCATTCACTCCAGTCATCATTCCAGTTTTTTCCAGTATGTTGAGACACTTGTGCAATCACTTCTAAATGTGCTTTTACAGATTCTGTTTTGTCTGGAATAAATGTACAACATTATTCTCCTATTAAAGCACATGTACTCCCTTGGGATGCTAATCTGTAATCTGCCATTCGATTTTGTAAAATCATAGTTCGTATTGCTGTCAGTTCAACAGTAATGTCAAGGACTGCATTAAAAGTGGCATTTGCCAATACCTCAACTAGTTTAGATAGTTTTCTCAGCTCCCAGATGGCTTTTGCAACCCCATACCAAGGGAAAATACCTGCTCCAGAGATTACATCATCTCCTAAATCCATATCTTTTAATTTAATATAATCAAGATTTTGATGATCTATACGTGATGTATCTAAGGTGTCTACTGGATTTTCTGGACTTTCAATCACAGGTAACATATCCCTTTTCTTTTTTGCATTTCTAATGTTTCCTTTTGGTAATTCCTTTATATGATGCATTGCAGGTACCACTAATCCTATATAACAGGTGCCATCCCATCCCTTTGGTAACCATTTATAAGCTTATTTACCACAGATGTAATATAACCCATCTGATAGAGCAACACTGCTATTTACCAGACTGCCATTTACTTGCCCCATAGTAGGAGTTTTATCATGTACAACTGTAAAGTTTTTTATCTGTTTTACTTCTCCAACATGTAATATTGGTTTTGCACTCATTTTTATCATTATTAATTGACCCTTAATTGGTATTAAAAAGGAAAACCATGAGAAAATACTCCACGTACTGGTATGTGGTTGTGAAAATTTATCATTTCAATTGTTTGAATACAATTGCTATTACCCACTGGAACAGTTCCATTTTGTTGAAAACATGTGATCCCCTGCACTATAGCAGATAACTGTACTCCTGCTTTATGTAATTGTACATTTATAACTTGATCTCCTGTTTCATTTATTAATACCCTCCAACTACTATGAGAATTTAGTGGAATAGGTATTAAAGGCATTACCCCTGTTATTTTTGGTATTAAACTACATACCCAACAATTAGAAACATTCATGCTTTTTGCATACCAACATTGTCTTGCTAAAAAAGTGTTAAAAGATGGTGACCAGTCTTGTTCATTTTTTTCACATTTCTTTACTCTTTCTATTATGTAACTTTACAGTTTGATTAACAGGTTGTAAGTATAATTTAATACTAAGCAATACAATAATAGTTAGTATGATAGCTATTATCAATTTAAAAAAACATCCTTTAAATAGAAATTCCATTGTTGAATCATTTTGCCTTTGGTTATCCGAAACTGGATTTCCAAAAGGATGCACTTTAAACCATGTCAATTTCATTATGGTTTTCTCTGTTGGAAACCTACAAAAGAATACTTTTAATCAGATTTACATTGCTCACTATTTTTGATCAGTCTTAGTTGATCTTTATGTACCAACATTGTTCTGTTTTTCTTTTTTCCTTTGATTTTGTACACTAATGGTCCAATTTGTTCCACTACTTCAAAAGGGCCTTGCCAATTGCTAGCCCATGGTCCTTCTATTTGGAATGTTTTTACCAATACTTTGGTTCCACATGGAAGGTTTTCTTCAGCTGGTAATATTGGCACCTTTTTCCATAGATGGAATGCTTGCTCCCTTGCATTATAGTCACATATACTAGTAAGTTGTTTTAGCCATTCCTGATGTTTGCTGATTTCTAGCATGGGCCTACCATTAGGTAAATCTGGATCAAATGGTAATTGTATGGGCATTTTGCAGCCTGTCATTATTTCATATGGGGAAATACCTGTTTTGCTGTTTGGTGTTGCTCGAATACCCATTAAAATACCAGGCAGATGATGTACCCATGTACTGCCCTTTTCCAAGCATGCCTTTTTAGACGTTCTTTTAACGTCCGATTCATACATTCTACAAAGCCATTAGATTGTGGATGGTATGATACATGAAACCTTTGCTGTATGCCCAACAAATTACACATTTGTTTAATGAGATCACTAACAAACTGTGGGCCATTGTCTGACTCTATGACCCGTGGCCATCCCCAATGACAGAAAATATTTTTCCATAAGGCTTCTGCTGTTGCCTTTGCTGTCATGGTTTTGGTAGGAATTGATTTTACCCATTTTGAAAAGACGTCCACTACTACTAGTAGATACCTGTAACCTCCCTTTGTTGTTGGTAATGGACCTGCATAATCTATTAGAACTGCATATCATGGCCCATCCACTGGCTGTACTCGATGTAACTGAGGCCTTTTGCTTTTAGCATTTACCTGTAGACAGATTAAACATTATTCTATAATCAGTTTGCAGACCTTTTTTAAATTTGGGTTCCAATACTTTTCTTTTACAACTGCCCATAACTTATCAGTTCCTATATGGCCCAGTATTTGGTGATTTAACTTGACCAGCTGGTGTGCCAACTGAAATGGTACATATGGCAACTGTAACCCTTTGGAGGTGGTGTATGCATAGTACTCCTTTGGTGGTATACCTGCCAACCTGCACTAATGGGTTTTTTCTTTTAAACCCTGTTGTTTTTGTATATTTACAAGTTCTTTCTCTATTGACTCTTTATCTAACTCTTTTAAGACACTAACTTCTACACTGGTATACTCATATTCTGGAAGTTCTTTTCCATTTTGTGCTGCTTGTTTTGCCAAAGTATCAGCCAACACATTTAATCTGTAAGTTTCACTGGCTGGCTTTTGATGTGCTTTTACTTTTAAGATGCTATACTGTCCTTGTTGTTTTGACATTGTTATAACTTTATATATGTCTTTTAATACTTCAACATGTCGTAATGGTTTATCTACACTATCCACAAATCCTCGTCTTACCCAGGTTTCCATATGTAATCTCAAAGAATTTACTATGTAAGCACTATCTGAAAAAATGTTAATAGGATTGTAATACTTTAGCACATACAGTACTGCCTCCAGTTCAGCTCTTTGAGCTGACATATGCCCTGGTAACTTGATTAGTTCAGGAGAACCCAGTTGTGGATTCTCTGGAACTATGGCAAATCCTGTCCAGTATCTGCCTTGGTCCCAATATCGTGCTCCATCCACAAAGATGGATGGCTTAAAGTGATCAAAATCAGATGCTAAAAATTGCACCTCAGGTGACATTATCTCTTCTAAACAGTTATGCTGTTTTCCTTCATATCCCATGTGGTTTGATAAATAATATTTATCCCCTGTCTGTATAGTAACAGTTTTCATTCCAAAAAGTGCCATCCATTTTGCAAAGACTGCCTGACTAATACCATCTGTAATTTTATTCATTTCAAAACTGTCTGTCAAAGCTTTTACAGCTTGATGTGGTGTTTGTACTATAATGCTGGAAAATACGGTCAAATATTCAGTTTGTTTAATACCCCAGCAAATGGCTAATAACTGCTGTATACATGGATGGTAGCCCAATTCCACTGGAGTCATCTTCCTGCTAAAGAAAGTGACTGGGCATAATGTTTTTTCCATTCTGTTGTCACTACCATGTGGCCATTCCTGTAATAGTACCACAGACAGTGTTTTTTTTCCTGCTGCTGCTTGTAACAGAAATGGTATCCTTGGTGTGGGTGCTATTAGTTCTGTAGCTTGTGCTAGTTTTATTTTTATCTGTAAAAATACCTCCTCTTCATGAGATCCCCACTTTAAAAAGGTGGAGTTCTTTTGTTCCTGTAACATTTTGTAGTGGGGAGCAGCCACGGCTGCATAATCCTCTATAAATTTCCTATTGTAATTCATGATTCCCATGAATTTATGTAAGTCTGCTATAGTCAGTGGCTTTTCCATTTGTAAAATGCCTTGTACACATACAGGGCAAGGAGATCTTCCTGTTGGTTTTATAATAGTACCTAGAAACTTAACTTTTTGTGTCATAAACTGAATTTCTTCACTTTTAACCTTAAACCCTGCTTGCTGTAGGGTATAAAAAACTCTCTTAAGAAGCTATACATGCTCCTCTACTGTTTCTGACTGAATTGAAATATCATCAATGTAATGTATTACTGAATCATCCTTTTCCAAATGTTGTAGAATGGATCCTACTGTCTGATGAAAAATAACTGGACTGTTTTGAAACCCTTGTGGTAACCTTGTCATAACATATTGCTGTTTTTTAAATGTAAAGGCAAATATTGGCCAATCTTTTTTCCTGAGTGGAACTGCAAAAAAGCCATTTGCTAAATCTATTACTGTAAACCACTTACTTTGTGGCCTAATATGTGCAGCCAACTCTGGGACTCCTGGAATCAAATGTGCTCTAGGAATGGTGTACTGATTAATCTTCCGTAAATCAATAACAAGACGATAACTACCATCTTTTTTCTTAACTGGCCAGATTGGTGAATTTGTATAACTGTTGCCCTTTTGTATAATCCCTTCTTTTTCCCATTCTACAATACATTTTTCCATATGTTCTTCTGCTTCCCTAGGAATAGGATATTGTTTTTGAAAAGGTGGTATATAGTCCTGATCACTTCCTACTCCTACTGGGCTTTCTAGTTTCCCACAATCACTGGGACCCTTGGACCACAGATTTGGGAATTGCTGTTGTAAATGCTTCCATACATCCTCACTGTCTGTATTTACATAGCCTGTAGACTTTTCAGGTTTGTCAGGTAGGGGGACTGCATAGCAACCTGTATTTTGCTCTTCCTCTCTTTGTTGTTTGTCTCCCATCCACAGAATTTCATTAGGTAAATCAATTACTATGCCTAAAGGTCCTAGAATGTCCATACCAATAATGGTATTTGTGCAAGATGGATGCATTAAAAATGCAAACTTCCATATCTGTCCCTTCTGACTAAATTTTATGTCCACATTTTGGCTACTCACTGCATAGCATCCTGTGCCATTAAATGCTGAAATGCAAACCTTTTTCATAGGATTTGCTGGTAACTGTCTGTTTGTGACAGATACTGCTGCTCCTGTGTCTATTAAGACATTTTTCCACAGTGACCCCTCTACCCAAATATCAATCAGTGGTCATCCATCTCGACCCTTTTTAAAGGTAGTCAGGAAAGATACCAGAGTAGGGGGGGGCACATCCCTATTGTAAGGAAATCCACTCATCCTCTCCTTTATTATCAAATGCAATATGACACACCTCATGTTTTTGTTTGTCATCTTCCTCTGTATCTGAATGATCTACATATTTAGGTTTTTCAATCTCTTTTATTAACTGTTGCCTAGCTATTCCTTCTGCATATTCTATCAAATATTTCGGATTTACAGGTGAAACTGTTTGAAAACCTACCGGGCATACTTTCCCTTTTCCTGTATATTGATGGCTCTTATAACTGTTTTTGCCAATATTGTAAGGTTTTTGTACATAATCCTGCTTTTCTGACTTTTCTTGTAAATTTGTTTGCTCTCTTTTTGGAAACACCCCCTGTTCTTCCTTCTTTTTGCCCCAGGCTTTGTAATGATCACAATTTTGCTTAACGTGTCCCATTTGTTTACAAAAGAAACATGTTGGTGCCTTTTGCTCATTACCTGTGCTTGATCCTGGTACTACAAGCATAGAGGCAGGAGCTGGGGGTGCTGTTGCAGCTCTTTCTGCTGGTGGTTGGTCACACCACCTTTGCCTTTCCCTGTTTTTTACCTCACCAATTACTTCAAATGGCTCACTATTATCTTCAAATGCAAAGATATGGTGTGAGTATAATGTCCCATCATCGGCCATAGTCCGTCCCCTCATTAGTTTTTGTACCAAATCACTGAGGGTATCATAATTTTCTTCGTGGATACATTTAATATCCCCTGGAACCCCTTTGACTTGTTCTAAGAAGCAATGTATTAACTGTTTTTGTATGTCTCTTTTTCCCATATCTCTGTCTGTTTTTTTTTATATATGATTTGAAATGCAAGTCTAAAATGATCACTTTGTTCCATTAATTTATCTGTGATGGTAATTTTAAAATGATCTAATAATTTGGCTGTGAGAGGCTGCCTTTGTGTAAATGCCATTAAAACGGCTGTCATACGTCCTACTTTAGTGTTTAATTGATAATCATCTTGTTTTAATTGAATGAAAGTTTTAAAACATTTGGGAATGAAAATCCAGAAACATCTAAGTAATGCATCTGTCCATATATCAGATCCTGCTGTATACGCCACCCATTCTTCAAATGTAAGCATGTTATAAAATATGCCTTTTTAATCATTCCACTGTGGTAAACTCTGAAATAATCTAGACTGTGTATATAAATCTGTAGTGGTTCCCTGTCCCTGTTCTATAATTTGGACTGGTTTTGTGTTTTTTAACTCTTCCTTAAGCTGGGATATCAAAATAGTATTTTGGAGGTTAGTCTCTGTTAATTCATCTAATTCTGCTTCCTTTTCCTTCAGACGCTGTTTAAGGTCTGTCATTTCTATCTGTAAGTGTTTAAGGGATGTGTGATACCTGTTATTGGATTCCTCTGTTGACTGCAGGGCTCCTATGCACTTTTGACAGAGATCTTGGATGTAATTTCTGAACATTTTAAACTCACTTTGTTTCTCTTTTAAAAACTTATTAAATTCTTCTGTCAATGTATCATAAGCTTTGTTTCTGTCCTCATCTGTATGTGTAGCCGTGGCATCATTCCATGACTGTACATCATTTTTAAAGGGAGTTGCAAGATCTACAGGGGACTCTGTCAATAACAGATTTGACTGCTGTTGTAATTCAGAAATTAATGTACTGACAGGACATAACTGCTTTACATCTGGATATAATGAAAACTGTGTACCCATTAATTCTTTATCATGAACAGATCTGTCTGCACAGTCTATTTTTTTAGCAATATCATGCAAGACTTTTTATGGCATATGATACAAAATGCAGTTTCTCTTGAATCATATAATAAACATTTACTATGATATACTTCATTTTTGTTTTGCAAATATCAATCAAATGTTATAATCCACTTACATAATGCCTGTATGCCAACTTGCCCTAACAAGGTTTTACACTTACTAATGTGTTGTGTATACCAACATTGTAATTTACTCCATATTGTATTTGGTTGTTCTGCTACATTAAGAGTAAAACTTGGCTTACATTTGCTAGAATTCTGCCTGATAGCATCCATACTAAAAAAAAATGTGACGCAGAAAAAAGTCTTACCAGTGAGCAAGAAAACAGGTGATCAGGCTGTTGTTGCAGATGGCTGGATATTTTTCAAAGTCACTCGAGAAGCTGGGAAAGCACAACAGGCAGCGGACTGCTGTGCTAGTAGATATCCACCTTTTGTTAGAGAAGTTATGACACTGCAACTGGAACTTCAGTCTCACTCCGGATGTAGACATCTAAAAAAACTTTACTACTGCAAGCTGCATAAACTGGAATACTTCTGTTTAGGATTTACACATACGTACAAATGTTAGTTACTGCAATTTAACTGAAGTAACCCTCTGCAGGGCTTATCATCACTCCCCCTGTGTTTGAATGCAGATTATAGGTTCAAATGCAGGCTAGCGTGCCATTGAAAAATTATATGGCACTTCTTACTTGCTGCTTGCTGTGGGATTTGAAGTCTTCTTAAGACACTCAGTCTTGCTGGCTGGAATCAAAGTTTGGGTATAGTTGCATTCACTGTCTGTTGCATACAGAAACTTGCAGAATATACATTGATGAGAAAATATACTTTGCAGCATCAACTTTAGAGCAATAACAAATAACTTTTTATAATAAACCAAACAGAGTAACGTTGCAGCTTAAAGTACTGTTCCACTTTACTTCGCATATAGTACAGATGATGTGAGAGATATAACATTTACCTCAGGACAACAAACGTGTCCCTACCATACCCCCTAACATAACTAGAAAAGCATATTTTTAAACTTTCTTAGAAAAACATGTCCTGTTGTCCAGTGAAAGCAGATTACATTCTTGTCATGTCTGTAAGAAGTCAGTTTTCTTGATGTGTGTATAATATACTCATAAGCAAATTCATAATTTTTTTAAGCCACAATCATTTAGTATGGATGCCATTCACGTGTTACTAAACTCTATTTCTACATTTAAGCAAGCTTTATCTTACTCCTTATTTATGTTGCATATTTGTAGCAAAGTTATTTTCAACCTTAGTATATTGTTGAGCGCACTCTAACAGAAAGTATCAGTTATATGTTAACAGCTCCCTACATTTCTGGCAGCACACTGACATTTCTGGGGAACACAATACCAAACTACTCATGTGCCAGATTAACCTGTACATGCTGGGCATGAACCAACAGTTGAGGGCTGTAAATATGCATAAAAGCTACTGGCACTCCCTTCATCCACATTATATGGGCCTACCCAAGTGTGGGTTGACACTGCTTAATACAACACTAATATTTGTAGAATGCAACAGTACAACATATCAAAGAAAATGACACAGACGCACTCCAGGAATTATACATTTATTAAAGGATTATTACACCTTTATTTACTGGGTTAAAACACTTTTTGAAGGCTCTCTCATTTATTTTATATAACAGTACATGCAGAATAATTACTAACCTGCCTGATGATGCAGCCTTTGCAGCCTATCTTCATGGGCTTGCTGGTTCATAGCCCGGACACCTGCAGCTGTGAAGTAAATGCAGTGATATTGAGACATACCTATCCATAGTATAGACAAACATAGCAATTCTTAGCTACTTAATACAATGGCTACTTACTCAGTACTGGGGCATTAGGCATCACACAGGATTCCTAGATCCACTGGTCCAGTTGATCTTCCCTACATCACTTCAGATCAGAATAATGGTGCCTGACCTGCTCACCAGTCCGAGGAACACCAGTGGCACTGGTGTGATCATGGGCAAGACTGTTCTAGGCCTCCATTTTATATTGGGTACCCTGGTACTGGCCCCACAGGAGTCTTTCCTCATGATTGTGGACAAGGAGCCAAACCATTACTCTGGAAACCTGGATGCCCCAGCCTTGCACACTAATTCGAGTGCCTTCTCCAACACTGGCCATGCTGACTGCAGAAGGAAGCTACAACCAGTTATTGCAAGTATTCCCACCTGTGGAGCTTAAATATGCCTCATTTCCCTCACTTATTTGTGATTAGCCAGTTTTGGAAAAACTCAGTTGTAGGCATGCCTGCTTATCTGATGTTGGCAATGTTTAAATTTCCTTTGATAGATATGTGTCTGTTGAAAGTGCATGTTTATGAAATGCTGTCATAGCTTAGTGGTTAAATACTGTAGCTATAGTGCACAGTATCCTGAGTTCGAGCCCTGTCACTGCTTTTTATTTTCCTACTGGGCAGACCTGACTGGTTAAGGTACAGTAAAGGAGGTGTGACCATGTTTAACTGACTTTATTCAACTTTGCCCGACTTTGCCCAATGTTGCTCAACATTGCTTGACATTGCTCAACATTGCTTGAAGTTGCTCGATGTTGCCCGACATTGCGCTGGTTAGCGCAGTGCGCAGCTACCCGCAAATATGTTGTGATTGCACTGGTTAGCGTGGTGCGCAGCTACGGGCAAAGACATTGCGCTGGTTAACGTGTGTGCAGTTATGCACAATTGGATTTAAATATGCTCAATACTGGTAAAATGTGCTTAGCAGTACTTTATATTGCTTAAAATAGGGTACTCATGCCTCAGAATGCATAACCATTTTACCTTCATACATATATATATAATTTGTTCACTACTACTTTTAACTTTTCAATGTTTATTACAATACTTATACATAAAAATGTCAGGAAATATTTTTGTATACAGATTTCCAAAAGAAAATGGAACGTGCAGTACTGGGACGCGAACCGTGAATGCCTCCGCTTTGTGCGAAGGCTCTAACCAGTACGCTATCACTATTTTGCTTAATTTGCATATATTTTTTTATTATCCTCTTCTGGTGTCTAAGCTGCTAACTGCAGCTAAGCAATGGGCAAACCCGCGCAAACACACGCAAATACAGGCAGCTATATTGGATGAAATAAAAAAAAATTAAACAAAATCTTTCTATTTTTAATTTTGTCAGTTGTTTAACATATGGGGGAGTGTAGTGTTACATTGTGCACATGTGAGCGGACTCGCTCATGTAACTTGAAATTGTGGCATTAATTCATTGCAGGGGCATGGATTTTTGGACTGCTCGGCAGTCCGACATGCCCCCTACACTCGTCCATGCTCTGTATAAGCTTTAGGGTTGAGGCAGCATGCCCTCATTAATATGTATGGTGCGCTGCCATCATACTCTTAGACTGGCACTTCCATGAAAGACTAATCTAGTCTTACATGGAAGATTAGTAAATCCTGGGTCTAGACTGCAATATATATTACACTAGGTATATTAGGAAGTGAGGTATATAAGTGGAATAATTTGAGAACTTATGTAATACATGGGCATAGCCACTTATTCTTTAAGTGTGTTCTAAGTGAGTTTTTAAAGTGAAAAGAGGTAGGGGCAGAAATCAGAACAGGAGGGAGATTATTCCAGGTTCTAACTATGGAGTGGGAGAACAGTGCTTTTCCTGCAGTATTGTTAGCCCTAGAGATACAGTGGACAGGTTTGTCGGAAGATCAGAGAGGACGATTTGTATTATAGTGTGTGAGAAGTTGGCCTAGTGCAGGGTTTTTTCTGAATGTGTTACCACATTATAGGCAATGACTAATTGGTGATAGATTAGTAACTGGGGCAGTTTCAGCTATTGCAGTTCCCTTAGAGCCTGGCAATGGTGGGTTCTAAAGGTAGAGTTGTTTGCAAACTTGGCAATTTTATTATAACATGATTTGAGTCAAGTTTTCTAACCTGGATAAGAACTGGAGCAGCATACATTAGGACAGACAAGAAGTGAGTTTGGGCTAGAGTAATCTGTGATTGTTTCGAGTGGGATTTCCTGTGCCTATATAGTGTTCCCATTTTTTATCGACTTTTTTGATAGTTTGTGAAATGTGGATGCCTAAGTGTAGATTTTTATCAATTTCAATGCCTAGGAGTTTGGTATGGTCAGGAGAGATAACAGTGTCATTTTTGGAGGAGATAGTAAAGGATAGAGAGGTGGAAATGGTTTTGTTGGGGGTTTAAAGTAGTAATTTCTTTTTATTAGGGTTTAGGATAAGTTGGATCTGAGTGATCCAACTTTCCACAGAGCTAAAGGATTCCTGGGTGAGTTGCTGTAGGGGTAGAAAGTGATGGAGCTGAACAGATAAGAGCTGAATTGTCAGCGTATTGTATAAGTGAAGCATGTTGTGTGGTGGTATGGAGATTATTGGTAAATATGGAGAAAAGAAGTGGGCCTAATATGGAGCCTTGTGGTACACATATGGTAGTTGGGAGTAAGGGGGATAATGCACTTTGCTATTGGACAGATTGTTGCCTGTTTGACAGATAGCTTTTAAACCAGGCTATAGCAGAAGGGGCAAAGGATAGGGATGCCAGGGTGTCTAGTAGTAAGGAATTTGAAACCATGTCAAATGCTTTAGAGAGATCTAGAAATATTGCAATTACAAAGTTATTATTATTTCTGTGTTGGTTGATCAGATTGGTGAAAGACAGCAGAGCGGTGGTTGTGCTATGGTATTGTCAGAAGCCATGCTGTGTGGGGGAGAGGAGATGGTGTGAGTTTAGGAATTGTGTTACCTTTGAATGTATAACTTTTTCTAGTATTTTAGATAAGGAGGATAGAATGACAATGGGATGATAATTTGAGTATTTGAGCATTCATAAGAGTTTCCGCCTTTATGTAGTGGAATAATGTATGATACCTTCCATAGCTGTGGGACATATGCTTCTTGTATGTAGCGATTGATAAGAATAGAAATAGGGTAGGATAAGGATTCAGCAGCTATTTTTAGGAAATTGGCTGGTAGACTGTCAGCGGCAAGGGTGATAGATTTCAGTTTTAGGAGGTATTTTTTAATTGTTGAGGTGGGAATGGGTGAGAGCGTAAAGGATGGGATGTTGTCAGGGCATTTGGTTGGGTTATATGTAGGGCTGTTTTTGGATAGTTGGGAGGATAGTGCTAAGATGGATTCTGTGAAGTGGTGATTGAATTGGGAGGCAATGTCCTTGTTATCATTCATGGAGTTAGGAGTGGGAGTGGTAGTTTTGCCTGGTTATATGTGAGAGTTAATGGCATGCCAAAACTTTTGGGGATCTTTTCAATGTTTGTTTTGGATATTGAGGAAGTAATTTTGTCTACTGAGTTTAGTTTGTCTCTTGGCCTGATTTCTAAGTTGTAGGTACCATTGTTTGGCTAGGTTAGTATTATCTTTCTTCCAAATTTTCCAAGCCTTATCCCTTGACTTTAGAAGGGCTCTAGTTTCCCTAGTTAGCCATGATGCATAGTTTGCCTTGGATCTTATACTTCTAATTGGTGGGAGTCTATCAAGGATATTGATGAGAATATTGTTGAAGTAGTCAATGGCTTGGTCTAGATTTAGGGTTTGTAGTGGTTTCCAGTTACTATGTTTTAGAATACTGTATAGTTCTTGTATATTTAGTTTACAATCATCTCGGACTTGTCTAAAAACAATGGGTTTGCCTATGTTGGTACATTTCCGCAGGAGGAAGGTGGGGAGATGGTCACTAAGACCATCAGGAAGGCATCCTGTCTGATTGTTTTCTTTGGAGCAGTTAACTAGTGTCCACTCTAGAATAGACTGTTTGTGGGTTTTTTTGTCGATTCTAGTGAGTTCTTGGATAAGTTGGGTAAAACTGTAAAGATTAATATGGTTAGTGGAGTTGTTAGAGGCCATGCTGACCAATCAGTTTTCAGGTCAACTAGTAACATGGTTTCTTGGGGGAGATTATCTGTGGCCCATTTTAACATTTCTTCAATGATGGGATAGTTATTACTTGAGGGAATATAACACCAGAGAATGATGATAGTTTATGTGCCATTTATGCTTAGGGTTGAACCTAAGGTTTAGGCATTTTGAAATTTAGGTATGGGGCTTTGTAGAGGTTTGATGTTGACTGTATTTTTGTAGAGGATACAACTCCACCTCCCTTTTTTCCCACTCTATCCAGTCTTAGGATATTATATCCTGATGGGAGAATTTCTTCATTTTGGGTACTAGGTTTTAGCCACATCTCAGTAATGGTTAGTATGTCAGGGGAGTAGTGAGCTATAAATGTGTGTAGGTCAGAAAGTTTGTTAGAGATACTTCTGATGCTGACATTCAGAATCAACAGCTCAGAGATTTGCCTAGCAGAGAGTAGAGAGTTTTGTGGTCCAGGGTTTGGGTGCAAGTCTCCAGATATAAGTAGATTTTAGTGATAAACAGCATGTGTTTAATTGTGTGCACTATGTCTATGTTGGATCCAAATGATGTTTTTCTAGTGAAAGATGGTGTTATGTGAGACTTATGAATGTGCAGTATTAAGCTGTATTTAAATAATGTAGAAGAGCTAGGAAAGAAAATGTGTGAGTGTATATTTGTTTAAGAAAGTGTTATGTGGAATGATGTGTTTTCTAGTGATGTGTTTGTATATAATGATGTGATCTTTGTTAGGTATGTGAGGGTTTGAAAGAGAAATCCTAGGATTAATGGTATTTTATGAGGGAGTAGTGGTTGGATCTTAGTGGTTTTGGGGTTCAAGTATGGGTTTGAGTGTGAATGCATGGCAAGTAGATACTACGTACCTTTATAAGGCAGAAATTTGATAGACAGTGTGTATAAGAGGTCTTTGATTGGAGGAGGGTCTGGTCAGGTGATCTGGGGTTAGAGTAAATGCAGAGGTAGTGGGGGCGATGGGAAATGGGAGCTGGGTATGGGACCGGAGTGAGCCGAGCATAGCGAGGTGAACAGAGTGGGGCTACACCAGTCCTCAAGACTGCAGAAGCCATTTATAGGGCTAGCCAGAACAGAACAGTAAAAGGAAGATACCTCTGTAGTTAAGCAGGAGTGGTAGGGAGTTGAGCAGGTTCAAGGCGGGAGAGAGGGGTAGACACAAAGTAATACAAGGTTGTGAGTTAGAAAAACTGTACTAGGCCAGCTGCTAAAAGAAAACAGGAAAAACAAACTAAGTCAATAAAATAATAACACCACAAACAGCAGCAGTTGTTTGCAAAATAATTTTAGTCACACCAAAACATTATCTGGTACCTCAGCCTTTCACCTTCAAGATCCTGATCCTTGAAGGTGAAAGGCTGATGTACCAGATGGTGTTTTGGTGCGACTAAAATTATTTTATAAACAACTGCTGCTGTTTGTGGTGTTTTACTTTTGAAATCTTCAGCTGTGGCTGGTTGTGTTTTTCTAATGTAGAAGATGAGATAAGGCAGACCGACCATAAGCACTTCAACTCAGATACTCTTCTTATAGAGATCACAACAATCAAGAAAACAGTTTTCCATATTAAGAAACTCAAGTCATCCTGATGAGCTAGTTCAAATGGAGCAAGTGTTCACTTCTCTAACATAAAATTAAGATCCCGAAGAGGAGCCACTCGTTTTCTGGGAGGCTTTTATGTAGCATCCCTTTCAAAAACATTTGCTAATAAGATTGCATTGAAAAAGGGGGATCCATGTGCAGACATGCTGAAATGACTGACAAATGAACCTTGATGTAAGATTAGGCCAGGCCATAGAATAGTAACTCACACAAATACTTTGAAACCAGAGAAACACTAGCCCTGAATGGATGCTGGTTGTTTTGTTAGTGCTGACCAGAAAACCTTTTCTATTTGCTTATATATGATTTTCTCTTAGCAGGCTTTCTTGCATCAATTACTACCTGTTGCAGGTCCTCAGAAAACAAGTGTATCAAGCTTATTAAGAGCTACAGTCAGTTATAGTTATTTGGTGTTGAGAAGATAGAAGTACTGTTGCCTGGACCAGAAGTGTCATCATAATGATCTTTGGGGAGTCCTTTTGAATCTTCAGAATTACCCTGAATATCAGTGGATTAGTGGAAAGAGGAGAAAAGCATAAATGAACATTCATATCCAAGCAAAAGAATCAACATCTGTTTTTGAGGTGTTCTTCTATGGAGTCATGGAGAATGAATTTTGCCAGGTGATTGTTTACAGTGGAGGTAAAAAGGTTTACTTGAGGAATTGCCACAGATGGCTCTAAACTTGGAAGATCCCTTGATGCAGTTTACTTTTGTGAGGGTCTGCCTTTGTCCTGCTCAGTCTGTCTGCCACACAGTTTTGCTCTAACAGAATGTAGGATGCCCATAGAGTAAGATTGTACAGGGAAGCAATACCCCATACTATCATGGTTAGTCTTAAGAGGGGGTAAGATCTGGTCCCCCCTTGCTTATTTAGCTACCACATTACTTTGGCATTGTCTCAAACTACTTGAAGAGGTCCTGGGAATTACAGATGACTCAGACAGTTGACAGTCTTTATAAGAGAAAGCATCTGTTTTATGTTTATGTAATTTTGTCTATCTTTCTTATCCCAGTGACCTTGCACTTTTATTCACCTCAACACTGCTCCCCAAGCAAAGGCCAAGATGTCTGTAGTGACTGACTGCTTTGGAGTAGGAGAGTTGAATGGGAGTTCTGTAGTCAGATATATTTGATGTCTCCACCAAGTGGTTTAAATTTTTAAAAAACTCCAGAACTGGAATTGGAAAAGTCAATGGTTGTTGATGCGGGGATCAAACAGACTCCAGATACCATTGTACCTTTGTCAAGTGGAGTCTTGCACGAGGTATCATGAGAATCATGGATGCCATGAGACCCGGAATCCTGACATATTTCCTCACGGAGACAGAAGTTTGAGTGGAAACCCCCTAGCATAGATGCAAATATAGATCTATTTTTTTCCCATGGAAGAAAAGCTCTTTGTTGTGAGGTGTTTAGCAGGCACCCAGGAAACACAATCCTGTGTGAACAAGTCAAAAAAAAATGTTTTTTGAATGTTCACTTGGTATCCCAACCTGTGCAGGAGATCTGTTACCGAAGTGAGAGATTGCTGTCACTTTGAAAAAGATTCTGCAAAGATAAACAAGCATCTAAATATGTAAAGATGTTGATGCCATACAATGGTGGGCTATGAAAGGAGCTAGACACTTTGTGAACATTCTTGGAACCATGGATAGCAGAAAGGGTAAGACAACTGATAATGCGATCCAGATACACAAAGCCTTAAGGAATGTCTGAAATCTGGATGAATAGAAATATGATGATAACCATCTTTTAAATCTAAGGTTACTAAAATACTCAAGTGAGGAAGAAAGGGTAACAGATTGTGAAGTGAAAGCATTTTGAACTTGTACACTATCACCAAACTAATTCAGAAAAGACAGATACAAAACTGGTCTATGAGAATTTTCTTTCTTTAGCACTGAAGGTATTCCTGAATAAAATCCTTTCCCAAGATGGGAAGGAGAAAGAGCTTCTATTACCCCTGAGAATGCATATGATGTATGTGGGAGTGTGTTGGTAGACTTGTAAGACTGTTTGCGCTAGTGTGTGCACGTGTAGGGCAGACTGAGCATGTGGGAGCCTGTTGGCAGACTTGTAACACTGTTTGTGCTGGTGTGCGTGCGTTTTAACCCAAATAAGCAGATTCTGAACTGTGTAAGCATGTGTGCGCGTGTATAAGCCACTGTGAGCGTGTTTTTGCTGGTATGCACGTTGCTCCCCCCTGAGGAAACAGAAAGGAAAAAGGAAGTAACAGAATTAGTAGGAAGCTAGCAGGGAATACTGCTGGAGCTAGCAGGTGAAAACAATTAGAAGCAGGCAATTACACAGGCAGAATAGTAGCTCAGCCAAGCACGTAAAACTTTGCAAACAGCAGTGCAGGATGTATCTCTCAAGAGACACTGCAAGACAGGAGTAAGCTATTAGAAGTGAAAACTGAAAAAGCTGAACTCAGAGCAGAAATGCTAGGGGCTGCCATAGCTGTCATAAGGAGACATAGGCGACTTGCTGAGGGTGGTGACAATGCAGATGGTGCCAGACAACCCACAGTGAGGAGACGGAGAAGAGTCTACAGGCCCAGGGTCACCTACCACGGGTTACATGAGCTGGAGATAGTAGAGCACTATAGAGTGGACAGAGACCTCCTGCAGCAAATTGTCGAGCTGTGCAGGCCACGCCTCACACACAGAACCAACAGTGGGAACCCATCCCAGTGGAAACCAAGGTATGTGTTGGCCTAAGAATACTAGCAACAGGTACCTTCCAGAGACCAACTGGTGATATGATGGGGATATCACAGGCATCAGCCTCCAGGGTACTGCACCAGTTCCTGGATGCCATGTCAGCACATGTCGGTGATCATGTATATTTCCCCAATGCCCGCGAGGTATTGGCCAGCAATATGCGTCTCTTCCAGCAAATAGCGGAATACCCTGAGGTAGTGGATGCAATAGACTGCACGCACATACGCATCAAAGCACCAGCCGGTGAGCGGGGTAGGGGCTACATTAACTGGAAGGTCTTCCCCTCCATCAACTGCCAGGTTGTGTGTGATGCCCAGGGCATAATAATGAATGTGTGTGTGGGTACCCTGGGAGCTACCATGATTCCCATATCTGGCAGTTGACACAGCTGTACCAGACATTTGCCAATGGGGACATCCCACATAGACACCTAGTGGGGGATGCAGGTTATGCACTGGAGCCGTGGCTGATGACACCCATCAGAAACACACATACACCTGAACAGGAACGCCATAATGAGGCACACGCACAAACATGTAATGTAATAGAGCGTGTGTTTGGGCTGCTCAAATCACTGTTCCGGTGTCTGGGCACATCTGGTAGAGCCTAGCAGTACTCACCAACTACATGTACCCAAATTGTCATGGTATGTGCTATGCTACATAATATGATCTTGCGAAAACAGCTGCAGCAGGACCAGCATAGGGCCGGGCCAAACAGCCCCCCACCATTGCCAAGGCCATCACAGGCAGAGCGTGACTCAGAGGAGGAACAACCTGAGCCTGCCCCAGTAGGCAGAAGGAGGCGTGCCCAGTATGCCCTGGCCTTGGCAAAGAGGCAACGCATAGCACATACACTGGCTCAGTAGGAACCTTGGGAATGATACCCCTGTCTGACTCACTCATATAATAACATGGATGCCTAAAATGACATAACCTGCTCTCAAACATGTACAGGGAGTGTAATATGTGCATCCGACAGAGGCAGCCCTGCAGCACCACCTGAGGCATGAATGCCATGTGTTAAGTAATGTAACACCATGTACTATATGCACACTTGAGGACCCTGACTAACATCCTACCCTCACCAAGCATGATGCCACAATATGACGATGGGATGATCAATTGCAATAATTGGCTGACATAATGCAGTTAGTCAAAGGGAAGCCAATGTATGCCAGCCTGGGATGACATGCTGAGCATGACATGATGCTCCACCTGCTAGGGTTGGCGTGCACCTATCAGTCCAGGCCTCATGGATACTGGCAAAGGCTGTCATTACCCACAGCATGCCCTGAATAGGTAAAGCTCAAAACACAAACCCACCTCCATAGGTACCACAAGGGATAAGAACCTAGATGTAATGCTACCCAATGCCAGAAGTCTAAACAGCAAGATGCGTGCAGTGTAAACGCATCCATTATGGAGAATGTTGATATCTGTCCTGTAACAGAAAACTGGGTAAAGGCTCACAACAACACCCTAACACTACCAGGTTACACCTCATACTGTGCTGCACAGCCCAAACATGGAACAAGCTACAAAAGGAGGGTGAATAGCAATAATTGTCAAGGATAACCACACCCCCATGTTGGAACCACAACAAGAAGCAGCATGGACTAGCCATGGTCAAGTAACAGTGGCTAAAACTGCTTCCCAGTTTATAGCCTGCTACAGACTACCATCCTAACACCAGGAACTGCACTTGGCCTATGTTGGAATACATGAATATATCAAGCCCCCCAAACCACATTATATTGGTTGACTGAAAATACCCAGACATACACTGGGAGCATTATACTAGCACCAACACTGTAGGAGAAAAGTTCCTAGAATCCATAAACCAAAATGCCCAGGAACAACGTACCACACCCACAAGAGGGGTAAGCATACTGGATGTGATAATCAGCAACATGGGTACTGGATGGCAAGATGAGAAGTGTATCCCTCACTGGTAAGACCAGACCATAGAGTAATCACACCAGATATACACATCCTGACCACAGTCCCTGGCCAGAAAACCACAGTGAAAAACATGTGTAAAGCATAAGTTGCACCCCTCCAAACTGATGTGCAATCCATTAAAGGCCCTGTGCAGGTGCAACATATGGGACACACCGCAGAACCTGTTATACAGGCATTCCATGAACACAGCCAGGAATGCTTGGATTATGCAATCACAAATAACAACACGACACAATGCCATACATACAGGCATCTGGCATGCTGGACTCCAGCCATTACCAAACCATGTAAGAGAATGAGGAAGCTACTATATGATAGAGCAAACATAAAAAGGGAAGTAATCACTGATCAGTAGTATGGCAATAAAATATGTCCACACATACAATCCACTAAGGCCAGCTACAACAAGTAGAATCTGTGAATCCTGAGGCAATGTTACACCTGCCCCAAGTACACAGACAACCCTCAACTCCCCTCAATAAATACAAATATATGTGAGAGATGCAACCATTTATCCAAACTGGAGGCTGAGCTCCCTCAACTCAGTACTGTCAAAACTAGTCAGGAGGAGAAGGTAACCACACACACCACAGACCCAGTCCCACATAGACCTATCACAACTGTAAACCAAACACATAAACACAGAAAAACATTCCCGGAGGCACTAATTACAAACACACCACACCAACAGAGGCCTCCAAAGCAGACCCCCAAGCAACCACAACCTCCAAACATAGCACATGCAACACATACTACACAAAGCTGGTGTGCCAAACAGTCACAGGCCAGAAGGAGAAACAACATGCCTGATACAGTTGTAATAGGTGACTCTATAGGCAGACACACTGCTGTCCCACTCACCAGACTGAAAAAGGGAAAGGGTACAGTAAGCTGCCTGTAGGCTGCTACAATACGCCACATAACACAAGTACGCAGGTCACCCCAAAGCAAGTAGAAATATGATGCAGTCATTGTCCATGCTGGTGTGAATGACCTGAGATGTACCTCCCTGGACTACATGAAAAGAGACATGGATGAGCTCTCTGAGTATGTACTCCAGGCCGATATGACACTGGCCGTTTGCAGCATCCTACCCTCACCAAGAATGATGCCACAGTACAAACACAGAATGATCAGCTTTAACAGGTGGCACAATTACAGCTGTCAGTCCAAGAGGATCTAATGTCTGTCTGCTTGGGATGTCATGCATGACAAGCCATGCTGCTGTTCCAGGGATGGCTTGCACCTGTTACCCCTGGGTGTCTGGATATCGGATAAGCCTTTTGTCACCTCCATAGAGCCGTACGTAGGCAAGGCTGAAAAGACTAACCCACCACCCTAGAAAACATAAGTGGTAAAAAACATAAGGGTAATGCTGACCAATGCCAGACGTGTAAACCGCAATATGCATGCTCCTGAGGCCCTCCCCAGTATGGAGAACATCGATGTCTGTGCAGTGACAGAAACCTGCTGCAAGCAAACCGACAGCACACCAGCACTACCAGGTTATACCTCATATCATGCGTTATGGCCCCAAAACCTGGACCAAAACATAAAAGGAGGGGGAGTATCCATATGCAGCACAGACACCCATACATCCAGGTAACTAACAATGCACGAAGCATCGGAGACCACCCATGTGCACCTAACCATAGTCAAAACTGCTGTACAGCCTGTAGCATGCTACAGACCACACTCTCAACACAGGAACCCCACCCAGATGTCCTGAAGGCACTGGACAGTATGAATGTCCCACCAAATACCAAACAAGGTACTCACAAATTACCACATAGGTGGTAAACCATTATGTATGGAAGGAGTAATCAGGGACCTAGGGACACAAGTGGAAAGTAACCTGTTATGTGACACTCACATTGCCAATGTGGCTAGGAAGACTGTCTATATTGGACAGCGTATCATGAAAGACCAATCTACGTCAACAGAGGTCATTGTGCCCCTGTACTGTTCTCTTATCAGACCCATAATCTAGTACAATGCCTCATTTGGGATGTACCTTACCTGACACCTGCAGCGGTTAGAAAGACCTCAAAGGTACCTCACCAAGAGGATAAAGGGTCTCAAATATATGTCATATGCTGCCTGGCTGTAGACACCCCAGCTGAATGCAGTCACATACTGCCTACACAGAGGCATTGTATGTCTGTTGTACAAGGCCATGTCCAACACAGGAGTAATGGACATGCTCCACCCCAGAAAAATCAAAGCCATTGGAGCTGTGAGAGTGACAGATGTCAACCTCAACACATAATAAAATAGGATGTGCTGGAGGGACAGATACATAACCCAGAGGCTCCCCACACCCTGGAACAGGATCCCACTCCATGTTAGGGAGAGCCCCTCACTGACACTCTTCAACAGGAATATTGCCAAGTGGATGGATGATCGTAGATGTACACTGGGGGTCTTCACTGTGTCACGTCCAGACAGAGGCATAGTAAAGTAAATCATAAATGGCCATAATATTCACATAGCAAGGGGCGGCGAAAGACACACACACTCTGGCTAGGCTTACAAATGCCCTAGGGTGGATAGCCTAGTATGAACCTATGAACCTATGAAGATACAAATTGTACAGGACACTAAGGATAATCCAAAGGCTTACTCAACTGATGGTAGGAACCATGTTGGGAATTCACAGATATGCTCTGAATCACAGAAATATTACAAACAACATACCAAACACACACACATATTGCCAACATACAACCTGACAGGTGCAGTGCACCCCCCCCCCCAGAATGCAAAATATATATCCCAGCAGACTGCTGCCCCCCTGACATTGCAGATGCTGAGGTAACAGCCAGCATCTACAAAGCAAAACACACAGCAGCAATGGTATGAGATGGTGTCCTGGGCTGAGTCCAACATGGACTCCAAGAAGAATGGAATGCCAAATCACACTACTGCTCAATGTCAGCCTTACCACAGGATATGTACCCAAAGAGCAGTGTACAACAACAGTGGTCCTTCTCAACAAAGGTGTTGCCTGAATGGATACTGCAAACTACCACCCCAGAATCCTGACATGCTTGGTCTGCACAGCTATGGAAAGGATCAGCATGTACCGCAGACATAAAGATATTGGGGACCTACTGACACTGGACCCTACCCAGGGTGGCTTTCTTAAGTGCAGATCCTGCCCCTAAACATGTTTGACCCATTTGAAATGGTCATTAAGGTCATTGATGAGGGCAATGTGGTCCGTACAGCGTAGCTGGACCTTGCAAATGCTTCCATACAATACCCTAGGTGTTCAGTATAGATATGCTCACCAGCTTAAATATAAACCCCTATGTCAGTAGAGGGGTTGCAAACCAGACCAAGGACAGAACTGACATGGTCAGACATGCTGCAGCCATGTCAGACTACAAACCAGATATAAGTGGCATCCCACAAGGCTTGGTCCTGGGACCTCCCTCGTTTGGTATATATGTCCCATAGGTACAGGCCAACATGGAAGGACTGTGTCTGAACATGTATGCAGAGGACTACAAACTGCCCACCATATCTGACCCCCAGCTGACACAAGCATCCCACAAAAGGGCCACATAGAAACAGACAACTGGTGCCATAGCCATGTCAGCAAGCTAATTGCAGAAAAGTGTATAGTCAACCCCGTGGATATACAGTAAGTGCCCACCAATTACCACATAGGTGTTAACCCATTATGTACCTAACATGTAATGAGAGACCTGGGGACACAAGGTGATAGATATCCTGCATTGGACAAACATGTGGCTGTAGTGTTCACAGAAACATACCATATACCCACCTAATCATGCAGGTTGTCAGTTCTAGATAAGGGGAGGTCATTGTGGCTCTGCAGTCATCCTTCATCAGCGTTACAATTGACTACAATAGCCCCTGTGGGATGTACCTCAGCAGACACCTCCATCAACTGTAAAGTCCCCAACAGTACCTCACCAGGAGTAGCAAAGAGCTTGAACAGATGCAATGTGTTGCCTGATTAAACAAACTGCAGCTCCACACACTGCCATACTGCCCACCCAGAGGCAAGCTGTGCCTGATGTATAAAGCCATGTCCAAGCTGGAATCAATGAACATGCTGCACCATGTACAATTTGAATGGCAGTGAGCTATGCACATGAGAGACCTGAACCCCAGCACTGACATACATAGGACAAGCTGTACTGCATGATCCATAACACAGAAGCCAACCCCACTCATAAGTAAACTCCCAGTACAGGTTATCCATAGAGTCATTCATCGATTCACCTCAAGAGGAATCATGATGAGTGGATGGGAGATGGTAGGTTTACCCTGGGTATCACTGTTATGTCACAGGTAGACGGATGCACAGTATACTAACCATGACATATGTTATGGCAAACTCCACTTACAATGTGTGTCAAAGGACAAACGCACTCTCTGACTAGCATTAGATATGGCCTAGGGCACATGACTACTGTTTGCCAATGTACACCTATGTTATGGTATACACTACCAATGTTGGACAAGCCTGGTATCAGTAGTTCATATCTGAACATAATGCAACATGGTCAGATGTGCACAACTGGCCCCTAACCAGGCTGTTGTGCTCACTATGGAAATGTAAAGCAGTGATAGGACTAAAGCCCAGTATACTGTCCACCACAGTGAAAGTACTGAACCAGTACACTATACGGTACTACAGTGTTAGGTCAGTATGAAAGGATGTTGACAACTGTATGCAAAGTATCCCATGCAAACCCTGCAGGCACAGTAAAATCCCTGTTGTGTTCACACACAAAGCAGTTGGACAGTAACTACACAACATGATACACAACACACAACCATAAACGGGAGATATTGTTGAAGTTCACACACATCCACAAATGTGGTGGGCTGCAGAGTTAAACATATGGAAAGCACACACTGGGCATGCTCGCACACTTTGATAAATGAGACATATGTCAGACAACATGCCATGGGAAGGCTGAACTGGGCATGCGCACACACTTAGGCCAAATCACAGTTTAGCAGTTGGCCACACATATCTGGTATGTGTACATGTTATTCCAGGAACCAACCACATTACAGCAATCTGCCCAGTGCACACAGTTAAATGACTACAGAGACATACGTGATATAGTGGATCCCTCCCATATGCAAACATCTTCCACAGATACACACATTGTTCATACAAACAGGGAATGCTATGGCAATAAAGACCTGCAAACAGTCTATCAGCAACAAATAATGTGCATCTGACAATTAAACATATGGGTGTAGAGGTCAACACTAGGCTGTTTGCCCTAGGGAATGACAGCTTAGCCAGAGTGTGCTTGGCGTCTGCCTCCCCAGTACAGTAGGCTACTGTGCCACTGTAAAGTAGGTCACATAAGGCATCGTGTGAGGCTAGTGTGCTGTGCCTCTGTCAAGCAGGGACACAGTGGAGATCCCAGGGTTTGAATGTGCTAAGCCACATCCATGTTGTTGGTGTGTGCTGGAAGAGGGTTGCTGAGGACCTCTAACAGTAAGTGGGCATCAATAAGACTGAGGGTAGCCTTATCTGCATTGTCTGGACAATTTCACTGTCAACACTGTGTCGTGATGATTATGTGGGATTGAAGTGTCATGCTGGTATTGTTCAGAGATGTCCTCCCTCTGTGGGCTACAGCTCTGCAATGTATTAGCTCACTCTGTCTGTTGGACAGCTCATATATGGCTGGTGTACACCTGACAGGTGTCCTGTTGTGGAGCAGTCATGGGTATATTTGAGATAGCATGATCAATGCAAACCGTCCACATGCTCATAGAATGCAATTGTCAAGGATTATGCAGAGTGACCAGTATAGTCCCCCAGCATGGGTCCTTTGAAGTCTTCCACCCCAGTCTTCACAAGTGTAAAGTCTGCTTGTGATAAATACAGTTTGTTTGCAGTGACAACCTTGCCTGGGGGTGGGGATGGGATATGGATGTCCAGGGAAAGGTGGGTATGGTCAGATATCAACAATGGTGGTCTACCTCTGGTGTGGAACAGTGAGTACCCATGTTGCAGATGGTCAGGTGCAATATGTATTCCCCCATGTGGCTGTGGTGAGTGGTTCTGCCATAGCACATGGACCCACAAAATGTAGTGGCTGTAGGGTAATGTTGTAGAGGCCTGAGTAGTTCCCACACACAATATGCCTGTACCTGATGTTAACAACTGGAATGGTGTATGTGAACACCTGCATATCCTGGCACTGTTCCCAGGGAAGCAAAGTGTGTGTCCTGAATGTGGGAGGGGTGTTCTGGACTGGTTGTGTTGTGTGTTACAGGTCTTGTGGTCATGAAGCATGGTATAGAACATAACCTGCCAGTGCGATGTGCATATCTGACCCAGAAGTAGGTTGCTGCAAATGCATATATATGCTATCCCCCACCTGACAGGTAGTACTAGATGTACATACCTCTGTAGAAATAAAGATGTCAGCACCCTATAAATACTGCAGGTGCAGAACAGATGCCCAGTAATTCGGATAGCGCGCTCTGCTAATGCGTCTCCCTCAAGTGTCATAATATAGTTAGGTATGCAAATGCTCAGTGTGTGTGGGTGAGCGGGGTTGTTGTGTGTGCAAGTCTGTGTGAGGGAAATGTCCCTTTTGGCAACTGGAAAAACACACTACAGGATGCACATTCCCCTTTCTAAACACTGATGATGTCAGCACCCTATAAGTACAGCAGGGGAAGTTAAATCTCCCAGTAATCAAATAGCGTGCTCTGCTAATGCGTCCGTCTCAAGTGTCATAACATAGTTAGTTAGGGGTTTGAATCCTGCAAATACCCCTATTGTGTGGAGGGGGGGGTCGTGTGTGTGGAAGTCTGTATGAAAGGAATGTCCCTTTTGGCAACTAGGAGAACACACTACAGGATGCACATTCCCCTTTCTAAATACTGATGATGTCAGCACCCTATAAGCACAGCAGGAGAAGAGAAACCTCTTAGTAATGCAAATAGCGTGCTCCGCTAATGCGTCCATACACACTACAGGATGCACATTCCCCTTTCTAAATACTGATGATGTCAGCACCCTATAAGCACAGCAGGAGAAGAGAAACCTTTTAGTAATGCGAATAGCGTGCTCCGCTAATGCGTCCGTTTCGAGTGTCATTACATAGTTAGGTAGGGGTTTGAATTCTCCAAATGCCCAGTGTGTGTGGAAGGGGGTTAGTGTGTGTGCAAGTCTGTATGAAAAGAATGTCCCTTTTGGCAACTAGGAGAACACACTACAGGAGTAGGAGTTTGAATCCTGCAAATGGCAAGTGTGGATGAGAGGAGTTTGTGTGCCTGCAAGTCTGTATGAAAAATATGTGATTTTTGGCAATTAGGAGAACACACTACATGATGAACATTACCCTTTCCAAACACTGATGATGTCAGCACCCTATAAGCACCCTATAAGTACAGCCAGAGAAGAGGAACCTCCCAGTAACCCGAATAGTGTGCTTCGCTAATGTGTCTCTCTCACGTGTCATAACATAATTAGGTAGGGGTATGAATCCTGCAAGTGTGTGGTGTGGTGGTGTGGTGTGGTGTGGTGGGGTGGGGGGTAGTAGGGTGTGTATAATTGCAAGTGTGAGATAACAGTTCCTTGGGGTGTGTGTAATTGCAAGAGTGAGATAACAAAACAATGCATGACATTGCTTAAACCAGCAATGGCAATGCACACATGGTGTATGTGTGTGACACATACACATATATACCTGTGACCTTCAATAGTTACCATGGGGGGGGTAGTAGGGTGTGTGTAATTGCAAGTGTGAGATAACAGTTCCTTGGGGTGTGTGTAATTGCAAGTGTGAGACAACAGTTCCTTTTGGCATCTACTACAATACACCAGATGCTGCATATTCCCCCAGAAAACACAGGTGATGTCACCACACTATCAGTACAGCCAAACAGAGCTAATTGCCCAGTAATGCCAATAGTGTGCTCCGCTACTGGGTCTATTACTACTGTCAGAGCACAGATAGGTATGTTTTGGAAACCCACAACTGCCACGTGTGTTTGTGTCACACAAAATGACCATGTGTGGGTTGTTGTTCATAACAATGCATGACATTGCTTAAACCAGCAATGGCAATGCACACATGATGTATGTGTGTGACACATGCACATATATACCTGTGACCTTCAATAGTTACCATGTCTGACACGTGCCTCAAGTGACTAAATGGTATTTGCACTGCATAACATTATGACTGTGTCTTACTGTGCAGGGGCTGCATGCGGTATGTGTATATACAGTGTGAGTTATATATGGTATCATCCTAACAGCGGGGGATACACATCTGGTCTGGGCCATATAGTCTACATGTAGTCGATGAACAGGTGCTGCATATTCCCACCTGTTGTGGGATTAGTAACATGTTGTTCCACTGCAATTCAGTGACTACATGCTGGCAACCTTTCAGCTAGTGTGTTGTAGCTACAGTAATGCTCACACACAATGTTCGGCTGGATGCAGTCCAGCCATATAAAGACATATCTAGAGACCGTCATATTCCCAGTGTGTTTAGGGAGGACAGGTGGGTTTCCTGTGTATGGGAGGGTTGTGTGTGCCAGGCTATGAACCAGAAGGCAGTCCAACACACTGTTAGCTGCACATGGATAAGCCCTGATGCTTTGTGCTGTGCCAACAACCTGGAGGTGTGTGTATCTGTGGTGCCTGGAGATACCACCCCTCTGTTCATGTGTGGTACATGTGTAGGGGACGACAGGCATGGTATGAGGTATAACCTGGCAGTGATGGGTTGCACCTGTGAGCCATGAACCAAGAATCTGTTACTGCACAGATATTGCAGTTTACCATGCTGAGGACAGTGTCCAGTGCATGCATCTTGTGGTGTACACTGCTGGTGTTGTGTAGCATTACTGTTAGTGTCCTATCCCGTGTGATACCCGCGGAGGTGGCTATGTAATCTGTGCCCTGCAGCAAAAGGCACTATGTGTGTATCAAGGGGCTTCACCAATATACAATGGCCCATGGGTGACACGTGCAAGCTGCCCCTCGCAAATCATTGTGGCTTCCCTAGCATGTAAGCACAAGCTGACAGCCATTGGATACCCTATGAATGACATTGGAGATTGAGCAGAATGTAGACATAGAACACCCTTCCTACATATTGTGGTAGCATACCTGGTGAAGGTATGATGGCAACCAAGGTCAGGCTCATACCAGCCCGTGCCACATGCTGAGAGAGCCCTTCTATGTTCCCTATCATGTAGTCCAGGGAGGTACATCTCAGGTCATCCATAGTGGTATGGACAATGACTGAGTCATATGTGTCCATGCCTCTGACTGACCTGTATGCATGTGTTATGTGGTGGACCATAGTGCCCCATGGGCATATCACTGTGACCTTCACCATGTACAGCCTGTTGAGCGGGACCCCACTACACTGGCCAAGAGAGGTACCTGACACATCTGTAGCAGGTGTGTTGTGTAGCCCTACAGGCTGTGAGTGTGTGGCACACAGGATGTGTGTGCTATGTGTGGAATGTGCTCTGTTCCGACTTAACGTATGCCTGTGTGCCAGCTGCGGAGGTGTGTGATGCTCAGGCAGGATGCTATTCTGAGGCTCCAAGTATGCCCCAGTGTGTTCAAATTGCTGTCAGTGCAGATCTATGTCAGACTGGTATTGTAGTCACTGTAGTATGTCATGCCATCTGACAGGGTATGGCAGTACTGGGTTCAGAGTGCTCAGTCCCCAAATTGGCTATGTGGTTGCATCCCACACATGTGTTGTACGTTCCTGGCCAGGGGAGAGGGTTGACTGCATACATGTGGCAGCTGTGACATTGCCACATGACTCACATAAACCACAACTGGACCATAGAGGTGATTCACAGGTTATCTTTGCACATACTACCATAGTAGTGTGATTGCCATGGTGATTACCAACACATAGGGCCAATGGGGAACAACATACTGAAGGTGAGTATGTGTGGGTGTACTGCTACTGATTTCATAGCGCTGGCATTTATGACTGCACATGTGGGTAAATGCCAGGTAAGTCATATGCAATGTGTCACAGGCAACGTACATGCGAACAGGACAGACAGTGACGTTCTGTCAAGTGGAAAATTGACATAAGTATAGTACGCTATGCAGATGTCACTAGGAATCCACTGAAGCTCTGTAAATCTGCATTGCAGGTGGAATCAGTGTTCCAGGGAACCTCAAGCAAACATGCATGCAAACAAAGCTACAGTAAGCAGGGCTGGAAGTAGTCCATTGTACAACAAAGAAGGGATACCACTTCCAGTAGGTAACAGTGCAAATATGCAGGCACTATAAACATGTACCCAGGGATGCACAGCTCAGATGTCCATGGTAAAACTGATATTATTTAATATTTAATTTAATTTACATTAAATTGGTACTGCACACATATCAACATGCACAAACATCCACATTGCATAGTCATTGTGGGCAACATGCCACCATTAGTGTACATGTCCATCATTGCGTATCACTACTTGCATCACCTTCTCCCCTGTGCTACCTATGTATGTGGCTATCTGTTGACATCCTTACCACCGGTATGCAATAATGTGCAGCTGTTACACTATGGTACTTACTATGGGTGTAGATAACAATTCAGGTCTGCCATACAGTTACTGCATCAGGCATGCTGGGATATACACACAATCATATCAGGACACCGTACTGTTACCAACATGATAGTAGTAATACACTTCTATGTAGTCACCCTGTGCATCAGCAACATGTTAATCTGTTCCTGCACTGATGTTGGAGATTGCAGGAGGTGGCACAGTTTCATCATATGCACAGGGTGTGAACTAGGCATGCTTGAGTCTGCCACTGATACCACCAATTGATATGTATGTGTATGTGTGTTGGTGAGGGACAGCAGTACAGGGTGGGGCACTGTTGGTGGTGTGTCCGTGTATGTGGGAGCCCTAGGTGTTAACATTTCGCATGTGTGTATGCATGCACACAGTTCCACCTCATGGCTGCCATATATTGGAGTTTGTGGACAGCCACAGACTGCACCTGGCAAGTCATACAGATCAGTGTCTGTGGCCACGGACACAGTACCTGTGCCTGGCAGGGGTGCTACGGACCATATCCAGTACTAAGCCAGACTGGGTACTGTCATCAGAAGCGGGTGTTCATTGACTGGACACAGGTCCCTGTTGGGACTGTCCAGAGCCACATGCACGTGGTCTCCTGGGGTGGTCTGATGACAGCACAGACCCAGCATTGCTGGAGCTGCTGCTGGCACTATGGGGGCATTCGCGTGCCTGTTGTCGTCTGTGCCGACTGCCAACTGCTGCTGTTGCTGGCATATGGCCACATCGATGCCGCAACCATCCACCATTGCCCTGGCTCATGGACATGTAGTTGTGGAACTGCTGTAATATGTCCCCACAATGTCTGTCTATGACATCGGTGAAATTACGGATAGCATCCGCGATGTCACGCATACTGTCAGTCATGGATGTGCGACATGCTCTCAGCTCCCTCAGACCCTGTCTGGTGTACCTTTCCATACGTGACTGTGCCTGCATGACAGCCCGAAACATAGCTGAAGTTGACAGACCTCTTTGGGCATGTGTGCCAGAAGCAGTACGCCCACGGATGCTCCCACGTGAACCCATGGGCAACTGTCTTTGTGGTACCATCTCAGGACCCTGCCCATGGCTGCTGTGTGGGGAAGCATGTGCCACAGATACCACATTACCCTGGTCAATGCCCACTGAATCCTGTCCATCACCTAGGGACATTGGTGACATAGAATGTACTGGCAGGATGACTGTGCGCAATGATGGGGTTGACAGCTGTGTACTGTCAATTGGCTGACCAATGACGGACCCTGACACACCTTCCTGTGCCATTACACAGATATCATCATTATCAGTACCTGTGGCACCAGATTCAGGTTCCCTGCTGCAGGACACCAGAGCAGCACCAGAACCTGTGGGAGGAAGACAAGAAACACAGTTTACAATGTCTACACAATGTTGCCAGTGATGCACACATGCACACGTGGACACATGCACACATGCACACATGCACAACCCGCAGTATACACACAGAGCACTACTGAGGTACACTATTATTACTAGCACTATCAGGACTATTATAGGTATTGTTAAAACACACTCACCAGCATGGCTGGGCTGCCTTGCTGTAACACCGGAGAGACCTGCAGAAATGAGGGGATTAGTGTCAGTGGGCACAACTGTGCCATTGATACTGTGTATGATACAGTTCAGTAGTACAACAGTTGCCTTTCACATGTCAGCTGCTGATATTGGCAATATCACACCTGCACAATAACATACTATGTTGACAGCTACATACCAAGGACACACCTTACACATGCATAAAGTAACAGTGTGCAGAACAGTCAAGTGTACATATGGCATATTACCTGCATGTTCCATGTCGTGTTGCTGTGTGGCTGCAGCCTCCATCATAATGCAGGTGTGTTGCTGTTGATGTTCCTGGGCTGGAGCCACAACACTTAGGAGTAGCCCCTCCAGGCTGGTGAAGGGGGGATGTGTGGCCACCCCACCTCCTGTGGCGATCTGTTGCCTGTGGATATCCGACGCACGCTGATGGACATTTCTGATTAAATCACTGCAGTGATGTTGTACCTGCTCATATGTCCTATTATGCGTGCCAATGTCATTTACCCTATGGACAAGGTCTTGCCACAGTGTAGCCCTCTCCTGCTGATTCTGGCTGGTGCAGGAAAACAGTATGTCATAATCCCGCACCAGGCGCTGGTGTATCTCTTCATCTTCTGCAGCAGAGTAGGCAGGATTTCGCTGACACGCCATGTCCCTGAAAGAGAACACAAACAGGATATCAGCAAACTATGTCAGCAAAATATGACACACATACTATACATGATACTCAACTGTAGTGATATACTACTACTCCCATATGTAGCACGTGTGTGTCTCTTGGTGGATACACATGTACATGGCCAGATATCAGTGCTCAGCCGACACCTGTGCAACAATACCTGCCACATTCCATACAACATAGTACCAAGCCCCATCAGTCAGCACACTGAGACAGGTCCAATGCACCACCTCACTCTAGGGGTTCATAACAAGGTACTGTATGTGGAACGTCATCCACTAGTGTGATCTGGACACAAAATACTCGGCCTGGATATACATTTCCCACCACCACCACCAGCACAGTAGACTACTTTGGACTATATGTGAATAGACAGATCTTCACTTGTTAGGACTGAGATGGTATCCATGCAGCCCACTGGGCCAGTGGAAGCCGCAACCCACAATGCTGACCCCTTTGCAAATGCTTACCACGGACATCCCCAAGAATGCATGGAACATGCACACACAATTCTAACCCAGACCCTATGCACAAAGGTTAAGCATCCTGGCTGGTGGACCCCAGCCAAAGACATATTGTATAACGATAGAAGGAGGCTACTGCAGGACAGAGCAGAATCACATAAAGGGAAGGCATCTGTGGTCGGCACTAGTAATAAGCTAAGTTCTCTCATAACAACATCCAAGGCCAACTCTGAGAGAGACATGGCCAAGGACACTAAATATAACCACAAGGCCTTCTTCAGTTTTGTTAGAAACATGGACCAAAAGCCTCAGATATGCTCAGAGTTTGTACACAACTACATATAATTCACTGAACCCACAGATATTGGCAAAATTCTGGCAGACAGGTTCAGTGCAAATATCCCCCCTCCCTCTCCCCCAAAAGAAGAAATACTTATCACAGCTGAATGTAACCTCCCTGTCATCTCAGATGTCCAGGTGAGGGCCACCCTCAGCAAAGCAGAACACACAGCATCAATGTGACCTGCTGGTATCCCTGGATGTGTGCTACGTGAACTTCAAGAGGAGCTACAACCGCATATAAAACTGATATTTAACCTTAGCCTTACTACGGGATATGTATCTGAACCCTAGCATACAGCAACAGTGGTCCCACTCCACAAAGGAGGCACCTCCACTGACCCTGGGAACTACCGCCCCATAAGCTTAACCAGCCTGGTCTGCAAAGCTATGGAAAGATTCATTATGGAACTCATATACAGCAATATTGGGGACCTACAGACACTTGATCCCACCCAGTTTGACTTTGTGAAGGTCTGATCCTGCCTTTTGAACCTGGTTGACTTTTTCAAAACAGTCACTACAGCCATTGATGAGGGCAAAGCAATCCATACAGCCTACCTGGACTTGACTAAGGCCTTCAACACAATACTCCACTCAGGCATCATAGACAAGCTCATCAGCTTAAATGTTAATGCATATGTCACATGATGGGTTGCAAACTGGTTGAACAACAGAATCCATAAAGTCAACATTGCAGGAGACATGTCAGACTCAAAGCCAGTCACAAGTGGTATCCCACAGGCCTCTGTCCTAGGACCCCTCTTGTATGGCATTTACTTCTCAGCTGTGAAAGCAAACATGGGCGGGTTGTGGATGACAAAGTTCCCAGATGACTGCATACTAGGCACCATAGTCGATACACCAGCTGGCACACACATCCTATAGACAGGCCTCACTGAAACGGACAACTGGTGCCAGAATCATGGCCTAACACTGAATGGCATGAAATGTATAGTCATCCCCTTTGGGTAAAACAACGTACACACAACTTATCACATAGACATACATATAGATACAGACCAATAACACATATGGAGGGTTCACAGTATGTAGACTATTAAATTGTTACTTTACATTACCTGTGTTTGTCACAGCTGGTTGCGTTACCGTTAGTATAGGTTCCTGCTGCTGCTAGCCCAGCTTGATACTGTCACTGATGACAGCTTCAACTTAGTTTTTCTTAAGTGTAGTTTTTGTTTGTGTTTTTATTTCCTTTTTTTCTTTCTCTCTCTCTCTCTCTCTCTCTCTCTCTCTCTCTCTGCCTCCAGATGGTGCAATGAAAGTATTGCATGCGTCGACTGGGAGTACAGGATGCTTTTGTAGGTATCTGCCTATGTCCATGTGATGGCCTCTGCACCAATTGTTAGCCAGCATTTGCTGATTGCATGCAGCCAGTTGTGTACTGATTGCAGTTCTTACTGTGATTTCAGGACAGTGCTATAAAAGGGTATGTGAGATAGGCATTGCCCTTTCAGATTGTAAGGGCGGGGACCATGCTGGTATGCTGTGGACACTGTTCTGTGAGTGTAAAGATTAGTATCTCTCTCATAATTCAGGCTGTGTTGTAGATTAACATTTCTCCATTCATCTCTCCTGTTTCCTGTACTAAGTGTGTATGTACACTGACACCTACAACTATATATATATATATATATATATATATATATATATATATATATATATATACATATATTTATCTATATATAATAACTGACATTATTACCTACTAGCTACCAACTAGCATGGCTGTTTCTGTTCACACACTACTATTATAGAAATCCACTAGATTTGACAGTAAATATACATGACGTGCTTTCTGTACTACACATCCTATATTCCCTTTACATTCATTCCTACTATTACATGATATATTTATTGTAGCACAATGTTCTTATATAACAGTCATGGCTTAGTGGTAAGTCATGCAGACTACTGTTTCCTGGGTTCGGGACTGACAGTAGGATTTTATTTTGCTTTTGAACTGACTACAGGACATGTCATTCAGAGTGACTAAGGCACTTTTAAGCAATTGTAACCAGGTTAGCCCTGGTTTGTGCGGAGCTCCCGCATGCGCACTTGTGTTCAGCTCCGCGCACACCCGCTTACAACCACTTAAAAGTGCTTACTCGTGCGCACACCCTCACTATTTTCTTTGAAAGAAATGAAAATGGGGAGACAGGAAAGTGGTGATAAAGGAGTCACAAAGAGGGAAACAAGCTTGGGTTTTGCAGGAAGGATGTAAGTAAGGCCCATAGCTGCCCATTTCTTCATCAATGACAGCTGTGCATATGTTTGTAATTTGGTGTGACATTTGATACCTTCCACCCCTGAGAGAGGTGTAAGGACAAAAATAATACTTGTTGTACAGCCAATTGTAATTGACAGTTTCCATGTCCAGCAGACATGTGTGCAAAATGGGCAGCTATGTACGGGGCGTATTTTTTTTGTGGGTACAGAGTGCCCTTTTTTTTTTTTTTTTTTTCAGGTGAGAGTGGTATGTCAGGTAAAGGAAGTCGGTATAGCTGGGGAGGTAGGTTGAGTAGGTCAACAGACAAGACAAACAAGACGCATACAGGGGCAGTGTATGACACGTGTGGGGGGGGTTACACAATTGATGGGGACGGATGTTTGGATATCCAGAGCCCATGAGCCCACAGATGGCAACAGTGGAACTGATATCCCCACCCATGGGCAGTTGCCACTGTACCTTCACTGCCCAGGATGGGGCTGTGCTGGGGGCTGTGTAGGCTGGGCAACAGGCATGCCCGTAAGTTATGCCACCTGTGCCTCAAGCTGGCGTAGGGGCCAAAGAACAGATTCCTGGATCTCCCTACGCACCACAGTCTGGATGCTACGGAGGGTGAGTGGTGGTTCTCCTCCGGCCACACTTGCAAGAGGGGGTCGAGCCCCATCCCCTGCAGCGCTTCCACCCACAGGTGGCACAGGGCCACCGGAGGAGGGTCCGGACTGGGCACTACTGCCAGGTGCACTCGGCAGTTGAGGTGGGAGAGGTGGGTCCGCTGGAACCCGCCTTCCCTGTCATCCTATGTTTTGCATTATGTCATGACAGTTTGGGTTAGTAACATACAATACCATTCACAATTAGTTGTAACAGCATGCATTAGTATTCCCATTAACCAAACACCCAGATATTCACACCATTGAACAGCGAGCATAACACATGCATAATTTGAACAGCAATACACAGTCCAACAACATGCCGGGTTGATTGATGGCAACAGGCCATCAGGTTTGGATGTATGAACAGGGCAGATGCATCAACGTACATGCAAATATGTATGACCCAACAGGACAAATGTCCAGGGGTGTTAATTGTGATTGCACATACCAATTTCACGTGGAATGAATTATATGTGGTTATAGGGTAGGGTGAAGAAAATATAATTAACACCTTCAAATACCAATACATATGCTGTACATTTCTAATAGCTGCAGATATATACACACTACTGTTCTACCTACCGCTTCCTATGTGATAACTACTTCAAGTTGGTGATAGGACTGTTACTGCTACATCAATACACATTTTATTGTTATTCATACATGTTCATATCTGGCTTTGTTCAGCTACATCATCCTGCTACATTTGCTTTATATAGCTATAGACAAATATGGATGTTTGGTATTTCAGACATTCATACTATCTGCATATTGCAGACTGAGAGCAACATATCCAGATTTTGGGATACACATTCCAGCTGCAGGAACATTTTGAACACATTTCGCAGTTTGGTTCTGCTTGTCACACTCATTTCATTCTGTACTAACTGCAGTATACTTTATTCAGGGGTTATTACTACTTTATTGGTGGATTCATAACTCTTTCTCACACTCTCTCACTTGTTTTAATTTTACAATTCAGGATGGTACTTACTTCTAGGCTTTATTACAATCCTTTTCAACAGTCTCACTTCTGTCATGTTTCAGTATTTCAACAGGGATATATTTCAGAGATGTGATTTGCTCATCTTCTGCAGCTGTACTTTTCAGCCTGCTGCAGGTTGTGTACTATTATATTACAGGTGGGGCATCTTTATTTCAGACTTTATTTCAGACATTTTCATTTTTCTGTTTGGATTACAGACTGCAACACACTTTTGTAATCAAGCAATACTTGCAAACACTCTTAAACTGTTACTTGCACATTTTATTACTTAGTGACTACACTACACTCTTGCTAACTGCCATACTTTTATATTTATTTACAGTTACAGGGAGAGGATTACTGACCTGCCTGGTGGCGCAACCGCACCAGCCTATCGCCATAGGCACTGCGGTTCACAGAACGGACACCTGCAGCTGTAATATAAATAAAGTAATATTGGAATACACATCTCCATAATATCAGCTAGGTTAATTTCTTACATACATAATTAAATGTAACTTAAACCAGGAACCAAATATACCAATAACTTAATGCTTATCGTGGAGAAATTAATTCATAAAAAATACACATATTTTGGTTATGAAACCCTAGGATGTTCATCAACATATATATTTTTTATATATTATATACACATTATTTACATACATATATTTATATCACTACATATGTATTTGTTGGATATACATAACACACTACAATGCACATCATTTAATTTAATATAATATATTACATATCAGGGTATATAAAATAGGGAAATTTTGGTAAAAAATACATATCATTTTAAACGGTTGTTGAATTGATTCATTAATTGATCAGTCAAACAATTATGTGTGTATATTTAAGCGGCATGTTTTGAAGTTGTAACTTGTGTTCTGAAGAAGTCCGTGGAGACGGACGAAACCTAGGTCGACGCAAGTTGTGTAATGTTTGTAATGTTTGTTCATAAATAAACTACAATTTGGAGCGTATTATTGACCTTGGATTATTTGTATTTTTTACGATACATTGGATTTACTGTGGATTAAATAGTCTTCAGCTACTTAACCACGACTGTGTGCCTTCCCTTCCCTTTGGTTAAATGTAACTTACTCAGTAGTGGGGCGTTGGGCATTTGCCAGGCCTCCTGGATCCAAAGGTTCAGTTGGTCCTGCTTACGTCTCTTCAGGTCTGCATGGAGGTGACAGACCTGCTCAACAGTCCTTGGAATCCCTGTGGCACTGGTGAGATCATGAGCCAACCAGTCCCACGCCTCAGCCCTATATGCTCCCCACAGGACCTGGCCCTGCATGAGTTGGGCCTCATAATTGTGGACAAGGAGCCAGACCATATATCTGGACTCCTCAAGGCCCCAACTCTGTGCTCGGAAGCAACTACCCTCACCTACTCCTGACATTCTGGCTGCAAGTTAGTTCTACAATCGGTTATGCTGTGTATTCCCGCCTATGGGGCTTATATATGCCGTTTTTCTCGCACTTATCTGTGATCGGCCATTTTGGAATTGTATCAGCTTCACAAATCCTGCTTTGTCATTCTCCTCTTTCTATTCATTCCTATATATTTGCTATTACTGCATTTCTAAGTACAGCTGTCATGGCTTAGTGGTTCAGTACTTTGACTATGGTGCATGGTATCCTGGGTTCGAACCTGTCCACTGCTTTTTATATTTTATGACTGTCTAGACAGGCTAGGGGGTGTGTCTGTGTAAAGGCAGTTTTGTTACAGCTTGCTCAATGTTGCCCATAAGTTAGCTTGTTGGCACGGTGCGCAGCTCCGCGCAAATGGGTTATGCTGGTTTATGCTTCATTTGGCTGTCAGCACGCATATTACGCACAGCTCAGCTAGGGGCACACAATTTCAGTGTGTTAAACCACGGCTCACCTACGGGCACTCATTTTGCACCTGTTGAACCATTGCTCACCTACGGGCACTCAATTTGCACCTGTTAAACCACTGCTAACCTACGGGTAGATGCACTCAATTTGTTAAACTATAGCTCAGCTATGAGCACATCTGGCATTTTTTATTATTTTTTTTATCTCACATTTCTTCAAAATAAATGGCCTATTTCATTACATTTTACATAAAATGTAATTTTATATGTGTACATATATGTCAGGGACTTGTTTCGTGCTTATTTCACTAAAAATAACAATTGATGTTGTGGGGGCTCGAACCATGACTGCCTGCTTTTCAGCCGACATCTCTACCGCTACGCTATTGCTTTTTGGCTTACTTTGCATAGTTAGTTCTTATATGCTTTTCCACTTACTGCTAACTGTGGCTGAGCTATGGGCATGCCCGCACAAATGAGCGCACTCACAGGCAAACATCTTTACAATTAAAAAAAAATATAACATGTTCATTTATATAATTTTATGTTCATAGTCTGTGGGGGCATGTGTTGTGTTTATTCACATTTCCATGTACTCTGTCATGGGGGTTCACTTTGGGCACTTTTACTCTTCTGGGGGCGTATCCTCTTGCAGGGCTCGGCCTACGGACACGCCCCTACTGTCTTCCACAGACCATGTTAGCCTCAGGTGTGATTCAGCATGCCCTCATGCATATGCATGACATGCTGACGTCACACCGTTTAACTGCAGCCTCCGTGTAAGCCTTGTATCTCTTACACGGAGGCTTTGTGAATCCTGCCCAATGTAAATTCACCCATAGGTCCTCAGCAAACAAAAAACAAATCATCAATATACCTTTTATATAAGATGACTTATTTTCTAAAAAAATCAGTATTATAGAGGAACCTTTTCTCAAAGTCCCCCATACATAGAATTGCATAGGATGGAGGATATGGTGCACCCCTAACAGTTCCTCTCTATTGCAAGAAAATTTCACTTTCAAACAAAAAATAATTATGCCTCAAACAAAATTCCAAAAGTCTGACCACAAAGGCAGTCCACGGACCTTCACCCATTATATTCCAAATAACCTCTAAACCCTATTTAATACTGATGTTGGTATATGAAGCATTTACATCCACAACAGCCCAATAATAATCATTCTGTCATTCCACCTCAGTCACCAACTGGCTTACTTCCTGGGTATTTTTCACATGTGCAGGCACCATACATTAGTATTTTTTAAGAAAAGAGTCAAGAAAAATGCCAACATTCTCCAAATATAAGTTTACCCCCTGACACTATGGGTCTTCAAGGTGGGTCAGATAAACGTTTATGCACCTTGAGGATGGCATATAATATTGGATCAACAGACTTAGCAACATATGTATTTATTTCTTTATTTCTTTACATTTGTTTACCGGGAAATTCCGACTGGACGCAGGTCCTTTTTCAGCAGATGCCCGGGGAGAAAAGCTCCACATCATGTACATGATAGAGATACAAAGTAGCAGCAATAGTAAACAACATTACAGGTTGTTGGATTTAATACAATAACAAGATATTGATTATCAACAGTATATACAGTAAATGTTGCAAGTTAAGATAGTTTCTTGTCTTTTATAATATTAGTAACAAAGTTGTCAGACAAGATTTTAAAGTATGTAAAGACAACTAGCTATTTCTGACTGTGGTTAGTAGTGGCGGTAGTATAGTTGGGTTAAGAGTCTAGGTCGGGGGAAGGTAAGGGTGGGGGTGCTAGTCAGGATTAGAACAAGGACAAACATATGGATTACAACAAGGACAACATAAAACTCTTAACATCAGCAAGATTAAAAAAAAACAAGTCTTTCCCCCCTCCAAGAGTTCCAGCAATTATGCATTAAAGTGCTTAATTGGATTATTAGACAATTTGGCATATTCTTCCTCATTTACCAATAAATTCCTAACCATGACATTATACTTGCCTTAGGTAAAAACACCCAGTTTCCCCATTATCAGACTGTTTAAACACGTATTGTTCACTATAACTAACCTTGAGGTAAATGTGAATGTAGAACCAGTGAATTTAAACTGCACAATGGGATAAAATTGCAATAATTGAATGTGTCAGTAAGCAGGCATAAAAGGTTTTGTAAAAGGTTTTTGTATAAGGGAGTATAAAAATGTTTTAACATGTGAATGTTATAAAGTATTTATGTCGACTTTGTAATATTTATATGTTCTTAATGAAGAATGTATTTGAAATGTCTGTAGTTCAACCAATCACTGGGGTTCATTGTTTTACAAAAGGAGCTGTAATGTGATTATAATTTATCTTTCAAAGTGAAATGTCGAGGTACCAGATACTTATAAAGTGAATTCAGCTTCTATGTTTGTGTGGCTCCTATTTTGTTTTGTGTGAAGTTCTGACTTCCCAGCCATTGCTCAAGACTATGGTTAAATAGGGTTAGGGTTGGACTCTATATGGATAGAAATCCTGTTTTAGACCATGGGGATCCTCTGGGGCACAAATCTGTCTCACCAACATGTTATATTTATGTCACAAGCAAAATTTAAATCCATTGATCTATTGGTTCTGATGATGTTCATTTTGTGGATGTACAAAAGGTCCATCAGAGCTGGACCTGAGGATGCCTTGTATAGGTTCATAGGTTCATAGGTAGGTACTAGGCTATTGGCCCTAAGGCCTATATAAGCCTAGCCAAATGGTACCCTGGCTTTCGCCACCCAAGAAAATTATTTTCCTGTGCCCCTGTCAAGCAGAGCCACAGAAGGGATCTCCGGTGTGAATTTCCTATCTCCCATCAAATCATCAAGATTTTTCTTGAAGAGTGCTAATGAGGAGCTTTGTTTGATATAGATAGGTAGTTTGTTCCAGAGTATGGGAAGTCTCTGAGACAGGCATCTATCCCTCCAGCATGTTCTGTTTATTGTGGTGACAAGGTTTAGGTCCCTAGAGCATGTAGCTCAGAGGAATTGGGATTTCTTTACATGGAGCATGTCCAACAGCTCTGGGTTTGACATAACTTTGTATGTTAGACAGAGATCACCTCTGAGTAGGCTGTATGCGACAGAGTAAAGCTGGAGGTTTTTGAGCTGGTCTGCGTAGGGCATCTGTTTGAGGCCAGTATTTCTGTGGACTTTCCAGTTGTTGTAGATGTCTTGTGAGGTACATACCAAAAGAGGCATTGTACTCTACAATAGGTCTAATGAGTGATGAGTAGAGGGAAACAATGACCTCTTTTTTCCTGGATGAGAAACCTTTTGTGATGAGGTGTGCCACGTAGAAGGATTTCCTGACTACTGTGGTGATGTGATTATCAAAGGAGAGACTACTGTCCACCTGTGTACCAAGGTCTCTTATCATACTTTCGTTGTTAAGTAGATTATCGCCTATGTGGTAGTTCACGGGTACAGAGTTTTTACCAAAAGGGATGACAATGCACTTTTTTGGCATTGAGCTTGAGGCCATGGCTTTGACACCAGGCATCTGTCTCAGTGAGGCACTTTTGTAGGATGTCCACATCATTAGGAGTTTTGATTATGGCTCCTAGTTTGCAGTCATCTTCGAACTTTGTTAGCCAAAGACCTTCTGTGTTAGCCTGTACTTCAGAGAAGTAGATACCAAACAGGAGAGTACCTAGGATTGAACCCTGTGGTACTCCACTTGTCACTGGTCTGAAGTTGGATTTAGAGTCTGCTACTTTCACAATGTGGCATAGGGATTTATACCTAGTTTAGTGAGTTTGTCTATAATTCCAGAATGGAGGAGGGTGTCAAAAGCCTTAGCGAGATCTAGATAGGCTGTGTGTACCACCTTACCCTCATCTACGGCTTTGGTGACCGCTTCAAAGAAGTCTATCAGATTTAGGAGACATGATCTGCCTTTTACAAACTTGAACTGAGTAGGGTCCAGAGTTTGGAGATTGCCAATGTCATTGTTTATAAGTTCCATGATAATATGCTCCATAGCCTTGCAGACCAGGCTAGTCAGGCTAATGGGGTGGTAGTTCCCGGGGTCCGTGGTGGCTCTCCCTTTGTGGAGTGGGATAACCGTTGCTGTGCACCATTCAGTGGGCACAAAGCCTGAGGTGAGGCTATGATTGAACATGGTACTTAGGTGGGGTGCCAGTTCATTCTGTAGTTCATGTAGAACGCAGCTTGGGATGTTGTCAGGTCCCATGGATGCTGTGTTCTTGGCTTTGGAGAGTGTATTTTTTACCTGATCAGCCGTGATTACAGGTACTTTGCATTCTTTTGGTATAGAGATAGGCCCTTTAGGGGATGAGAGAGGGGTAAAGGTAGCACTGAACCGATCTGCCAGGATGTTGGCAATATCAGATGGTTCTGTATATTTAGTGCCATTGATCTGAGTGTTGCCATTGAGATTCTTAACATAGCTATAGAATGCTTTGTGGTTGTCTTTAGAATCAGTGGCAATTTTGTTTTCGTAACTAGCTTTGGAGGATTTTATCAGGGATCTCAGCTTCTTACTGAGACTGACCACGCAGTTCCTCCAATTATGGGATTTTACTCTTTTTTGAACAGTTTCTTTCTTCTGTTGTAGAGTTTGTTTATAGCAGGGGACTACCAGATTGGCTTCCTTTTTTTGAAGGATAGCATCTTGGTTCTGTTAGGGATTGCACGATCCATGCACTCGTGTAAGTGCTTATAAAGTGCAATTGTATAGGATTCAGCAGTCATATCTCTATTGTCCATCAGCATGGGTGTTGTGAAGTTTGTCACTTCTGTCTTAAGAAGCACGAAGTTGGCTTTGGAGTAATTTTTTACGGTGGCTTCCCTAATGGGGGTGGGGGTGGGATGTGGATGTCTAGGGTGATTTGCTTGTGGTCGGATCTGACTAATGAGGAATTGACCTCTGGTGTGGAACACCGGTTGCCCATGTTGGTAATGACCAGGTCTAGGATATTGCTGCCCCTGGTGGGGGTGTGGATAAGTTGATCCAAGGCATTGGAATTTATGAATTCCAGAAAACTTTGAGCACAAGAGTTGGTACATGAGTAGTTTTTTCCAGTTAATGGTGGGGTAGTTGAAATTGCCCATTATCAGGGTGTTAGGTTGTATCCTAATCTTTTCCAGTGTATCAAGAAATGAGGAGTGGGAATCCTGGAGCATGGTGGGGTATCTGTAGCAAGCTACAATTTGCATTGCGGTCTTATCCAGAGTTTGTTGCACTTGGATAATCTCACATGCATTATGCTGAGCAACTAGCCTGGAGGTGTGGATATCCTTAATGAATATGAGCACACCTCCGCCTTTAGTGCTTCGGTCCAGGTTAAGTGGCCAAAAGGTGTGGTATGAATTATAGCCTGGTAATGCAGGGGTGCTCTCTGGAGCCTTGAATCAGGTCTCTGTCACTGCACAGATGTCGATGTTCTCCATTTTGAGGAGTGCCTAGAGTTAGTGCATTTTGAGGTTTAGACTTTTAGCATTAAGTAGCATTACCATCAGATTTTGCTTGCTTTTACCTGTTACGGTGGTGAATTTGTCATTTGAATCTTGCCTAAAAAAGGCACTATAGGGGTGGCAAGAGCCTTAGCCAGTATCTGGAATCTCAAGGGCAACAGGTGCAGCCCATCTCTGGCAAAGCATCATGGTTTCTCGATCATGCCATCTCAGGCAGACAGATACTGGATCCCCTTAGAATGACACCAGAAGATTAGCCAATTGTTGAAGTCAATCATTTTGTCCTTGTACTGTGGTATCATTCTGGGTGATGGCATGATGCTACTCTGTGCTAGGGTCATACCTGCCTGGGCTACAAGATCAGAAAGCTCCTCAATGTCTCTTTTCATGTAGTCCAGGGAGGTACGTCTCAGGTCATTCACACCAGCATGGACAATGACAGAGTCATATTTGTACTTGCTGTGGAGTGACCTGAGTGCATGTGTTATGTGGAGGATCCTGGTACCTGACAGGCAGCTGACAGTAACTTTCTCCTTTTTTAGCCTGGTGAGTGGCACATCTGTGTACCTGACTATAGAGTCACCTATGACTAGAGTGTTGGGTACATTGTTATGCCTTATGGGCTGTGGTTGAGTGGCACACTGAGTTCGTGGGCTATGTGTCATTTGGGTTGTGTTGGGGGGGTTGCTTGCGTTTCTGCTTTGGAGGTCCCTGTTGCTTGGCTAGATTTTTTTTGAGAGCCTCCGTGAATGTAGGTGTGTGTTTTGTGTTTCTATGTGCATGCTTTGGTGGTGTAGGTTTTGAGGGACTATGTGATGAGTGTGATGTGGTGCAAGTGTTTACCTTCTCCTCTTGACTGTCTAGTCCAGTCTTGGGTGAAGAGAGATTTGCTTTCAGTTTGGTTATATAAGTGCATCTCTCACAGGTTGTAGTCTTGGGTGGTAGGAGGAGAGGGTTGTCTGTGTACAAGAGGCATTTGCTGCATTGCCCCAAGATGCCCAAACTCATCAGGTAGACAGGAGAAAACAGTGGGAGCTGACCCTTAGACATGCCTGGATAGGTGCTTATTTATTAAGTACTAAAAACTGTTTTCCTCCAGACAAGTGGGGAATGTTGAGTGCTGTAGTAATTTGTAGCTTATTTAGTGCTTACAATGAGTTCTGAACAAGGGCTGAGCTCAAAGAAACAGATTTGAGTGCTAAAACTAGAAAACTGGCTAGTTCTAAGAAACAAAATTAAACTAGAAGGCTTCCCTCCAACACAGAAAGGCTTGGGGGCCCAGAAGCTTACAAATAGTCCTGGATACAACAAATCTGTATCTGGACTAGACAATGTATAGGAAAGGCAGGAAACAAGCTTAGAATATATATATATATATATATATATATATATATATATATATATATATATATTTTTTTTTTTTTTTTACCTTGCATAGAGCATCTCTCAATAGTGTGTAGGAGACAGAGTATAGAAATATGGCTTTACGGCCATCCATATGGGCAATGTGTTTATACACTGGATTATCCTGGTAAGGAACCTTTGTACATTCCAACTGTGGCATATGTCTGGTCTGGTACATGTCAAAGGGGACATTATACTCAATAATTGGTCTAAGAAGGGTTGAATAAATGGCACTATGACTTCCTTGGACCTGGATGCCATGCCATTACTTATAAGTAATTCACTTGCTGAGAGTATTTATTTTATTTCTTGCTAAAATTGAACTAGGAAGCAAAAAAAAAAAAAAAATCCCTTGGACAATTTAGAGAAAAGCTGAAAAATCTGAGAGATTCCCCTGAATTAGTTTACCTCTCTCATTATACTTTTTGATAACCTCTGCAGCAGCGAAACTTAAACCTACATCTCTATCCAAAGGAGAATTAATAATCTCATTTTAAAATCTTCTGGGATATTCTGAGAAAACAGCCAGGTGAAACTCCTCAAAACAGCACTAGGGGCAACAGTCTTAGAAGGTGCATCTACAAAGTCAAAACACAATTCAAACAATGAATAGTGACCTGTGACGTAGAAGAAATTAGACTGCACAAAGCAGATTTTTCCTCACAAGAGGAAACTGTAACCAAAACATTCCTCATACTTTCACAATTATTCTGTGTAAACTTTAACATGTAAGCCTGACAATTCAGAACACTTTTCCCCAAATGTATCAATAGCTTTACCATCATTTTCAAAAGAAGGAAAATTAGAATTAAGAAAATTCTTGCCAGCAGTTGGAATAACTAAAGCTATAGCTATTTTATCAGGTCTGGGATTAGTATATTAAAAAACTTGAAAGACTGAGGAACTTTGTACTTTCTCCCTACTTAGGAGTAGCATGTAGGCTGTCCTACTGCTCAACTGTACAGATTTTTGCAGAATGTTCAAATTTTTGCCTCATATTTTTGGCCCATTTTTCAGAAAATTGTGGTTTTCTGGCAAATTAGTGGCAAATCTTTAAAGATTGAAGTTAGAAAATAATAGACATTTGAGTTTTACCTTTCAAAAAATGTATGCTATTACAAACATGTAATTCTATAAACTTTCTAAGTCTGTAAGAGCAATATTTAAAAAACTAGTCCTATATTTTGGCCTTTGTCCCACTTTTATTTATGACTTTGTCCAGATTTCTTTCTCTAAGAGGATGAGAGTTATGGCTGCCAGGGAAACTACAGGCTGTGACAAACACATTCTCCAATGATGACTACACTGGGGGTGGGGGGGGGGGTGAGGGATCTGAAAATTCCAGTTGTAACAATTTGTAGTATTTTCTGAGGGACTAAAAAACCTCAGTACTCTCCCACTGAAAACACTGGCTTATCCAGGGAATAGACTCAGAGACATAGCATCCCTCATGGCAAGATTAAGATATCATACTCTCCTCAGAATTTGAATCAGAAACCTAAAGCAAGAGAACTATATCTGTTCCTTCACATTCCCCTACAGATTCTACACATTGAACCTCTTTAGGAAAAGAAGAGTCTTTTTTTTCATTTTTCTACCAGAAGCTACCTTACAAGAAGGGTCAATAGCCTATGCAAGACCCTGAGCCAAGCCTAATAAAGCACTTCTGTTGAGATAAACCGACACAGAAGAGGGTAAATGTTTTTTTTTTTATTTTCTGTCTCTTTTTCTCACAGGATCATAGGAAGGATCATATGAAGTTACTAGGCTATTGGCACTGAGGTCCTTACAAGCCTAGCCAAGAATTTAGCCCATGTTCCAACAAGTCAGCACACTATTCCACTGTCCAGCACAGACATAGGTGGAATCCCAGGGGTGTATTTTCTGTTCCCCATCCAATTATCCTGGTTGTGCTTAAAAAAGCTTTAATGAGATACTCTGCTTTACATGGAGAGTGACTCTATTCCACAACATGGGGAGTCTCTGGGACACAAATCTGTCCCACCAAGTCCTATTGATGTCGCAGACCAGGTTGAGGTCTCGCTTGTGCGTTACTTGAGTAGAGCTTGACTTCAGGATATGCAGCAGTCCCATCAGGGCGGAGACTGAGATTGCTTTGTATGCCAGACAGAGATCACCTCTGAGGAGTCTGTAGTAGACTGAGTAGACAGACAGGGCTTTTAGCCTATCTGTGTAGGATAGACTAGGTGGGTTCTATTAGTGATCAAGTTTGCTACCCATCTGGTAACATATGGATCGATGTCTAGTTGAGAGAGTTTATCTATATACCTGAGTGGGGAGTAGCATTGAGGGCCTTGGCCAGGTCAAGGTAGGTGGTGTGCACCATCTTCCCCTTATCTATGGCCTTGGTGACTGTCTCAAAGAAGTCAACCAAATTTAACAGGCATGACCTCTCTTTGACAAAACCAAGCTGTGTGGGATCAAGAGAATGGAGGTTGCCAATGTCCTTGTTAATGAGATCAATGATAATCCACTCCATGGTCTTGCAGATCAGGTGAGTTAGGCTGATGGGTCTACAATTTCCTGGATTGGTGGATGCTCCACCTTTGTGCAAAGGGATGACAGCAGCTGTTCTCCACTCATCTGGGATGGAGCTGGTACCCAGGATTTGGTTGAATAGGGTGCCTAATGTTGCTGCACATTCCTGCCTGAGTTCATGTAAGATGCAGCCTGGGATGTTATCAGGTCTCACGGAGGCTGTATTTTTTGCCTTTGAGAGGGCAGTGATGACTTGCTCTTTAGAGATAAGGTGAGGGGGCAAGTACTGGGGATGTCCTGTTTTACTGATTGAGAGGCAGAGGAGTGAAGTTTTTACTGAATCTGTCTGCCAGCAGGCTGGCTATATCTACAGGGTTTGTGTATGTGGTGTCCTTAACCACCAGTTCTGAGCAGATCTGGGTGCTTCCCTTGAGATTGCAGACTATGTGAAGAAAGCCTTATGATTGTCTTTAGTAGATGTGGCCAGTTTGGACTCAAAGTTTGCTTTGGAGGATTTCACTAATGTTCTGCTTTGCTTGTTCAGACTAAGGAGATATTTCTTCCAATTAGACACCTGCTTCTTCTTGGTCCTGGACAGCAATTTTTTCCTTTTATTATAGAGTTTATTTATTGTAGATGTCCACCAGATTGGTTTACTCTTCCTTGAGGAGGATGATATCATCCTGTTTGGTATTCCTGATTGCATGCAGCTATATAAATGCTCATTTAGTACTTTGGTGTAAGTTTGGACATATGTGCCAGTTTCTGTGGAGAGGGAGGGGTCTGTGAAGCTGTTTATACCTTCTCTCAGGAGGTTGTAATCAGCTCTGGAGTTTTTTGTTTGACCCTAGCTGAGGGGGGGGGGCAAGGGAGATGGTGGTGAACATTGTAGATACTGAACCATCACTTGTTGGGCAACTCACTGAATGCTTTTAAAAAAGTAGCTTTTGCTTCGTCGGCACTGTAACTGTAAAAAGAGTTACCATTGCTTTGAAAAATTAATGTAGCTGGGTATCTCATTTGAAACTTGATTTTTTTGTTAATCAAGTAGGCACAATATGAAGATAGTGCTTGTCGCTACTGTTTAATAGGTAGAGGTAGGTCTTGAGCAATGGTTAGTTGTGACCTCTCCAAACTATGTATTTTTTATTTTTCACTGCCTGTATGATTAAGTGTGCATGGGAAGCATTCATTACTCTTAGATAGATCTGTCTAGGAGCCCTTGCTATCTGCAATTTCCTCAGTGCACGATGGACCCTTTCTTTTATGATTTATTGGGACAGGTTATCATCTTCTAAAAGCATTTCAAAGATTTCTTTGATTACAGAGGGTAATTGTGTTTGGTCAAATTTCTCAGGGATACTTCTGATCAGGACATTGTTTCTCCTTGATCTTGCCTCGAGGTCGATCTGCTTCTGTTGGATTTCTGTAAACAATTTCTCCATGTTGTAAGCAGATTTCTGTATTTCATCTATTTTTATTTCGTCGCTTAAAGTTTTTGCTTCGTTTCTCTCCAGTCTGGTTAGGATTTGTTCCAGGTTGTTTCCGAACTCATTTAGTTTTGAGGAGAATGACTAAATCTCCATTTGAAGTGGTATTAGAGCAGCTTTTAATTCATCCATGATAAGGGGTTGTTCAGGCTTGTTTTTTTATTATTTTGTTTTTGTGGGTCAGCTTGTTGTTTAGTAATTTTCAATCTTTTTGTGGATACCTCTTTGTCTTGTGATGTTAATAGTGATAATCTAATCTTTGTAGATTGGGTTTCTATTTGATCCATTTCTTTGTTTTTAGCTGTGTTCCTTTTATGTTTATTGTAGTGTACTTCTGTTATAGCTGGCAGGCCCAGATGCATATGTCAGTCCCCTTGTGCAGCAACCTCCATGGTTCTAAAGAGGTAAGTATTTGATTCCTATTTGAAATCCTGTATTTCCACTGATTGTTATTTATTTAATATCTAGAATATTGCTTAATGGAGTTTTATTTTGTAATGCCGACCCCCTGATTTGGTTAGATTAACAGTTTCATTTAGGAGCTCTCTGGACTACTTGATTTCTAGCTGGCGACCATTTTGAAAAAAAAAAGAAAAAGAACACTTTAGATACTACAGACTGAACTTTGGTGAGCAATGCTGAGCAAATGGGAAGGGAGGGCTGCCATATGAATGCAGTGAAGACCTTATGCATTGATTACTGTGTATATCAGTGTTGGGGGGGGGTAGTCAGGCTTCAGAGAAGGAATGTATGTTAAGAGTGACAAGCAGGGGAGTTTGCTGTCCCATATCTGTTTGTTTTGGTTTTGTAGGCATAGATATTGAGGATGTTTTTTTTTCTTTATAAGTAAAACATAGGAAGCTAGTAAAAAACAGTCTGGAATTATTTGATGATGACTATATAGGATTGTGAAAAGTTGTTGAGACTTTATTTCTCAATTTAATAGTTATTCTGTATCAGAAATAGGACTGTGCCATCACCCTGTTAAAACTGTCATATTTTTTGGGCAGAAATTGATCAAGATAATGGAAGGGATGCCTGTCATTGTCTGAAGGTAGAGTTTAATATTTACTATTCATGATTTACCCATCTAGTAATGAAATAATGGAAAGTAACTGGACAGATTATTGTATGCGTGGCCTATGAGAATGAAGAACCTTAAATAAAGGTGGATAGAATGATAATTTTCTCATTATATTATTTTATTGTAATATATATGTATATATATATATATATATATATATATATATATATATATATATATATATATATATATATATATATATAGACTCAACTCAAGTTAAAAGTTGGGCAAGATACAAAGGATTGCTAGGGGTTACCATGATGGTTAAGGTGTTTACTTCACAGAAAAAAGATACAGGGCTTGATTGTTTACCTTTGAAAGGAAACTGACTAGGCTTAAAATGCCATGTAAAGGCAATTAGCCTTACACCAGGTTATTTACCTATGAAACCTTAACATTTTCTGTTTGGGATAGGATAAGGAATAGAACTAGAACAGAGAAGTTTTTTGTGAAAGGGGAAAGAAATGGTTGTGCGTCTATGATTATAGGAATAATGATAGTTAATTTGTATATGAGTTTGGGGGCAGTCAAAGGGTCACAGAATACTAAGTTTTATGAAGTTGTTTTTTAAAATGTGAAAAGATTGAGTTAATTGTTTAATTGTCAATCTTTTAGATTGGTTGGTTGTAGCTTAAAGACTGTGAATATTTATTGTAGTTTATTCTGATGAATTCCTACTTTAGATGAAAGTGCGTAATGGAATATAATTTTCTTTCTTTCTCTTTCTTTAGTGGCATGTTTTATTTGGAATATTTTGTGTTTTTAGTTTTGGTTTTAATTGACCACTGGTAAAAAGCACAATCCACGGCCAAAGAATCACCAGGACCAGGGAACAGTTGATTCAATAAAATGAGAAAATTTAAAGAAACATCCATAGTTGAAAATAAATCAAGCGCTTTCGCCCAGGCTCTCCCAGGCTTTCTCAATATCTTGAGAAAGCCTGGGAGAGCCCGGGCGAAAGCCCTTGATTTATTTTCAACTGTGGATGTTTCATTAAATTTTCTCATTTTATTGAATCAACTGTTCCCTGGTCCTGGTGATTCTTTGGCCATGGATTGTGCTTTTTACCAGTGGTGGTTGCTTTGTATCCGCGTTTTATTTAAGTTTGGTTTTAATTCAGCCTATCTTTTCTTGACATTTGAGTTACCTGCCATATAGTTTTGGCTGGAGATTTGGTTTATAGCGTGTTGCAAAGAAGGGGATCTGGATGCTATGTTGACTATGCATTCAGTCCCAGAAGAGATGTATTCCACGTTTGCAAGCATGCAGTTGAATCTTGAATGTTTGAAATCATTAATTTCTATATTTTCTGGTCAACTCAGTCAACAGTGTAATACTTTTCATTCTCAATATTTGTTCCCGGAGTCATGGTCCACAGGAAGAGATCATATAATGTGTTACTTTCATCTTCCAAATTGTCTAAGTTATCAGGAGATGTGAGTACTGGTTTAGGACATTTTTTGCCAATATGTCAAATCCTTTTGCTAACTGTAGTTCCATTAATCAGTTTGAAAGTATTAGCAATGAGACTGCTTGTATTAAAGACCATTTAAAAGATTTTGAGAAAAAAACTTTTTAAGTTTCAAAATCTTATTTATGAGAACCACTATTTTCGTGAATATATTGCTTTGAAAATTGTTCCTAAGGGTCTTAGAGTCTACAAGTTTCCTAATGTTTTAGACTTACAAGACCTGTTTTGCAAGAATTGCTGGATTTTTCAACAGTTCAGGTTTAGAACTACTAAAATGCTTATTGATTATAATGAGCAGTTTATTCAAATATAAAATTTTAAATTGAAAGATTTGGATCAACGTATTTTCGAGTTTTTGTATCAAGATCAGGTTACATCTGATTACAATGGTGTTTTCATGAAAATTCCTAGAGAGGCTTTCACTATAAGAGACAGAAATAAAAAAAAGGAAGTTAGTTAGGGATACTACAGTGCATAAGGAAAGAACCATCTATCGGCTTCCTGTTTTAGTTCTTGAGGCAATACTCAACGTATTAAAGCACTGGTTGATAAATTATTTTGAAATGGAGTTCCTACCCCTCAGGCTATGGAACTGTTAGAAATTTAGAAAGTGATAGGGATAACAATTTTTTATCAGTGGATCAACTGAGGAGATCAGAGTGACTAGAAAATAAGCAGCCCAATACCCTGTGGCCTTTAGAATTGTTTCAGGAGGATCAGCGACCACAATATCCGCAAAGTAGATGGTCCATCACAGAAAGAGGAAGGCATTGGAAACATGACAAATAGACTGTAATAGAGCATTAATTATTTTTTAGACAAATATGTTCTTATGGATGACAATATCTATAATTTTGCTAATGGAATTTTCAATAATGATCAAGTTGGTTTATTGAAAAAAAGGGTGTCTTTTATACCTAACAAGCATCCAAATTTATCTGGGACATGATTAGATTTGAAGTTGTTCTGTAGGAAACTGAATTTGCAATCCACTTTTAATGAGTTTGTGCTAAAGAATATAAACAAATTCAGAAAACCTACAACATTTAATCCACCCTTTCAGTCCACTATCCAGGCTTTTCATGATTCCTGTAAAAGGGATATTATTAGTTTGTGTAATATGAAATATAGAAATAGATATTTTATCCTCCCTAATAATGAAAGATATATGCTAAGGGAATTAACCAAGAGCAATGATTTAAGGTTCATGAAAGTTGACAAAGGTAGTGGAATAGTTATAATCTATCATACTGATTACGTTATTGATATGGAAAAATGTTAGACAATTTATGTGAGTATAAGTTAGTTCATTAGCAGATATTCATCATAAATATGGATATTTTACTGATATATTGTTAGATTTGTTGGTTAATGAACATATTACTGTTGATATTTATGAGTTCATGTGAGTGGAATGTCGTAAGGTAGCCATACATTTTTGTATACCTAAGTTACTTTTTTGACAGTTTCCTCTACCTTTCAGACTGATTGTTTCAGTTTCATGTAGTATTACTGAAGGGTTATCATTTTTTTGCATTCTATATTTAATCGTTAGGTACAAAATTAGATAGTTACATTAAGGATTCATGGGACTTTTTTGAATTCTCTAAGACCTTTTAAGTTTGGAACCACTCAGTTTACATTATTTACTCTTGATGTTAAGTCCCTTTACATGAGTATTCCTATTAATAATGGCTTGAATATCTTATAATTGTTGTCTGGTATGACTAATATTTTGTATAATATGATTAATACGTGTTTACTTACAAAAGTGACATTGAAAAATAATTTTTCCTTTTAATGGAAAGTATTATCAGCTGTTCAGAGGTATTGCTATGAGGATGACCATAGTACCCCCTTTGCTAATTTACTAATGGGATGGTGGGAGTCTCAGATCTTAAGTAATATAATTTTTTTTAAAGCAGCAAATATGTTTGTTGATGATTTATTTTTTATTACTGTTTGTTCTAAGGTAGATATTGAACAGTTTGTTACTGAGTTGAATAACAGTACTACTTTTTCAGTTTTTATATTGGGACAAGTGGGTCAAAGTGTACCATATTTAGATGTATTAGGTAGTTATGATTTTGATAATGGCAGATTTTCAAGAAAGATTTTAAGAAAAGCATGTTTTTTCTAATAGTTATTTACATTATAACAGTGCTCACCCTAGATTTATTAAAGTAATATACCTTGTGGATGATGATTAGGCTTTCAAGACTAACTACTGAAGAACATGTTTTTGGATGGTATCAATGAATTAATTGACATGTTTTGTATAGGAGGTTGTAAGTGTGGTAAATTAAAGTCTACAGACAATAAACTATACAAAAATGAAAGAGTTTTTCCATATATATTGTTAGTGCATGTCTCTATTAAGTTTACTAATGTTGTTAGTAATAATTACAAAACTATTTTTGCCTTGCAAATGATAGTGGATGATTTTGGCATTAAGAATATTGTTCTTGATAACTGGAAAATTTTCAAGGGCAAAGTAAAGTTATATAAAATCACCAGCTCGCAATACCTGCAATGTATATGGTCCAACACATGAAGAGGAAGGGATTGAAGACATGACAAATAGACTGTAATACAGTGTTAAGTTTTTTAGACAAATATGTTCTTATGGCTGACAATATCTACAATTTTGCTAATAAAATTTTCAATAAAGATCAAGTTAGTTTATTGAAAAAAGGGGTGCCTTTTATGCCTAGCAATCATGCAAATTTATCTGGGACACTTTTAGATTTGAAGTTGTTCTTTAGGAAGCTGAATTTGCCATCACCTTTTAAAGAGTCTGTGCTAAATTATATAAAGACATTCAGAAACCCTACAACATTTAATCCACCCTTACAGTCCACTATCAAGGCTTTTCATTATTCCAGTGAAAGGGATATTATTAGTATGTGTAATATGAAATCTAGGAATAGATATTTTAACTTTCCTAATAAAGAAAAGTATATGCTAAGGGAATTAACCAAGAGCAATAATTTAAGGTTCATGAAAGCTGACAAGGGTAGTAGAATAGTTATAATGTATCATACTGATTACGTTATTGATATGGAAAAAATGTTAGACAATTCATGTGAGTATAAGTTAGTCTCATTAGCAGATATTCATCATATATTACTGCTATATTGTTATAGTTGCTGGCTAATGAACATATTGCTGTTGATATTTATGAGTTCATGAGAGTGGAATTTCGTGAGATAGCCATGCATATTGGTATACCTAAGTTACATTATAAACAGTTTCCTCTACCTTTTAGATTGTTTCAGTTTCGTGTAGTATTATTGAAGGGTTATCAACTTTTTTGGATTCTATATTTAATCATTGGGTACAAAAATTGGATAGTTACATTAAGGATTCATGGGATTTTTTAAATTCTCTAATGCCTTTTAGGTTTGGAACCACTCAGTTTACATTATTTACTCTTGGTGTTAAGTCCCTTTCTATGAGTATTCCTATTAATAATGGCTTGAATATATTAGAATTTTTTGTCTGGTATGACTAATATTTCTTATAATATGATTAATACTTGTTTACTTAGGGAAGTGATGTTGGAAAATCATTTTTCATTTTAAATGGTAAGTATCATCAGCAGTTCAGCGGTTTTGCCACGAGGATGACCGTAGCACCCTCCTTTGCTAATTTACTACTGGGAGGGTGGGAATCTCAAATTTTAAGTAGTATAACTTTTTTAAAGCAGAAAAGAGGTTTGTTGATGATTTATTTTTTATTACTTTTGGTTCTAAGGGAGATATTGAACAGTTTGTTATTGAGTTGAATAACAGTACTAATTTTTCAGTTTTTATATTGGGACAAGTGGGTCAAAATGTGCCATATTTAGATGAATTAGTTAGTTGTGATTTTGTTAATGGCAGATTTTCAAGTAAGATGTTTAGAAAACCATGTTTTTTTCTAATGATTATATACATTATATCAATGCTCACCCTAGTTTTATTAAAGTAATATACCTTGTGGAGGATGACTAGGTTTTTAAGACTAACTAGTAAAGAACATATTTTTGGATTGTATCAATGATTTAAGACATGTTTTGTATAAGAGGTTATAAGTGCAGTAAATTAGAGTCTACAGCCAATAAATTATACAAAAAAGAAAGAGTTTTTCCCCCTATGCTGTTGGCGTGTGTCCCTATTAAGTCTACTAATATTGTTATTAATAATTACAAAAAATATTTTTGCCTTGCAAATGATGGTAGATGATTTGGGCATTAAGAATATTGTTCTTGCTAAATGGAACATTTTCAAGGTGAAAAACAGGTGTATAAAATCACCAGCTCTGGTCCTTGTTTTATTTACAAAAGTCTAGGGCTATTAAGCAAAACTTACAGTTTGAGAATACCAAAGTGCATGCACTTTATACCACTAAAGAAAATGGCATGTTTAGATGTGTATTTTCAATTAAGATTGGAGAACATTTTAACTGTAATTCCATAAGACTTGTTTATATTGCTATTTGTTAACAATGTGAAGCTTTTTTATGTATATATGACTACTCACAAGCTATATAAAATGATTAAAGAACATTTGTATTCTATTAAATGAAAAGATGAAAATAATGCTTTATTTATCCACACCCAGGTGTGTATGTTCTTTTTTTAGGAATTTTTATTCTACTGTATCGGAAGGTGGTGCTTTGGATTACAGGGGGTTTGCTATAATAACAACCTTGAAAAGAAAGAAACTTTATGCAAAATAAAATTGTAGGCAGATAAACTTTGTGGGCTGAATGAAAGTGTTAATATTAAATGTTTGCTAAAAGATAGTAATTGTGTTAAATAAATGATTTATTATAATAAGCTTCATGAAGTTGTTTTTTTTTTAATGTGAAAAAGGACTTAATTGCTTAATTGTTGATGTTTTGTGATTGGTTGGTTGCAGTTTAAATACTGTGAAGTTTTGTTGTATTTTATTCTGACAAAGTCCTGTTTTGGACAAAAGTGCTTAATGGAATAAATGTTTTTTGCTCTCTCCTTCTTCAATGGGGTCTTTTAATTGGGTGATTGTGTGTTCTTACTATGCTGGTGCATCATAAACTGTTGAACACTCATATGCAACAAATAAGGTTACTGGCTGATTCACACAAAAAGCTATCCATGAAGCCTGATGATCTTAAAAACTGGTCAGGCCAGAACAACCTGTGACTAATAGTAGTGCCAATGGGAGAAAGTCCAGCAAAGTTCATGAAATAAGAACTGTCCAGATTAGTAAAAAAGTGGGTCTACCACCCATGCAGTGAACACATAGAATATCAACACAAACAGCCACAAACCTGCCCTAGCACCTTATAAAATTTTTGAACTATGAGGGCAGGGAACAAGTGCTTCAGCTGGCAAAAGAACTAGGAACAAATTGGCTGATCTCTGGGGAAGCAATGAGATATACACGAGACCACAGTGCCTCCTTTCACAAACAGAAAGCTTTTGTTCCTGTGCTAAAGAAATTTGTGGATCAAGGCTTTCAAGTGCAATTGCAATTCCCAGTGAATGCCATTTATCAGCTATACAATAGGAGAAAGAAACTGTTGTAGAGTAGGAAGGAATGGTCTCAAAACTGAAAACACTCTCTCCTCAACTTAAACAAGCAAATAAGATTTCTAGTGAAGTCCTCCAAAGCTAACTATGAATCCAAATAAGCTTCCCTAGCCAAGGAGAAACCACAAGGCATTCTTTAGTTACATCTGTAAACTCAAAGGTAAGGCCCAGATTTGTGCTGAACTCATAGTTAATGGTGCTACATATACAAAAACTATGGATATAGCAAACCTGCTGGCTAACAGGTTCAGTGAAAACTTCACTCCCCTCTCCTCGTCACATATCCCTTAAATCATCCCTAACACCTGTCCCTCACCTAGTATCTACAAGGAGCAAGTCTTAAACGCCCTCTCCAAGGTCAAAAACACAGCCTCATTTGACCAGACAACATCCCAGGCTGTTTTCTACATGGGATAATACAGGAATTAGCATCACCATTGGGCATGCTTTTCAATCACAGCTTAAGCACTGGATTCATCCCAGTGGAATGGAAAATAGCTACTGTCATCCCTTTGCGCAAAGGGGGGTGCATCCACATACCATGGAAGCTGTAGACCCAACAGCCTGACCAACGTTATCTGTGAAGCCATGGAATGAATCATCATGGACCTTATTAACAAAGGTACAGGAAATCTCCAAACACTCAGCCCCACCCAGTTAGCCTTTGTCAAGGGGAGATCATGCCTGTTAAACTTGGTGTACTTCTTTGAGACAGGCACCAAAGACCTAGATGAGGGGAAATCTGTGCATACAGCCAACCTAGACTTAGCCAGGGCCTTTGACACAGTCCCCCACTCAGGCATCATTGATAAACTCACCCATCTGGGTATCAACCCGTATATTGTCAGCTGAGTTGCAAAGTGGCTCACTGATAGAACCGATACAGTCAAAATAGAGGAATCCACCTCCTCCAGCAGACTCATGACCAGTGGTGTTCTACAGGGTTTGGTTCTGGGACCCATACTGTTTGGAACCTACTTTTTCAAAGTACAGGCTAAAGCTAAAGGACTGTGGCTGGACAAAGTCTGATGATGACTGCAAACTGGGAGCAATCATTGAAACACCTAGTGATACCAACATCCTTCAAGAAGGTCTTACACAGAGTAATGACTGGTGCCAAAGTCATGGTCTTAAACTTAATGCAAAAAAAGCATTACCACCCCCTTCTGCAAGGGTGATGTTCCTGCAAACTACCACATCAATAGCAACACCTTAAGCACACATTCATTGGTTAGAGATCTGGGCACACAGGTTGACAGCAACATTAGCTTCAATCACCATGTCTCCACAGTGGTAATAAGGGCATTTTATATTGCTCATCTCACAAGTAAGGGCATTGCCTCCAGAAAAAAGGAGGTTATAACCCCTGCACTCTTCCTTCATCAGGCCAATAAAAGAGTACAAGGCTCCCTTTGGTATGTTCCTTTCCAAACACCTGTAGCAACTGGAGAGACCACAAACCTTCCTTACAAAGAAAATTCAGGGTCTTCAAAATCATTGCCACTTTACTCATTGTCGTACAGACTGCTCAGAGATGATCTGTGCCTTGTATATAGAGCAATCTCTGGACAGGCTTTAATAGAAATGCATATTCGCAAGTCAAATGGCACATGAGTCACTCGCTCAAAGAACCTTAACCTGGTATGCAACATCAACAGAACTTGCCGAAGAGACAGATCTGTCTCACACAGGTTGCCCTACCTTTGGAACAAGCTTCCCATTCATGTTAAACAAAGCCCCACATTGGCTCTATTTAAGTGTAATGTGGATGATTGGATAGGTAACTGGAAATTCACCATAGGGGTTCCACCTGTCTCTATCTTGAACAGGGGCAATAGGTGCTGATTTTAGTATCTGCTTGAACCAGACACCCCTGGCAACACAGGTTAAACTTAGCTAGGCTTGTAAGGGCCCTGGGGCCATTAGCCTAGTAACTTCCTATGATCCTATGATCCTATGATCCCATGATCTTGTCATAATGAACATCTATCACTGTTTTCCAACATCCTGGAGGAAGCAGTGGAGCACCTGAAGCATGTTCCATTGAGGAGAGTCAATATGCACAAAAAAGATGGCATGGGAGGTGACATAAAGAGCAAGGTCATATATCTCTGGAAGATACAATGGTGTCATCAGGCAAAACGAAAACTCATGACAAAGCCCCAAATACCACAGGAGAAGTATAAAAGTCCTTGTATTTTGTTGCAGCTGCTTTGACAGGATCACAGATTCGCAACACTACTAACAGATATTTACCTCTAATAAATTTGGTAGAGGAGGAAACAAAACAGGACGTGGATTTCACAGGGCCCTATCCAGCCCCAGAGAAGGTATGGCATGTAGAGCATTAAAGATATAATACCAGAGTGTTTATAGGTGTGATGACCCACCACTGCACCAGTAACCAAGGAGCCTTAATCCTCATGGGGGATGAACACTGACAGGATGACAAGATTGACACAATGCAGCTTTCTGAATCAAGTGCAATTTCCTTTAAGAGCACACATGGAGTTGAGATCTCAGCTGAGTGGCCAAGCTATGACCTCCAGCACCCTCTCTGTCCAATCAGTGCTTTGTGGACCTGCCTAATGAGCTGACAGACACACTCTCTGAGGTTTGATTTACACATGCACACACACGCACACACAAACACACACACACACACACACACACACACACACACACACACACACACACACACACACACACGCACACACACACACACACACACACACACACACACACACACACACACACATACACACACACAAACACACACCCCACACACATGCACACAACTGGGAAAGGCTGGCACAGGTTTACTAGCTATGACCCCTTTTGCCCAGACTATAAGGTAGGTTATCACTGCCACCAGACAACTCCTTATCATCTACTTTAATGACCTTAGCAAAGGGTGCCCAGTCTTATTGTACAGTATTAATATTACAAATGGTAGTCTGAACAAGAGCAAGGCTATTAGGAGTGGTGCACAGTGTCACCAAATAAATACGCAAGTACTTTCAAAACTTAAATATGTCTCACAAAGATCAGCCACAATGAAAGGTTTAAATATATTTAATAATAAATAATAAAATAACAAGAAAATACTCAGTATACGTTCATAGTAACATCAGAGTTCAAAATCACAGGAATATTTAAAACAACATTGCAGGACAGTCTCAAATAAATAAAGAAAAATAGCTGAACTAAGTTTTGCTATATCCCTGATTATATCCAAGAGAATTATACTATTCCCAAGAAACTTACCACATCAAAACAAGGCAGATTTGTGGTGAATGGTTCATGTCAGGTCCAAGATGAAATACAGAATGCTGTGTCTCTCTAGGAGACTTTTCAAATTAATATCTCAAATATTAATGCTGGGTTATCTTGCAGAATGACATCATTTGACTCTATCCCAGGTGAAACCCCCACTGCTGGAAGCTAGTAGTACTTAGCATCTACCTCTAAAAATAATCGAAAATGTGCAACAATCAATACCAAACAAAAACTAAACGGAAACCTCGATAAGACCAATAAGTGTGTATGATTTCACTTAAAACTTCCAAGCAGAACAGATTTATTGATAAAAATACAAACTGGATGCTAAGCGCTTTCACTCATAAAACAGAGCTTCATCAGAACATTCTTTCATTGGTAAGAAACATTGTTTAAATACAAGAATTGGCTCCAAAAAATACATTAACTGCTACTCCTTCCTTAAAGAAATACTGCTACATTTCGTATAGGCAGTTTAAAGGAAATGATTTTTGCATTAGGTAAAATGTTAAAACAAATCAATGGCTTGAAAATTGACAATGTGTATTTGCAGAAATGTGTTGAAATGAAGATTGTTCCACAAGGTTTAAGGTTGTTTAAGAAACCTATGGGTATTGCTCTTGATGAAAATTCCATATTTGACTTTAACAAGTTTTTTGATGAGTGTGGGTTGAAATTCATAAACATTCTCATTGAACACAATGATGCTAAATTAAGTAGTTTGATTCAGGAAGCAGAGGAATTGGATTTGAACATTTCCAATAATTTGTTGTTCAAAGAATGGGAAGAGTTATATTCTAAACAATTCAGGTTAGCAGAGAAGTGGATAATCAATATAAAGGAAAGGAAAAGGAAAAAATTGATTAGAGATATACAGCAATATAAGAAGGGTGAAGCATACATTTGGTTGGAACATGATAGGAACTGGACACAGGGTAGGGACAATTATCATGAGAACAACAAAGCATATTACAGAACACATTATGATTCTGAAGGGCCCCATTTTCACATGGAACGGAACACACAGGGCCAACCATATCAGAATACAGTAAGGAAACAGCAGGGATGGTATGGGAGGAATCACAAGGGAAATTGGGGGGGGAATTGGAACAGAAATTAATTGAACCAGATACATTCCATGGTTTTCAAACCATTATAGAGAGAAACAACAATAATGGTATTATAGTGGAAGACAATATACACACTTACGACAATTTCAAAATATATAATTTTACGAACTTGGAAATCAACAGCAGTTACTTCAAGCTGCTAGTCAAAGGTATGAAATTTATACCTACTCCCAGGTTCAATCTAGTTGATTGTTTATGTGAGCTCAAAAAATTCACAAGGAAAATCAATCTAAGTATATTTTTCAACAACAAACTAGTTTCAAACGAGCCCACAAACAAAGAGGGAGGTGACAATCAGATCAAGGATAGTGATTTTAAAATCCAAAGTACATTTATTCCACCATTCCACCCCAGAGTTGATGTTTTTGAGAAGATTGTGGCTAAAGAAATATATACTTTACATCAAGATAGAATGAAGTCTGAGGTTGACAACAATCTAACTGACCAGGAGAGAGAAACATTAGAAGCCTTAAAGACAAATTCTCAGGTCAGAGTCATGAAACCTTACAAAGGGGGTGGGGTGGTTATTTATGACAAGATTCAATATATTATGAAAATGTATGACATACTTCATGATTCAGGAAATTATGAATCTATTTCAATCAATGAAGTGAATATTTTCCATCGAAGAATTGATTCTTATTTAGAAGAATTTCTGATAGATGGAAGAATATCTAAGTCAAGTTTCCATCTTTGGCTAGTTTTATAGGAATACCCAAAATCCACAAGAGTACTTCTGACCCCCCATTTAGACCTATTGTGTCCGATAAATATTCAAAAACATATTACATAGGGAAATACATAGATATCAAACTCAAGTCAGTATACGATAACATCCCTTACATGGTGAAAGATTCTTGGGAATTTTTAAGTAAATACCCTGTAAACAAATGGAAGAAGGATCATTATTTCATCACCATTGATGTGATTGATTTGTTCTCTAGCATTCCCAAAAATGAGGGACTGGAAGCATTTTGTAATAGCATAAACAACCATACGAGTTTGACATGGGATGAGACTTGTCTCATTATGGAACTTATGACTATGGTTTTGGATAATAACTTCATATCCTTTGAGGGAGAACATTTTAAACAGACACGAGGTTTAGCAATGGGAGCAGCTTGTGCTCCCATATTCGCTAACTTGGTCATGGTTGACTGGGAGGAATCTCATCTATTCCCCAGCACACATTTCAGCAAAATCCTCCATTACTCGAGATTTTTGGATGATATCTATATTTTATGGAGTGGTACCAACGAAGAATTGGACACCTTTATTGAATTTCTTAACAAGAGTAGTAATTTTTTGAAATTCACATATAATATGAGTAATGAGGGAATAGCCTACTTGGACACTTATATATATGTACACAATGGCAATCTAAGATCCAGAATACATAGGAAAAAGACATTTTCTAACGACTATTTGGCATATGACAGTTTTCATCCTACCAAATTAAAACAGAATATATTTAAGGGACAATGCATGGGCGGCCACGGTGGTGCAGTGGTTAGCATTGCCACCTCACAGCAAGAGGTTCTCCGGTTCGATCCTTGGCTGGGGTGCCTTCTGTGCAGAGTCTGCGTGTCCTCCCTGTGGTCACGTGGGTTTCCTCTGGGTGCTCTGGTTTCCTCCCACATCCCAAAGACATGCTGCAGGTGGATTGGACACTCTAAATTGGCCCTAGGTGTGTGTGTGAGTGTGCCTTCTGCGGAAGGTTGGGTGCCGGGCTGGCAACTCGACACTGTAAAACTCCACTGCCAATCAATGTGCAGACAAGGTGATCCGCTGTGGCGACCCCTAACCGGGAAAAGCCGAAAGAAGAAGAAGAAGATATTTAAGGGACAATGCATCCGTGCCACTCGTATGAACTCAGATTATCTGGTAATGCAGGAAGAAATCAAATTTATTACAAAATTGTTTAGGGACAGAGGTTATCCCCCTTCAATGTTGCATAATGTAGGAAAATATGTGGTAAACGAATGGAGTTTGAAATACAAACCCATATTAGGAACAGGAGTAGTCAGCAATAAGGAATCAAATTCCATTTCTAAGAAAAATGATAGAAGCATACATCAAAAATCATTCATTTTAACATACAACCCAATGTCCGACAAAATTGTGGAAACTATTAACAAGTTTTGGTTTTTATTAGATTCTGAACCTAACTTGGAGAAAATAGTAGGAAAAAGACCAGGGGTGGTATATAAAATGGGAGATAACATCAAGAAACTTCTTGAGCATAATTTTTATGACCAGCAGAATTTTAGGAATCATAAAATGAGGAACCACATTTTGGATGGTACCAGGAAGTGTGGCATGTGTAATCAGTGGAAACACATTTTAGATGCACACAAATTAAGCATTTTCAACAATTCTACTACAATAATTAAGTTGAAAAATGAGAATTGCAACACCAGAATGGTGATCTATATCGCCAAATGTGGAGGATGCCCTAGCTATTACATTGGAAAAACAGAAAGGAATTTTAAAAAGAGAATTTATGATCATATTTATAGTATATCTAGAAAAGATGGTACCAATGCACTATCTAGACATGTGGAAAAAATGGGGGCTGAACACGAGTTCAAATTCAGGATTTTGGATATTATCTACAACAATCCCAAAGGAGGGGACCCAAAGAAACTATTAAGTTTCAAGGAAGTTTGGTGGCAACTTTACCTTAATGCAGCAAACTTTCCAGGTTTAAATGAATTTGTTTCATATAAACCCATCCTTGAATTTGATCTCAGATAAATGTAATTAATTGCAATTCCAGTCAGTTTATATACATTTATATTTATATTCATATTTATTTTCTTTATTACATACATCTATTTCTTCACTTGTTTATATTTTTTATCAAAATTGTCATCAAAACTGTTATATAAATTCATTTATTTAACAATATAATATACATATATAGATACAGTTTTGATTTATTAGTACTGTAATAGATTTTGAACAAGTTTTATTTCATTTACATTATGCACAAAATGGTTATGTCGTACACAGACAATTTTAATTTTAATTTTAGGTTTTGATTGTTCAACAAATATATATTTTATGTCCTTGGCATATTAGTATTATGGTATTTATTTATTTATTTTACCAATTTTTACATAGTCATCAATTTTTTCATTAGGTTATTGTATGTAATTTATTATGAGTAACATTTATTCACGTAGTGAAATATGAAGAAGTTACGAAATGTAGCAGTATTTCTTTAAGGAAGGAGTAGCAGTTAATGTATTTTTTGGTGCCAATTCTTGTATTTAAACAATGTTTCTTACCAATGAAAGGATGTTCTGATGAAGCTCTGTTTTATGAGTGAAAGCGCTTAACATCCAGTTTGTATTTTTATCAATAAATCTGTTCTGCTTGGAAGTTTTAAGTGAAATCGTACACTTATTGGTCTTATCGAGGTTTCCGTTTAGTTTTTGCTTGGTACCTCTAAAAATACATAGACCTCAGATCTTTAGCAGATGCTGTAAGTCATAATTCATTTGCATTCCTTCACATTCCAAACTAGTAATTATTTCACCTTAAAGACAATGCAGTATAGACATTCTGTCTCTAGCTGTCATAAAGTAATTTAATTTCAGCTATTTTTCTGAAGTAAACCTTCTGTCTTCCATTTTCCACTATTAAAATATATACATTTAAACAGTTATAACTGAGTATGTACATTGCTGTTCTCTTCCAGCAGGGCACACTGTGGATACATCTTTAAGCTCAGTACTTTGCAAAATACCTTTTTAACACATATGTCTGTACAGACCAGTTTGATATACACATGACATACAGTTCTAATACATTTGTAAAACAAGCATCTTATATAGATCATGTTGATATTCACAAATGATATATAATTATTTACAAAATTCCAGCTAGCTGTGTTTGGCAGTTTTTTCTTTCATCACAATATGCATAGTAGATGCAAGGTCTGTACTGGCACAAACATGATTTACATGCAGCTGTGACTTGACCTCCTAAAAGCCATGCAAGGGTGACTTAACTCATCAGAGAACTTGGGGACTAAGATTCTATGTGCAATATAGTTATCTACCCCCATCCTAAGTGATGTCGGGAGTTGACTAATACTAATAGACTGATTTATGTGTTTGAAAGATTATACTATGTTTTATCTGTTTGTCAATGTGGTAATGTTTTAATTTGCTCTTCCTTTTAACTACTGAACAACACCATAATTATGATACATAGGCAACTATAGTGCCCCATAACAGTTGATAATACTGGGTGTTATGGGGCAGAGAGTGTGTTTTAGCTGGAAGGTAAATAAACACTATAGTCAGATAGAAATGTCTGTGGTAGTGCAACATAAATTTGAGCAGAGTACATGACTAGGATAATGTTATTCATGGTTGGGCTCAGTCTGTGATGAGTTGTGTCTCATTGCAATAGATGACTAAATTACTAAGTTACACAAATATTGTAAGGGGCTACTGGGAAATTTCTATTAACATCAGTTAGTCTGCAACAGTCTAGTAAATGGATTATGACAACATTTTTAGTCCAGGTTAGGATCATAACATGGAATGTAAAAGGCTTAAATGCCCATGTTAAAGCTTCATTCACAATGCAGTATATACAAAAGTTTAAATCTGATGCTCTTTGCCTGCAGAAAGCCAAGTTAATTTAAAAGGAAACATACTTCAGAATGGGCAAATGGGAAAAGATGTCATGAAGGATCCTTCAATACTAAGGCATTGAGGGGTATATTAACATTAGTAAATGAAGATCTTGGATTATAAACTAGATGTTAGATCTGACAGGGAAGGCAGATGGGTGCTAACAGAGATGCAGGCTGGTCAGAGTAAAATATTAATTGGCACGTTCTACAGAAAAATGTAAGAAGAAGAAGTAGAAAAAGAAGAAGAAGACCTTTTATGAACTTCCATGAAAGATTATTGGAAATAGGGGGGTCTTATTTAATTGTTGTCATCGTGGGGAATTTGAATGTGGTTTTAGGTTATGAGGTAGACAAAATAGCTAAAACAAAACCTAGATTATCCAAACATAGGGGTCAAGTAAAAGAGGGGATATATACAATGTATTTGGTTGATATAAGATATTTTTTTCCCATCCACATACAGCTCAAGACAGGGTTGATTGGAAGATATTTACTCAGTCATCACCAAGTAGATAATGTAAAGTCTGATCATTGCTTGGTAAGGAAGGAATATCGTTATGGTAACTGGTTTACCCACCAAAGCAAAATGGTTTGGCCCATTAATACTGAAAAGCATAGAAATTATGAGGAACATAAAAACTGGTCTCAAATATCCTGGTAAATTACAGAGGGAAACCAGAAAATATTATAGCATTTTGTGGAACATTTATAATCCAATTACTGAATTATCTGAGCTACTGGGGCACCCATGTGAAATAGTCAGTACAAGCCATTCTAGGTAAATACCAGAGGTGCATAACAACACTTACAAAAAACTAAACTGAAAATGATGCAGAGATTTGGGAATTAAACAGAAACTTTGGGCAGTAAAGAAGGAAATAAAACAACTTTATTTTGAAAGGTAGCACTGCAAATGGGGAAAATATGGGAATTACACTGGGAAAAGTCAATAAGTTTGCCCAAGCTTCTTGCATGATCACTTAGGAAGTGTAAGCAGAAGCATACAATCCTAGTATGAGAAAATGAGAGGTGGACTCTAAGCTATTCTGCACAATGAATAAATGATATAATGAGGGGTTGCTTTGGACAGCATTATACAACTAGAACAAAAAACTGGAATCTTTTAGAGACAGGATAGATTGGCCATCCCTCAGCCACTCACAAAGAGAGAAAATAAATGCACCACTTACCATGACTGAAGTTAAGGTGCTGATGAACTCAATGAAGAGGTAAAGAGCCCCTAGGCCATATGATGTAAGAATAGAGATCTACAAAACTCTAGATCTAGCAAAAATACCATACTGCACTCATTTTTTAGATAGCAAAGTAAAGGGAAATACAGTTGGTGCGAGCACAAACTGCCAATATCATAACATTCCCTAAAGAGGGCAAGGATCTGAAGAAACCAGTAAATTACTGAGCAAACTCATTAATGCCAGTGGAAACTAAGATTAGACAAAAATACTAACAGCAAGATTGAACAGTGTCATGCCCTCTATAGTGGAAGATACTTAGCATGGGGTTCATATCAGGAATACAAGACATATTGAGTTTTATACATTTGGTGCAATATGCAATGTGCCCATTGCAGTTATACTTGTGGACTTTAATATAGCATTCATCCTGGTGTATTACTATTATATATGGAAAGTAATGGAAAACTTTGACACAGAGGGAGAGTTGCTACAGTATTGCAAGCTGCTATACTCACAGCCTATGGCACAAGTAATAACTGACAAAATAATCTCCTCTGCCTTTTATTTATAAAGAGGGGCTCATCAAAGTTGCCCCTTTTTTCCCTTTCTCTTTATATTTGCAGTGGAAGCACTAAATTGCTACAAAAAAAAAAACAAGGGGATCATTGGAAAACACCTGTTCTGGCAGGAAAAATTCTGACTAACGTGGTTTCTAGAGAATTGCATGTTGCGGGTAGTCAACCCACAGTTATACTTACAGGAAATACTTACACTGAGGAATTTCGTCATATTTCAGAATTAACAGTAAACTAGGAAAATATAGTAGCGTTCCCTCTCAACCAGGTCTGCCTAGCAGTAAAGGATAGAGTGACACAAATGGGGCTAAAATGGGGACAATCTTATACCTGTTTAGGTATACAGCACATACAATCTTTCCAGGAGATCCTCTCTCACAACTTAATCCAGCTGCTGATTTATTGCAAGGTTAATCTCAGCCAATAGGCTGATATAAAACTTGCTCTAATGGCAAGAATCACAGCTATCTGAAGGTGTATACTCTCCAAATTCCTATTTATTGTAAGTTGTTTCCTGGGGTTACAAAACACTCTTATGAACTTTGTGTAGGATGAGAAATTCCCCCAAATAGAGAGAAAGAAACTTATGGCCTCCCTTCAATATAGTGAACTTGGACTACCTGACCTTCCCAGATATGCAGTTGCAACTGATATGACACATTCTGTAACTGCCATGACTTCACCAAAACCAGTAATGGTTCTAGTGGAACTATATTTGATATGGATTGAATTTATGGATGTAAAACAAAAGGAAAATGGAAGCTTTGGAATCCTGGGGGATTGAAGGTGGAGGGCCATTGGAAAGCCCTGTGCAAGAAATGCCTATCTCAAGGCACACCAGGCCTATGGGGGTGGATCTAGACAAATTCAAAAATAGTGGTAGACACTGAACCCATTTTCTGGAAACATTGGTTAAAATATGGGATAATATTTTGGCGAGATCTACACCAGTAAGACTTGTGGACCCCTTTGTCACTCATGGTTATAGCAGACAGAAACCAAAAGACCATGTTTTGATGGTGGCAGCATCTTCAGTTAGGCAGTATGAGCAAAATTACATATATTAGATAGGCTGACAGTTGGTAACTTTCTAATATTGGAACCCAAACTCTGCTTACTGTCAGCCCTCTGGCAATTTCAAGAAAGACCGACAGCACTGGGAGAGGTACTTAATGACAGTAATAGAACTCTAGGAATGGCAAATCACAATAATGCAAAGTACTAGATAGCATTTGCTATATTAGGTATCTGTAAATTTCAAAAAACTGCATTTTTGGCACTTAACTCCACTATAACTTATGTAAAGGGGCAAGAGGGATGGGTTATATGGGCGATAAAGAATTGACAGGGCAGATTATGTGCATTTACCATAGCCCTGGCCTATGATCTAGCCATTATAGGAGAAAGTATATGATGCAACAGCTTATGCATTGCAGGGAAAGGACCCACCACTTCAATACACCAAGTGCTGGTTATTAGGCTTATTCTTAGAAAATTCTACCATGACAGTAGCCGAATGTACTAGGCTCCAACATATAGTTACGATCCCATCTGCATGCAGTTTTAGATAATGGAAATTGCCTGTGTGCTACATATCTCAAAATCTGGTTATGTTACAATCAAAAGTTATGTAATTGACAAAAAAATATTCTACTTATTTTTTGTTAAATGAATACTGGTGCATTTTTCTAATATTCGGCCCAATAACTGTTAAAAGTTCATGACTAGAAAGTGTGACATTTATGAAAAATGCTTCTAATTTTTTGTTTATCTTCCTGTTGAACTATGGTGAGAATAAGGGCTATGTTGTTAACTCTTTATGTATGATATATTCATTATGTTACAATAAAACTGAGTTGAAAAGGAAAGAAAATTCTGTGTTATTCATAAAAGAGCTTACACAGTAATTCCATGCTGTGTACCCTCTGTATATATCCAAAGCACAATTTCAGCTATTCACACAAGAGGCTGCAGAGGGTGGCTGAAATGGTACAGTGGTTAGCATTGCCACCTCACAGCAAGAAGATGGTTGGTTCGATTCTAGGCTGGAATGCTATCTGTGTAGAGTGTGCATGTACTCCCTGAGGTCATGTGGGCCTCCTCCAGGTGATCCAGTTTCCTCCCACATTCCAAAGACATGCTGAAGGTGGATTGGACACTCTAAATTGGCCCTAGATAGGTGTGTGTGTGTGTGGGTGTGGGTGTGTGTGGGTGTGTGTGGGTGTGTGTGGGTGTGTGTGTGTGTGTGTGTGTGTGTGTGTGTGTGTGTGTGTTTTTGCCTTTGGTGGAAGGTTAGGGACCGGGCTGGCAATTCAACACTGTAAAATTCCACTGTCGATTGTTCTCTGAACTGTCGTTCTGCTGTGGTGACCCCTAATGGGAAAAGCTGAAAGGAAAAGAAGACACAAGAGGGTGCACAGTGCTGCCTTGCTGTGGAACTTCGGAATATATGCAATACTTATTCTGTGCCATCTATACAAAAGAGTACACAATGACACTCTGCTGTTTGTCCTAACAGCACACCCCAAACACAATTCATGTTGTTCACATAAGACAATATACACTATTGCCTTCTTATGTACCCTCTGAAAATGCTGTCAAGACCTTGGATGCTTTTCATGTGCAACAATGTCTAACAGCACCATATCAACATATTTTTTGTTTGTTTCATTTATTGCATAATATTTGGAAACCCACTGGTCATATGTGCCTGTTTTGTAGTGATTTGGGAAAACTGTCTGCTTAAGGGACATGCTCGGACACATTTATTTTTAATCCGGAAGTAACAGCAATCAAAATTAAGACTACAGAATTAATCCAGCAGTCAGTTGCTGCTTTTCTGCTCTGAATTATGCAGACAGCTAGGTGTTTCCCTTATTTCTTCTGTCTGCCTTTTAACTGTACATCTTGTCATACCCACTGCTTCTGCTTCTGTATGAAAGCATGACTGCAAACCTGATACAGCTGTGTTTCTTAAATTTAAAATGTCGTTTAGATATCTCTTGATCCTATCACATGAATGGACATAAAGCTTCTACTGCTATGTACCCAGTACTCTGTGACCTCTCCCAAACAGCTCTGCTGCACCTACTCATAAGTATACTATACTGTAAATCTTATCCATTATCAACCATATTCATTGTATGAAGTGGTCAGTCAGCAACCATTGTAAAGAATGACATACTAAGTAACTGCTCATGTCTCATTAACAGTGCAATTACTCTCAATAGTGAGAAATAATTCATTGACGCACAACAGTCATATTACACAGAAAAGATGAGATTACCAAATTTTGCCCTTTGCTTGATTTTGTTAATTACCAGGTAGAGTATAATATTTATATACTTGAAGTGTTTAGATATTTGCATTCAAAGCAACTTTCTACGTCACAATGTCCTCTCATCCTTTTCATTTCAAAGTCATTTTCATCTTTTTGTGATAAAAGATTAATTATGTTTACTTTTATTTATTCTTTGCAAACTTTCCTATATATAAAACGTATCTGCCTAAAATGAAAGCCACATTAATTTATGTATTTATTATTTATGTGCTTGCTTTTGTTGACTGAGTTGGACCCACTAGATATGGAATATTTTTACTAGACACTGAAGGTGATACTGACTTGGGGTAATGTGGTCTAGATTGCATAGAATCTCCATTCTCTGTTCAAAAATACACAGTGAGATATTTGTATATCCACCTAAATTGCCACCATCACAAGCAGCATGAAACTCAGTTTAATGTCTCATGTGAAGGATACTGAATTACACATTCTTCATAGTACTAGTGATTTTGTATTCATTTTTAATGCTTTATTTATTTTTTTACATTTGTTTACTAGGAAAGTCCAACTTGATCTTAAGAAACCCCTTTATAGAGGAGACCCAGGAAAAAAGCTCCAACAGGTGCAATAAGATGAGAAAATTTACACAGAATGGCACATAACCTTGCAAAACACATCAGATTACAGCCTCAGTAACATAACAGGCAGCATGCTCACCTTTGTTGCAGAAAATTGTGGCTTCTTTTACAACCCTGGGTAGCTAGATTAATTTTGCAATACTGCAGTGCAGCATAAGCATGGTGCTGTATCCCTTGGTGTGCCATCCTTAAATGAGATGATAAACTGAGGATCCATCTGCTAGAACTGGTTGTAGCTCAGGTAGATGTAAAAGATCCAATTGCACTTATCAAAAAGAGTAGGGGTCCTTTATAGATATATATATATATATATATATATATATATATATATATATATATATATACACACACACACACACACACAAACACACACACACACACACACACAAAAGAACTCTTATTTACAAAATATGCACATATTTACAAATATTTGCAAATATACAACTGTATAGATATACAGATCTGTGCACACATGTTCATAATTTTCTTTACAATCAATTTGACTTTTTATCCTTATTAGACTCCCCACTTCCTTTCCATAACCACCATCTGATTTTACTTAATATTGTTGCTAAAATCCATTTACCATTAAACATAATTTAATTTATTCTTTCATTTTATATAACCCATATAACATAAAATAATTTAGGATCTGTTATTTTAACATATTCTTAATTTCTGTTCTTATAATAGCCATATTTAATAATACCCTTGTTTATTTCATCCACTTCTTGTATACCATTGCAAAAAACTTCTTTACATAGTTTTCCGCATAACTTTTGTTGCTCGTTTACATTTCAAAAAACACATGTTCCATAGTTTCTTTTTCTTGGCAACGAAAACATATTCTAACACTTTTTCTTCTTTATGGCATATATTGTTTTATTGGCAATTTGTCTAATACCAGTCTCCACAAAAATCATGAAGTTCTAATTTCTGATTACACCATTTGCGTCTTATTTTGATAGCTTTATTTTTTTTCATCTGTTAGATTTTCCCAAGATTTTGCATAGTAAAGTTTTAACATTGCATTATTTTACCATACTTTTTTTATCTTTTTCTATATCATCAGTTTTTATTTTCCACAAAAATACGTTTTCTTGGTAACATCTTATTTCTTCATTTATGCACTCTTCTTCTCTTTTATTATTTTTAACCACATCCCAAAATTTATCATACTTATATTTATATAGTTTTATTACTAATCTCTTGTGTTTTTTTCATTTAGCCACCTTAACACTTTGTACAAATTTAATGAAACAGCATATACTACTGGGCTAATTAACCCTAGACCTCCTTCTTCTTAATTGACATATAAAACTTCTATTTTTACTGGGTTTAATCTAGAACCCCATATAAATAAAAACGATATCTGCAATAATTCCTTTACAAATGCTGTTGGCAACATAAATACACTTGTCAAGTATACTATTTTCCCTATCAGTGCTGAATTTATCAAATGTGCCTTTTTTTCTGAATGATAATTAGTATATTCTCTAGAAAAAAACAGGTTTGTTTTATCTCTGCTATTGTTTTACCCCCATTGAATTCTACTTGCATCTTTATTCCAAATTGAGATTTCATTCATTGTTAAATAAATACCCCATATCTTTATTACATCACCCAAATCTTTACTTTACTCTTTATTTAAAATCACCCCTATCACTCTGGATTCTCATTTGTGAAAATTATTACTTCTTTTATCCGAGTTTTGTTTTTTGTAATTATTATAATGTAATTTGCATATGTTTACAGAACTGGAATTCTTAACCCTTCAGGTGTTATATACTCGCCTCCTTCATTTTGTAATCTATTTCACATATTTTCACATTTATAACTAATGTAAAGAGTATGCAACTCATTGGACATCCCAGCCTTGCACCACATTTAATATGTACCTCAAGCCTTAACCAGCCATTCACAAGTATTTTAACTTTATTATTATTATACGCTGACAAATATATTTCCTAATTTTCTCACTTATATTTTTTCATTATCATCTATAAGATTTCATGTCCAATTGTATCTAATGAGTTATTAAGATCTCCTATCATGATTTTCAATTCTTTTTTTCTATTCATGATATCATCACTATTTCTGTTTTATTAATAATTAATATTGTTCATTTTAGTTTCATATCCCTTTAATATTAGTTTCATAAACATCATATAATCATTATTACTCAATACTACTGGTCTCCACTTTATTAACTGACTTCTATCTTCCTTCTTCCATATGAATTTAAGTACAGCACTACATAATTCTTTATACACAAAACCTTTATTAACCATTCATTCAAAATCTTTAAAAAATATTTTTGCCAGTCTTTAAATTTTTATATATTTCATACCCTATTCCATCTGGTCCTGCAGCTGAATTTATATATACTTGCCCTAATACTTTAATTTAGCTCATTTAAAGAAATCTCATTTTCCAGCTCTCTATTTTATTTTTTAGTTATCTTTTTTACTTTCCATGTTTTTTATACTCCCTTCTCCTTTTCTTTAAATATTTCTTGTACATATTATATTATCACATTCATAATCCTTTCCTGAGTTCTTTCTATTTCTCCTTTTACATGTTTTATTTTTGTCAATATACTACCATCTTTCTTTAGTAATCTGTTTAAGTAACTCAATAGTTCTCTTTTTCCTTGTAAACATATATCTTTGCTTATATAACAATCCTTGTATTTTTCTTGATTTCTTTCATATGATTCTTTTTATTTGTCAAAGTACATTCTGTCATTATGTTCTAAATCTTCCAATGCATTGTTATATGTTCTTTCATATTTTTCTTTCTCTACTTTTCTCACATCATATTGCCACTGTAAAAAACATTTTAGTATATATTTTTCCTTAAATATCATCCACCATTCAGATTAGTTTTTATAAAATGTTTTGCTAGAATTATGATCTTTCTATAACTGTATTACTAATCACTTACTTTCTGTGTTCCATGATTTCTCACTTATCCATTATATTCCTTGTTTTTTTTTTAATCTCTAGCCATATTGTAAGATGATAGGAAAATCCTGTTCCATTGGCTCCCCTTTTCTTATAACTATTGATACTGTAAAATAATATCTTTCAATTCAATAAATACCCCTTTTGTAAATCAATTATTTTTGTCCCTAAGTTTTAACTCACCACATCATATAACTTATATTTCTTTTATCATTTCCTTTCTTTAACATTGCCTCTTAAATTACAGTTAAAGTCTCCTGTTATTATAATATTCATATTTACTACTATATAACCTAAAATCTGATTAAATATCCTTTCCGTTTCTTTACAATTAGTATAAGCATATAATAGTATAATTCTATATACGTTTTCTTTTAATTTTAAATCTACAAAGGTTAATCTTCCCATTTTTGTTAAAGTTACAGCTAATATATATTTACTGTATTTCTGCAAATTACAGTTATTCGAGAACATCTCTCATTCTCCAAGTTGCAGATAATCTTCCCTCCCAGTATTTTTTCTGTTTGTAATCTTTCTTCACTTGTTAAAACTTTTGTGTCCTCTAATATAATTACATATACATCATATGTACTACACCACTCTAAAATCCCTATTCATCTTACTATATTCTTAATACAATTCACATTTACAGAAAGCACTCCAAATTTTTCATTTTCCCCTTTCCTTTGATTCATGATTTCAAAAATTCATAGCTAATTGCTATGCTAACTTCCTTAACAGGTCATTCTAAGCCTAGCCAATTTCCCCCCAAAGGTGAGAAGCAAAAATTGTACCTTGTGTTTGTGAGTTAAATACATTCACCATTATGCCAACTTCCAGTCATTAGCTGGATATATGTTTTTCATCCATTTGCTTTCTTTTTTTCTTTTGCACTTATCCCTTTAAACTTTCTTTTTCTGTCTTTTACCCTGTTACCGATATTTTTTCTTTCACTACCTCCCAGTTTATGCCTTCTTCATCATTTATTTCTGGACCTTCTTCTATGTCCTCTTCATTATTCTTTTCTAATCTTTCTTCTGTTTCTACTACTTCTAAAATATCTTCTCTTTTTTCATTTGCTTCTCTTTCTTTTTCATTTTCCTTAATCTTTTTTTCATTTTTGCAAGCCAACCATAAATGTTCAATTTTGTTACATTTAGAACATTTTGATTCACATTTTTTGCATCATGTCCCATTTCCCCACAAATATAACATTTTATTTTGCTGCAGTCATGATGACCATGCACTGGCCAAGCAATTAAGGGGCCTCAGTCCTCACCACTAACACCTGTGAGAGGCATCCACATTGGGAAGGATAACAAATACACACACAGTAAAGTACAATTTCCCTTAAAAGCACACAGAGATCACAGTCAGGTTGGGTCTTGTTTCTCCCTTTCTCTAAAGAGCTCTAATAAGACACCCTACTGGTACAGTTATAAAGTGGGGTCCTTAGTCAGGGTCCCAAGCCAAGTCCTCCTAGCACTCTCTCTGTCCAACCAGTGCTTCATGCCCCTGCTAAAGTAGCTGACACACACACACACACACACACACACACACACACACACACACACACACACGCATACACTTTGAGATATGATTTATATACAACCACACAGACACTCCTGGGGAAGGCGGTCCCAGGTTCACTAGCTGTGCCCCTTCTGTTAAGGCTATAAGGTAGTAATCACTGCCACCAGGACCCTAATGTCAGCTACTCATAAGGCCCTTATCCAAGGGTGCCCAATTATTACTGTGCAATATTATCCAAATTGTAAGTGTAACTGAACAGCAAGGCTTATTTGGAGTGGCTTACTACAGTGTCACTATATACATGCAATGGGCTTAAACTATATCTACATAAAATAGCCACAGTTGAAAGGTTTACAAATATTTAACAATAAATAATAAAAACATAAGACAAAACTTCTTACTACACAGTGCTAGTCAAGAGTTCAGAGATCACAGGAAGATGCTTAAAATAATACAGTAGAATAGTTCAGACATCAATATAGAGAAACAGCTAGACTAGACTTCCTATTTCCTATCTATATCTAAGAGCAAGCACAGTTCTAAAATAAACTTACATTACATATAGAGCAAAGCAGTGCTGGTGATGTTGTCAGTTCTGAAAACAAATGCAAAATGCTCTGAGTCTCTCTGCCCTTAAATTGATAACACAGTACTACTGACTCATTTCAGATTACATCATTTTTTCTTTGGTTCCTAGGCTAACAGAAACTCTGCATTTACATTGCTTTGATCTGGCATCTGGCCAGGAAACCACAGTAATTAAAGAAATTATATATATAAAATCTAGCAATTAACTCTGGTCTCAAAACAAAAGAAAGAATCCTCTGGTTCAGGCACCATGGCTCTGAGCCCTGAGATCAAAAACAGTCATAAAATGCTTGACTTATCTGCTTTCTTACAGCACAGTGCACTGTTGTTACATGTTTGCAGTTCAGCATCCAGTACAGTCTTTTCACATTTAAGAGAACAAGCCTGTGGCTTATATTAATATTTACAAATGACAGAATTATCTACAAATTCTATCTAGCTAGGCTGGCAGCCTTCACATATCTTCACATATCCTTCCCCTGGGGAAATCAAGCTAGTTTTTCAAGTGACCCTTGAGAAACGTTGCTTGAGAGGGTGAGTTCTGAGTATACCTTACCCCATTCCCTGTCTTGAGATGCCATCTGCATTGGCATTGCTACTCCCACTGCAGTGCTGCACTGACATATCATATGCTTGCAACCCTAGGCTCCATTTAGAAACTTGGCATTTTGCTGGCTGGCTCTATTTAACCATGTTAGGGGTTGTGATCTGTCACTACAGCAAATTTGCTTCCATACAGATAAGGCTGATGTTTCTGCAGTGCCCACATTATGGCTAGACATTTCTTTTCTACATCTGCATAGCATTCCTTCCTGGGTTTGAGTCTACAACTGAGATAAACCACTGGGTGCTCTTCTTCTTCTGAAGAAATCTGGCTAAGTACAGCCCCCACCCCATGGCTCGAAACATCCACCTGCACAACAAATTATTTACTGTAATTTGGACTGGCTAACACAGGAGGTTTTCCCAAAGCTTCTTTAAGCTTCTGGAATGCCTGCTCACATACTGGGGTCCACACTACCTTATCTGGCCTGTTTTTCCATGTCAGGTCTGTGAGGGGAGTGGCTATGGTACTATAACTGGGGACAAATTTTGTCTAGTACCCTGCTGTCCCTAAGAGTGTCCTCACCTGCTTTTTGGAGACAGGTGCAGGCCATGCCTGAATGGCTCTACATTGGCAGGTTCTGGCCTGATCTTACCTCTCCCCACTCTATGTTCCAGGTAGGAGAACTCTGCCATTCCCATCTGACATTTCCTGGGCTTAATGGTCAACTCTGCCCTCTGTAGTATGCCCAGCACCTCCTTGACATGTTGAAGGTGTTCCTGCCAGGAATGGCTGTAGATGGCAATATCATCTAGGTAAGCAAAAGCAAACCCTTTTGCTACTATTAGGATATGATCTACCAGCCTCTGGAAAGATGCTGGGGCATTTTTCATCCCAAAAGTCATCTTGTGAACTCATACAAGACAAAATAAGTCACAAATTCTGACTTCTCTTTAGCGCTGGGAGTCAAGGTCACCTGCCAGTAACCCTTGGTAAGATCAATGGAGGTAAGATACTTAGCCCCACCCAGATGCTCTAGGGCCTCACCTGTCCTAGGCATGGGATATGCATCTGACTCTGTGTGACTATTTCAATTTCTGTAGTCCACACATAACCTGGTGCTGAAATCCTTCTTTGGCACCAGCATCACTGGGGAGGTCCAGGAAATGTTGGACTCTTGAATTACTCCTAGTTCCAACATCTCCTGTATCTCCTCCCTCAGAGTCTGTTTGACTTTCTCAGGAACCATATAAGAGGCCTGCCTAATAGGCCTTTGGGGTCCTGTATCCACTTGGTGCTGCACCAGGTGGGTGCACCCTGGTTTCCCAGTGAACATGTCCCCAAGCTCCTGTAACACTGCTCAGATTTCTCGAACCTGGATAGGGGAGAGCTGCTGGGACATTGCTACCCCTTCCACTGAGATGTCAAGTTTGAACCTCACTGAGGAGATCAGGTACCAGATCTCATTCAGACTCCTCCTGCAGTCCACTGCAAATACTTAGCACAGTGGCCTCCTTATCATGGTAAGGTTTCATCATGTTAACATGGTACAATTTGTGCTCTTTCCTCCTGCCTAGCAGTTCCACCATGTAGTTAACATCACTTACCTTTCTTACCACCTTGTCAGGTCCTTCCCAAGTTGCTTGCAGCTTGTTGTGTCTGACAGGAATGAGAACCATTACCTGCTGCCCTACAGCATATCTCTGGCTCGAGCATTCTGGTCATACCAGACCTTTTTCTGTTGTTGGGCTTCAGCCAAGTTCTCCTGGGCAAAGCCCATGAGTTCCCTGAGCCTTGTCCTAAGGTTTAGGACTTATGCCACAACAGACTCCTTGTGAGGTTCACACTCACCTTCCCACTCATCATGAATTAAATCTAGAGGTCCCCTCACCCTATGGCCACACAACAACTCAAAGGTGAAAAACCTGTGGATTCCTGGTGAACCTTTCTGAAAGCAAACAAGAGATGGGGAAAATATTTGTGCCACTCCCTCTTAAACTGGTCTGCAAATGCCCATAGCATGGACTTGATTGTAGAGTTTAACCTCTCAACTGGCACATCTGTCTGTCAGTATTTTTTTTTTGGGAAACCTACCCTGCTGAAAATCTCTAACAAAGCATCTACCACTTTTTCTGCCTCAATGGAGGACAACGCCAGTACCTCAAGGTATCTTGTAGCATAATCTACCACCAGTAAGATATACTTTTTACCTGTGGAATATGGGGTTCTCAGAGGCCCCACAATATCCATTGCTACCATCTGAAGTGGGTCCTCAATCACAGGCAAAGGCAGAAAAGGAGCTCTCACCCTGTCTACTGCCTTCCCTACCTTTTGGCACTGCTCACAGGTCCTGCAGTACCGTTACATCTCTGGAAATTCCAGGCCAATAGAAGTTTTGCATAATACATATCTATGTATGTTTTATACCCATATGACCTGCAAAGGGAATATCATGGGCTATGGCTAGAAGTACCAAAAGGTATGCTCTAGGCACTACCAACTGCTGTATTCTCTCACCTTCTAGCCCTCCCTCAGGGGTCCACTTTCTATACAGTAACCTTTTGTCCCAGTATACAGATTTCCCCTTCCCTTGAGAATCATATCCCTCACTGCCTACCTCTCTCAGGCCTTGCAATGTAGGGTCTGAGAGCTGAGCTTGTCTCAACTCTCTCTTTGTAACTCTCCCCACCTCCCCTTCCACAGGAAATCTGGCATCCTCTGACAACAGTGCCTCACTGTCAGCCTTGGTACTATTACTCACCTCTACCTTTGCAGTCACTCTGTCCAAGGGAACATCACTACCCACAAGCACCTGTGGCTCACCTTCAGTCTCACTAATACAGAGTAGCTCCCACTCTGAAGTAACCACCTCACCAGTCCTGGCTGCAAGTATATGGTCTGTCTGGGTCTCCCTCAGGCTACCAGACCTAGCTTGACTGCTTATAACTGAATAAGCACATGATACTGCCTCATCCAAATCCTTCCCTATCAGGACATCTGCAGGATGGTAGTTCAGTACCCCTGTTGCCTCAACACAACCTACTATTGACATTTTCTCTTTCCCACTTACTGGATCACTCATCTTTTGTTCCCTACCTTGCCTCATTGGACATCTATATGCCACATGGCCCCACTGGTTGCATTCAAAATATTTAACCCTAGGTCCTGGACGTGTACCTGGACTAGTGGCTTCCCTTGCTACTGGTAGATTCTGTTGGGGCAGTCTGGTCTGCCCACTATGGGTTCCTTTAGACCCATGAGCAGTACTGGGGGTCCCTTTCCTGTACAGGAATGCCCTGCTTGCTAGGTATAGGTCTCCCTTCTTCTCCAACCTCACTGAAGTAGCACATTGTCTATCAGCTAACCAGATCCTCATGTCCTCAGGCAAAGTGTTAAGGGCTTGTTCCTTCACCAAAAGGTCTGCCAGCCCTTCAAAAGTGGTGACCTGACATTAACTCACCTACCTATGAAAATAAGTGCTCAATTCAGCAACAAATTGATGCACACTTTCATCTGCCTTGCATTTATGCTCCCAAAACTTTTTTCCTATAAATTTCAGGTGTTAGCCTAAAAAATTCTACCAAGCAATTCTTAACAGCAGTAAAATCAAAACAGTCAATGTCAGACATTCTGGACAAAATAGTTAGCTTTACCATGGAGTAAGGGGGTCAGGAACCATACACAGAGCCTTTGGTCAACATCATACTGTTTACATACCCTCTCAAACATATGAATGAAACTATCAAAAGTATCCTTCTCTGTAAACTGCAGAAAAAAAATTACTGATCTTTTGTGCTTATGGGGTCCAGTTACTCCCTTTCTTATATCTCCATGACTCTGGTGAACAGTCAGCATTTTCTTTTCATGCTGCCCCTGCCACTCCTTTTGCACAGCTTCCATTTCCAAATGGCTGGCCTCAAACTCAAGTCTCTTTAGCTCCAGATGGATTTTTAAGTCCTCTGTTCAAAGGTTGAGCTGTCAATTCCCTGAGTGTTGTACATTTCCACGGCCAGTCTGATCATCTTCCTGTTTGCTATTTTCTGATGCAGCTATGACCAAAGTTGCAATCATGTCTGCCTTAGTCAGGTTTCACTGCAGCAGTCCTTTAACCTGGCACATCTCTGCCGACTGGCTCCATGTCAGCTTTCCATACTCCTCTGCTGACATGCTTGCCTGCACTCCCTGACTAAGTTCACAAAAGAAATAAAACAATTGTGATCTGAACTTTGAATATTCACTGTGTGGCTGATTTAGAGTACAAAAACACCTTCAGTGATGTCTGTACACAAGATACAGGAATTCACTATCCCACCACTGCCACCAATTAATATGTGACACCTGTAAACTGTCCCAGCAATCAAGGAGCCTCAATCTTCACCACTAACACCAGTTAGGGACATCCACATTGGGAAGGATAACAAATACACACACAGTAATGTACAGTTTCCCTTAACAGCACACAGAGATCACAGTCAGTCTGAGGCTAGTTTCTCCCTTTCTCTCCAGATCCCCAATAAGACTCCCCACTGGCACAGCTATAGAGTGGGTTCTCTCCTACCACTCTCTCTGTCCAAGCAGTGCTTCATGTCCCTGACCAAGTAGCTGGCACTCACACACACACACACACACACACACACACACACACACACACACACACACACACACACACACACACACACACACTTTGAGATATGATTTATATACAACCACACAGCCACTTCTGGGGAAGGTTGGCACAGGTTCACTAGCTGTGCCCCTTCTCTCCAGGATATAAGGTAGTAATCACTGCCACCAGGACCCAAATATCAGCTACTAATAAGGCCCTTATCAAAGGGTGTCTAATATTTACTGTGCAATATTATTATCCAAATGGTAAGTGTAACTGAAGTGCAAGGCTTATTTGCAGTGGCTTACTACAGTATCACTATATACATGCGATGTACGCTAGAGCTTAAATTATCGCTATATAAAACAACCACAGTTGAAAGGTTTAAAACTATTTAATAATAAATAATAAAAACACAAGACAATACTTCTTACTACACAGTGCTAGTTAAGAGTTCAGAGATCACAGGAAGATGCTTAAAATAATACAGCAGAATAGTTCTGAAATCAGTACAGAAAAACAGCTAGACTAGACTTCCTATTTTCTATCTATATCAAAGAGCAAACGCAGTTCTAAAATAAACTTACATATAGAGCAATGCATCAGGCTGGCAACTCGACACCATAAAAACCAACTGCCAATCATTAGCGGACAGGAGACCCACTGTGGCGACCCCTAACCGGGAAAGGCCAAAAGACAAACAACAACAACATAGAACAAAGCAGTGCTGGTGATGTCAGTTCTGAAAATAAATGCAAAATGCTCTGAGTCTCTCTGTCCTTAAATTGATAACATAGTACTACTGACTGATTTCAGATTACATAATTTTTTCTCTGGTACCCGGGCTAACAGAAACTCTGCATTTACATTGCTTTGATCTTACACCTCATCAGGAAACCACAGTAATTAAAGACATTATATATGTAAAATCTAGCAATCAACTGTAGTCTCAAAACAAAAGAAAGATGCTGCTGATTCACACACCATGGCTCTGAGCCCTGTGATCAAAAACAGTCATAACATGCTTGACTTATCAGCCTTCTTAAAGCAGAGTGCATGGTTGTTACATTTTTGCAGTCCAACATCCAATGCAGTCTTTTCATAGTTAAGAGAACAAGCCCATGGCTTATATTAATATTTATAAATGACAGAATTATCTACAAAATTCTATCTAGCTAGGCTGGCAGCCTTCACATATTTTCATAACAATTACTTATCAAATGTCCTTCTTTTCTACAAAAAGCATGTTTTGGATTGTCCCCAGTATTTTACAACTCCCCTGTTCCCTTCCACCTTTACCAGGCTTGGTACATGTAAAGCTTTTCTCTTTCTATTTTTCTCACAGAATTACAATCACAAATTACAATTACTGAGACGTGGCTGCATGACAAGATAAATGATAGTACAGTAAATATGAGAATGTTATGCTGTTTCATGCAGACAGAAAACATGCACTATGTGGAAATGCCAGAGGATGTGGAGTCTGCATCTATGTTAACAAAAGATGGTGCAGCAACTGTGAAATCATACTATCGCACTGCTATGAGAACTTAGAGGTCCTGTCCATTAAATGTAAAGCATGTTACATGCCCAGGGAGCTGAATGGGATTGGTATAACAGTGGTGTATATCCCACCAAGTACTAATACACTGAGGATTTAAATAAACTATGCAATCACATGGGTGAGCTGCAAAGCAAATATCCTGACATGTACACATGGCAGCTGGTGAGTTTAATAAAGCAGATCTGAAAGAAGTACTCTCACACTACCATCCGTATGCAGATATTCCTACAAGAAGCGGTAATATCCTGGACAAAGTGTACATAAACTTAAAGAAAGCTTATAAGGCAGTGCAACTTCCACAAATGGAAAACTCTGACTATTATACCATCTTGCTATCACCAGCTTACAAACCTGTACTGGTTAGAGAGAAACCCACAAAAAAACAAATCAGGGTATGACCCGAGGAGGCTATGGAAGCCCTCCAAGACTGCTTTGAAAGAACCCAAAATCGGTCTGTCTTTCAACAATAATGAGTAGGTGTTTTTATTGATATATACATTACTTATTTACATATTTACATGTTTACATTATTTACATCTATTTACAAATCTCCATACATTATCAACTTCAGTGTAAGAATTCCCTTCCCACTCATTTTTCCACAACCAAAACATTATTTTCTCCAAAATCTTTGCCAAAGTCCATTTTCCATTGTATTTCACTTCATTTAGTCTCTTGTTCCACACAGTCCATGAAGCATAAAATATTACTTTGTCCATTTTCTTAACTTCTTCTTGTTTTTGTGCAACATAATAACCAAATTCTATTATGTCCATATTTATTTCTTCAAATTTTAACAGAATTTTCAACATATTACATTCAAAATATTACATATTTCTTTCCACAAATTAACTCTTTCACATGTCAAAAACACATGTTCAGTAGTCTCAAACTCTCCACAATTATTACATATTCTATCTTGCTTTTTTTTGCATGGCATATTTGCCTTAACCGCAATTCTCTAATAAACAATCTCCATAAAAATCATTACATTCCCTAATCTTTTTATAGTTATATCTCATTATTATGGATTTTTTCTTATATATTTCTAAATCTTTCCATGGATCAATGCAATGAAATGCATTTATAATACTTAAGTACCATTCCTTTCTATTTTTCTCATATATATTCTTTTTTATATTCCATAACACAATTTTGTTTTTATACTCTTTCAGTTCTTCATTCACAATGCTTTTACTTCTTTTTTAACTTCCATTACTTCCCATAGTTCTTTAAATTTATAATATAGTATCATTTCTATCAAGTTTTTACTTTCCTTCATAATTCCTTTTAATACCTTATACACATTTAAAGATGCTGCATGTAAACCCAAGACTCCTTGCTCTCCTTTCATATATAGAATCCCTCTCTTGACTGAATTCAGTCTAGAACCCCATATAAAAGAAAATATAATCATCATTAGTTCCTTTTCATACTTAATAGTACTCATATAGATGTTAGCGACATAAGCAAATTTTTCTATTACCATGGTGTTCAACAAGTGTGTTTTTTCTATATGGAAACCTATATGATTTCCAAAAATTAGACATATCCTTTACTTCCTTGAGTACATTATCCCATTGTTGTTGTCTGTATTCATTCCTTCCAAATATTATTCCCAATATAGCTATACATTTTTCTTTGAACTCAATACCTCTCTATCATACCTTCAAAACAAAATACTTTATTTTTCTCTTTACTTATACTTACATAGAGAGACCTCAAGTATAGCACCATGGAACTGCAGAATATAGGACATTGTCACTATCAATTATAAAACAACATAAAACTTAAGAACTTTAATGCACTTAAATAATATCAATAAAACTCTATATAAAAACAAAAGATGAGCGCTTTTGGCTATTCACCTTCTTCTGATCTCGTAAAGCTCATTAACAGGTATTTCATTTAAAAAAAGAGAATGGACCAATCAAAATTAACTTCCATTGATGAAGGCAAAAAGGTGTAACCAATCATATATTTGTGGTAGCCTCCATTGATAAAATTGTAGGGGGAGTGACCAAAGAGACATGCTTCTTAAGTCTACATCCCAATAAAGATGGTCTTAAAGGAAAGACACCATTCAGCCCTGGTGTTTTATCTGCTTGCAGTTCAGTGATCCAGTGACTTTCAGCTAACTCAGTAGCATTAACCAAATCTCCTCTCCTAGAGTTAGCAATTATAACTTCTATTACTTTGAAATAAAATTGGTGTCCCACTTAACTATCAAGCTGTTGATACAGAGCATTCTCTCTGTTTTTAAATTTGATGTCACTTAGATGTCTCAAAATCCAAACTTTAAATGGACAGTACATTTTTCCCACATAGAAACTAGACCATAATTTACAGGTAGCAATGTAAACTACATTTTTCATATTACAGTCAGCATAAGTATAAAACTGATAGCATTTCTTGGTGATTGGATGTTTAAATTATTTCTTATATCTATGCAATTACATGCCTTACATCTCCCACATTTACGTGTTCCCTTTCTTTAATTAGTCTCATCTTTTTGCACTTTGTCGTGTTCACATCATAACAGTTGCTTAAATTCTGTTTATTTTTAAAACAAAAACTCATTTTTTCTCCTACTATATTTTTCACTGCCTCGTCCAAAGTTAGGATTTTCCAGTTGTTCTCTGTGATAGTACATATTCTCTGTACATCATGACTATATGTAATTAAGCATCTAATCCCATACTTACATACTATATATGCATACTATATATTCTTTACATATAGTTAACAGATCTTCTTTCAGTTCTTTTGCTTTAACTTCATTATTCTTTCCTTTTTTTTTGTTTATAAAAAGCTTGCACCGCATATTCTGACATGGATAAATATTTTCTTTTGTTCATATGCACCCAAACAGTTTCATGGCCTACCCAGTCTCAAATATCAAGTCACAAAAAGTCTATTAATTCAAATAAATGCTCTTATCTCTTTTGCTTTGACATGCAGAGGTGCTATGACAGAGTCCAAAACCTCATACCTGTCCAAACTTTCTACTTTACTACTGCTCACACATACTGTATACTTCTTTTTATTTCTTTTATTTCTTCTTTTTTCTTTTCTCCTTCTCCAACAGTTTGTGCATAAGTTTTTTTTTCCCTCTGGAACTTTTACTGACATAGTCTCTTCTTCTGTTTTTCCATGCTGTCACCCATGAATTGGCTGCTCCACTTACTGTTTCACTTTGGTTTATCATTTCTTCCAAATAATCATCCTGCAACCCCACCCCCACCCTGATTGGAGGGCTGTAATTATGCATTTTTCAGAAGTAACTATCTCTCCTTCAAACAAAATCCTCTGAAAGTTTTCCTCTGAATCCATCTCAGTTACAGCTACAATTTCCATTTCATCCAATGTCACTTTTTTCTGCACTTACATTATCAGAAAAATCTTTGGGAAGTGATTCTACCATTTCAACTACATTTTCAGCAACTTTCACTCTATTTTCAGCTAAAGCTGAATCAGCCATGTTTTCTCCCTGCTCCTCCTGACTGCCGCCACATCTGGGCAAGAAACAGGAAGTCAGGATGTATAACACACAAAACCTTCCCCGACTACCAAGAGTAGGGGATGTTCTCTGATGCCCTAGTGAAATTCTTCTTAATTAATATGATTACCACCTCCGGATTAACCTGAAGTTTTTTAAGTAAATGAACAACACATAAATGTTCACAAGTATATGCTATGAGTGGAATGTAGATAAAACATGATAGAATCAGTGAAAATAAGCAGAGAGGACTGGACAGCACCAACCTCCAATGACACCCTTAGGATCCGTGCTGTTCCCAGCATCAGATTTGGTAATTGACCATGGATAAATTAGAATAACCAGTAGACCACAACATGGATGTGGGAAAATGTGACTATTGTTAAGATGAATCCAGGTTGAGAAAAAAAATGCAAAAAATAAATATATAATAAAAGAGCAGAGTCTGTTCTGTGTGGTGGTCTGAAATTTTGCTGGGGTGGGTAGAGTACAGAATTTGTTAGGAGAAAGTGCAGTGGCTGGGGATGGATGCACGTTTCTAGTAACTTGGAAACGGAAGTAGGATAGCAATGGGTATGAACTCATTGTGCTCATTAGAGGAGCTGCCTTTGTGAAGTGGAAAGATATGGGATTGTTTCCAGATGTTTAGAACAAATTTTATGAGTTGATGTATTGATGAAGATAATATTGCAGTGGCCTTAACAGCTAGTTTGTGGTACTTAGTGAGTAGTTTATCTGGATCTTGTGTAGTGGGACATAACTTAGAAACATATGGCTGAATTGTTGATATTGGAACAGGTTGAATAAAGGAGGAGTAGAAATGCTGCAGGTTGTTGGAATATATTGTGTATCAGGTGTGGGACTGGAATTAGTGAGTGCAGTAAGAGAGTTTATGAAATTCATTTTGAAAGCACAGACAATAGTATAGTCAGATTCCATGAGGTATGGGCAGGGTTTGAAGAGTTTTCTGGCTCTGAGGATGAGTGATAGTCCTGGCCACAGTTTTTGTGGGGAGCATATATGACGATTCTGACAGCTAGTGAAAGTTTTTATTGCCTTGTATAACTTGTGCTTTTATAGTGTTTTTTAAAGTGGGATAGGTTTGTTGAGAGTTGAGGGTTTTGTTAGCATACCAGGCTTCATTTCTTTGTTTCATTAGTTGTTTGGTAGATAGTGATAGCCAAACAGCAGGGATGGGTTTTACACACCTTTTTTGTAGTGAGTGCCTGTGCATTTAGAATAGTTAAACATATTTGATTAAAGTACTGAATGCCATCATGCAAGGATAGAGTTTTAGTGCTATATATTGAGGTAGAGTATCTATGAAAGTACATTTGCTGAAATTAGAAAAAAATGATGTATATGTATATAATGCTGGTAGTAGTGTGTGTACAAATGACAACTGTGAAGTGATGGTCACTTAAAGTGATTGTTAGGGTCATTTCTAAGGATCCAGTTAAAGATGGTTGCAGGTTTGCAGGTTTGTTAGAGCTGATTTATGGTGTTTATTATTTGGATGAAAGAGAATAACTGACATGGGTTACGCACGTTTTTTGTTTGTAAGGAGTACTCAGAAGGATTGCAGGAGCACCATTTAATATTGTTTCCTGTTATTAGACTTTCATAAGTTAACTCAAACAAGCCTATAGTGCCTTTTTATATACTTCCAGTTAACCCACATAGCTTCTTATGGCATCCAGATCTTTTTGGGGTCTGGCGTCTTTAACTAAGTAACTTGCCAATTAATAATTGTCAGTATTAGAAACAGGAAGAATTTAGTTGCAGCTAAAATGAAGATTGTTAATATGTGATATCCTGCAGTGGAGAAAGTTATCACTGTTTGCCACTTATTATTCATATTTTCATATTTATGATCATTTTTCACAGCTGAGAGACCTACATGCTATTGAGGGGGTATGGTATCAAATACCATAGTGGAAGACAGGAAAATCTATTGTTAATGTTCTTTTCTATCGCACTATACTGGAAATATTGTTAGTTGTTTGTTAGTAATTATGAAAATTAGAAATATTTTCATATGTACTTAGTATTTCAAATAACAAGTGTCTAACAACTATTGCATGGCATAAGGTAAAACCTAAGATTACGTTGAAAAAAACTCCTTTGATATTTACACCCTAAGCTGCATATCTTGAGAGACAGTGTTATTTGTACTGCTAATTAAACAATTAAGCAAATGTTTTCATATTTCAGTAAATATCTCAATAAACACTCAGATAGCAATTCCTTGCGGTCATGAGAAAGCATATGTTAGGTTATTCAAAGTTTTCTAGCCATACATGCCTAAGATGTGCATTTTCCAAGATATAACAGTTTGTGAAAGTTTAGCAAAAATATAATTCTGTGTTAGTGTGAATTATTACTATATTATAGTATTTATTGAAATACCATGAATGCACTGATTATCATCACTGTAAAGGACATTTCTTACTGATAACACTGTTTTTTTTTATATAGTTTCAACTCATTCAAGCATAAAACACCTTTTTGTATATTTCCAGTTCACACCCATAACTCTGTATGACATCCAGAAGTTTTTTTTGGCTCTGGCTTATTTAACTAAGCATCTTAGCAGCTAATAATATGAAATATTAGAAAGTGCAAAAAGCTATTAACAAAATGACCCAAAGACTGTTAATCTATGATATGCTGCAGTAAAGAAATGAATAACTATTTGTTACTTATTATTCAAATGTTCATGTTTTCAAAATTGCGAGCCCTACATGTTATTGAGTAGTATGGTATGATGGTAGTAGCCAGGGAACTTTATTGTCAATGTCAATTTATATCACAACATACCTGAAATATTGCAAGTTGTATGTTACTGATTAAGAAAATAAACATTTTCATATGTAAATTGTTTGTGTCTTTCGGCTTTTCCCGGTTAGGGGTCGCCACAGCGGAACTCCGGTCCGCTAATGATTGGCAGTAGATTTTTTTTTTACGTGCTGGCTTGCCAGGCCTAACACACAACCTTCAATGAAGGAAAGCCCATTCACACATGTTGCCACACAGAAGACGCTCTGAGAATCGAATGGGCAACGTCTAACTGTGAGGCGACAGTGCTACCACAGCACCACACTTAAAAAAACAAGTAACTTACAAACTCTTGCATGACATCAGGTGAAACATTAGATGTTGTTGAAGAAAACTATTGTTGAAATTTGCACTGTAAGTTTCAGATCTTCAGAGCTATTCAGTGCTTTTTATTGTTAATTATACAATAAAGCATATGTTTTCTTATTTCTGTAAATATCTCTGCATTCATTGAGAAATTTCTTATCATGCGAAAACGTATGTTTGTATAACAAAAGTATTTTTAACAATCTATGTCTAGATAGTACAGTTTCCAAGATATAAGAATTGGTTTGTGAATGTTTAGCAAAAGGTATAATCTGGGGGTTGTGTACATTATAATACATTATAATATTTATGGAAAGACTATGATTGCACTATTACCACTGTAGATAATACATCTTACTGATAACATTGTTATCTGTACAGTTTAATAGCTTTTATTGTTCACGAAATATTTCTGTTTATCTTATGCTTTTTAAGTTTATTTTTCTGAAAAATGCTCAGGAATGCAAGCTGTGAGTAGCCTGCTTGAGGTGTAACATTCCAAGCCACATAGGAATTAATGGATTAATAGCTTTTATTATACACAAATTATTTACATTTATTTTTCTTATACTTTTCAATTTGATTTTTCAGAAAATGCTCTGACATGCAAGATGTGTGTAGGCTGCAAAAAGTGTGATATTCCACACCACATAAGTGTTAATAAGTTAATCTGGTAGAGACCCAGGATAGAACATCATCCATTATAGGTTCATAGGCTCATAGGTTGGTACTGGGCTATCAGCCCGAAGGCATATATTAGCCCAGCCACGTTGTGCGGTATTCACCGCCCCTTTGGTAGTTCCCTAGACCCTTGTAATAGCAGCTAGTACCCTTGGCCCCTATCTAGTAGTGCTGTTGGTGTGATCCCCGGTGTGAACTTTCTGTTACCCATCCACTCATCAAGGTTCCTCTTGAAGAGTGATAGTGAGGGGCTCTGTCTTATGTAGATCGGGACCCTGTTCCATAGTAAGGGAAGTCTCTGCGAAGGGAATCTATCCCTCCAGCATGTTCTATTCATTGTTGTATTGAGCTTTATATCCCTAGAGCGTGTAGCTCGAGTAGATTTGGTTTTGCTAAGATGGAGCATGTTCAACAATTCTGGGTTGGACATGGCTCTGTACGTTAGACAGAGATCACCTCTGAGAAAGCGGTATGCAACAGAGAACAGTCTTAGCTTTTTCAATCGTGCTGCATAAGGCAACTGTTTGAGGCCAGTAATCCTCTAGGTTAGGTACCTTTGTGGTCTCTCCAGCTGCTGGAGATGTCTAGCCAGGTACATTCCAATTGATGCATTGTACTCAATAATGGGTCTGATGAGGGAAGAATAGAGGGGCACCATTACATCCTTAGATCTTGATGCAAACCCTTTCGTGATCAGATGGGTCACATAGAAGGATTTTCTAACCACTTTGGCAACATGGTTATCAAAGGAAAGCTGACTATCTACTTAGTCAGCCACAGCCCTTCCGTGCTTGCCTGTACTTCTGAGAAGTATATGCCAAACAGGAGGGGCCCCAGGACAGAGCCCTGAGGCACACCACTCATTACTGGTCTGGATTCAGACATAGATCCCACTACTCTTACTTTATGGGATCTGTCTGAGAGCCAGTGTGCGATCCATCTTGTGACATAAGGGTTTATGCCCAGGCTGGTGAGCTTATCAATAATACCTGAATGGGGAATGGAGTCAAATGCTTTAGCAAGGTCAAGGTAAGCCATGTGTACCTCCTTTCCCTTATCTATAGCCTGAGTAACTGTCTCAAAGAAATCCACCAGGTTCAGGAGGCATGATCTGCCCTTGATGAAGCCGAACTGCATGGGGTCCAGCGACTGGAGGTTCCCAATCTCTCCATTTATGAGTTCCATAATGATTCGCTCCATAGCCTTACAGATCAGACTGGTCAGGCTTATTGGTCGGTAGTTCCCAGGGTCAATTGTGACCCCACCCTTGTGTAGTGGGACCACCATTGCCATGCGCCATTCTATGGGCACATATCCTGTGGAGAGGCTGAGACTGAACAGAGTATTAAGATGCGGGGTTAATTCCTTTTAGAGTTCGCGTATGACACAGCCTTAATTAATATTACATGTATTACCTGGCGATATGTACATTGAGATTACACACATCTTTGTGTTTCTATTCACAATAAGTATAGAGACAAGGAGCTCAGTATTGGGAAATACTAGATTCACTTTTTGGTAGTCATGAGGTGAACTTCCTCTCATTCTATCATTTTTCCATTGTAGTCAGGAAATCTGCTGTTCCAACTAATTTCACAAGGCCCTATATTGAAGATCCATAGAAGTTATCCTACCATTTCACTCTTCCCTTATGAGACCCTACTTCAAATTCAGCTCATCCTTTAGTGTGTACAGACCTAAGCATATTGCTCAAATGGATTCTGACATAACCAGGAAAATTAAAGTACTCAACTATCTCAACAAATAGCATGACTCTGCTTATGCTTAGCAGCCTACTGGCTACCCTAGTATGACTTATATGTTACTATTTGAGCAATTAAAACCCAACCCTTATTGACCTTTTACTTTTTCATAGAAGCTGTGGCTCTACTAAACCCAGCACTGGAGACATACATCTCCTCTAAAAATAAGCAAGACTCACTAGTAAGGCAGCTTCCTATCAAATCTATTCCCACTCTGTGGAATAAGCTACTACCAGTCCAGGTCAAACAAAATATTGCTTTGCATATCTGTAAGGCAAGTCTTAATGATTGTATGTGTAGACCTAAATTTACTCCAAGATTACCATGTACAGCTCTGATCACTTTGGGAGGTGAGCACTATTAAGTTCTTGAAAATTATCACCTACTTAATAGCTATATTTCAGTAGGTATCTTATGGTCCCCATGATCATTTGCCCAGCATTGTTGCTATGTTCGTATCAGTTTTTGATGTGCCACCATAATATATACCCAGACATTACATCACTAGCATCTTCAAAAACTACAGGAACAATATTGTTTGTTAAGCTTCAAAAAGCTGATATGTAAAGTTTTTCATGTAAAGAGTTTCATATGCATACAAACCTCGGTTAAAATCCTCAAAGGTATTGAACGAGAATAATCAGCATTTATTTTTCCTAAAAAGGATTCAGATAATTTATAGACAAAATTTATTAGTAAATTATATGGGTCTATATCACATTGTTGAATCACAAATAAGAAAGTGCCTCTTCGTCGAACACCTAGTCACCAAACATACTAATCATTAAACTTAGTTTTCAATGAAAAGTTCCTAGGGCAAACTGATGGCCATAGTGACCATAAACAGAACCATAAAACCTAATACCTACACAAATGGGGAGTATACCCCCCACACCCTCCCTAACTAAATATTCCAACTCTGAGGTTGTACTACAGTGGGGGGAAAGGCAAATTCCAGATGGTGGCCAACCATATGTTTGCCCTGGGAAACTTCACTGAAAACTTAGTTTGATGATCAGTGTGTTTGCTGAATAGGTGTTCGACAAAGAAGCATTCACTTATTTGTTATTCGATCATGTGATATAGACCAAATTATACATGCATGAAATTACAGATGCCTAGCTATTAATCATTTGCATAATTCACTACCAATTACCAACAAATTTCCTTAAGAGAATATACAAAAAAACACACTGCATATATTTTGAGCTTTCTGTTGGAAAATAAAATTAAAAAAAAAAAAGAGTCAAACAAGTTAAATAAAAATGCTTAAATTGATAATTATTCACAGTTTTAGATTGGAATACCCTAAAATATTCCCATTTACTGTACTCTAAATCTTTTATTTTCTTAACAATTTCAGTTTCATTTTTTGAACTGAAAATTAATCAGATAATCTATCATCACCTTAATAAGAGTATGGCATTTAATGGCCTTACTAACTATCTGCCTAGGTAAAAGTAGCATTCAAAAATATATACCTGGAATTCATTAATACCTACACTATTCTGAGTGAAGAGAGAACAAAAGCATAACTCACACCCTCTTCCTCCTAATTTCAGTTTTTCTACTGATTTTCTTGCAGCTTTAAATATCAGGGGGGATTCATAAAGGTTACCACAAAGAGTATACCACATGTGCACTTAGTGTAATCTTTCTGAATGACTAGAAAGCAGACAAAATGTGGTAGGGATGCTCTTCAATACAGATTGTGTACACTTAGTGTACACTTAGTACAGTCATTAATGAATCTGGATATCACATTAATTATATTCAGCTTATAGCTCATCTCGCTTATAGGTTCACAGGCTCATAGATGTTTACTAGGGTAATGACTGCAAGGGCCTTTTTAAGCCTAGTCATGCCTCCCAAATCTCTGACAAGTCCTGATACCCTTGATAAGTGTAAGCACGGGCCTGGGAGATGAACAATTTACAGGTTGCCTGTGTCCATTAGAGACACAGGTGCCAAACCAGGGATAAATTTCTGTTTTCTCATCCAATTGTCCAAGTTGCACTTGGATTGGGTTAGGGAGGAACTCTGCTTGACATGGATGGGGAGCCTGTTTCATAGACAGGCTAGTCTCTGGGATACATACCTATCTCTACAGCAGGTCCTATTTATATCACAGGCAAGGTTTAAGTCTTTAGAAAGGGTAGTTATGGTGCTGTTTGTTTTGAGGATATGCAGGAGGCTCATCACAGTGGGGTCTGACAATGCCCTGTATGCCAGGCATAGATCTTCCCTCAAAAGCCTGTATGAGACAGAATACAGGGATAGAGCCTTGAGACGGTCTGCATAGGACATTTTACTTACACCCTGTATTCTTTTAGTGAGGGACCTCTGTGGCCATTCCAATTGTCGGATATGCCTGGTTAGGTACATACCAAAGGGGGCACTGTACTCAATGACAGGACTGATGAATGCTTAATACAGTGGAACAATGACTTCCTTGGACTTAGATGCCATACCTTTGTTTATAAGTTATGCAACATAGAAAGATTTCCTCACCAGTGTAGACAAGTGATGACCAAAGGCTAGATTACTACCTATGTTTGTCCCTAAGGCCCTGACTACTGGGTCAACTCTAAGGGTGTCTTGTCAATATGATAGTTACCAAGGATGGATGACTTCTCAAAGGATACTATTATGCATTTCTTGGCATTTAGTTTTAGTCCATGACTCTGACACTAGTTGTATGTCTGTGTCAGCCCCTCCTCGAGAACATTTGTGTCAGTGTCAGATTCAATGTCATCTCCTAATTTGCAATCATCTGCAAATTTAGTAAGCCAGAGACCACTAACATTGGCCTTGACGTCTGAGAAGTAAATGCCAGAAAGGAGCAGTCCAAGCACTGATCCCTGAGGGACTCCACTTGTGACTTGTCTCTGTGTAGAGGTGGACTCCCCAGTTCTAACTTCCTGGATCCTGTGAACCAGTTGGCTATCCACCGGGTGACATACAGGTTTGTACCTAACCTCTTACAACAGAGTTGGGTATGTATCAAATGCCTTGGCCAGGTCAGGGTAGGCAGCATGAATGATTTTGCCCTCATCCATTGCTTTGGTGACCTTCTCAAAGAAGTCTACCAGGTTGAGTAGGCACGATCTGCCCTTGACGAAACCAAACTGGGTTGGGTCCAGTGTCTGGAGGTTTACTATATCTCTATTGATTATCTTCATGATAATTCTTTCCATGGCTTTGCACTATTAAGTTGTTAACAATGATTAGCAGTGATGAATAAGCAGTTTAAGCAAACAGCAAATCTACCAAATCCATTAAATTAAACATCAAGGAACTGAGTCTCACAAGCAACATTGCTTTACAATAATATAGTAATAGTTACTTTTGGTTCAATGTGCTAATGCTAAAATATCACTATTTCTTTTCTGATAATGAACCAATGAGGAGTTAAGTGCTAAAATAGTTTGTGATGATACAGGATAAAGAATTTTTTGCAGTAAGATCATTTAAACAACATTTAGCTTCATGAGAAAACTTTTTGCCATTCCAACTTTCCAAGTAGTTAACAGTCTTTTTCATTAAAGGATAGATGTAATTGGTTTTGAGTAACAGCATTATTAACAAAATAAATTGACACCTTAATATTTTATGGTCTTTGTTTTAGCAGTTCATGTTAACAAATAAAGACCTTTCTTTTATAAATGAGAATTCAGTAATAAAGCATATGATTTTAAAATATTAATATAAGGTTTAGAAAGTATGCTAAATCCAATAGTTGATCAAAAAGGGTTGAAACCAAGTGGTGTTTTGAACATGAATTGAAACAAAAATACCATCTGCATAAAATAGACAAGGAAATATTAATTGAGAATGTCATAGTGTTCATAAATAAAAATATCTGATGACAATACTTGGAAAGGGTTACACTGATAAAATTAAATATTTGCAAAAATGCAGCATCCTTATCTAGATATCAAACTTCAATACATATTTTGCAAAGTAAAAGTACTAACTCACAGTAGCCCATAAATATTCTCATACAATATGTTAAACAGCTGCTTATGAATATGATACTGTGGCCACCCTATCCTGTACATCTCTGCCAAAGGATTTTTCCTTTGTGGACACTCTTCACAAAAATGAAGGCATGCCAAAGGAAATTAAAAGAATACTCAAAGGCCTAGGTCAGGTATAGAACTTTCTCATTGCCTTCCTGAATTGATGTTACTTGCTGTTACCCGAGTCATAGATGTCCCAGAGTCTATGTTCACCCTTCATCTATGGAGCAAGTTTCCCACCCACCCCCAAATCCCAGTAAAGGGAATCCATAACTTCCTTTACAAGAGACTCTTGCTGATCTATCTGAGGTACTCAAATATTCTATCAAGGGCCCTTTTTCAGCTCCATCCATTCAAGAATCTTAGTCCCAATGTCAATGAGAGAATTGACACATTTGAGAAAATGGTATACAATTCTGCCACCCTGTCCTTCAGAGCTTTGAAATGCCAAACCACATGCTTATCTTTCAGTAATCCCTACTGAAGAAGAAGAGAAGGGCTAAAGCAGAAGGAATACAAGATTCAGAGACTCCTTGATTAGGACTCAGCACCTTCAAGACCATTTAAAGATGGAGCTCCTTAATGCATCCTTGCATCTTCTCAATGCCTCTTGCTGAACGAGTTTACAACACCAGAAAAGAAGTGGAAAATTTAGTCTGTCAAGCAGTTTTTTTCAGGCCCAAGCTCTTAAATTTATCAGGAACTACCCAGCATAATCTTGGCCCCTATATCCTAAAGAAATCAAGAGCAAGTCACGTAAAATAAAAAGGGAACATAATGTCAAAGAAATCCAAAGTAGAAGCATGAGGGCCATGATTTCCTGAGGGAATAGTCATGAGCCAGCAAGGTACTCCCTCTCTCCCAATCCCTATGCATAGCCAGCTCTCCTCTCTCTCTCTCTCTCTCTCTTCCTCTCAGACATCCTCCTACTCCTGTCTCATTGACTGTCAGAAGTAGTTTAGCATTACAAAAAAAAATAAATAAAAAAAAATGAAAAACTTGGAAAACATCACATTGGACAATTGGGTCCTGAACATCCTTCACCAAGGTTACATGTTGCAGTTCAACAAAGTCTCAAAATACAGAGAACCGGAAGACCAGTCAGATCTTATGCCTACTCTTTTATGAGAAAAGTTGCAGTTAAGGGCCTTTATAGAAAGTTCTGTCTAGGTAGGAAGGCATGGGGTTCTATCCCAGTCTATCACTGATGGAAAGAAAAGGAGGCCTGTGGAGATTCATTCTAGACCTATCCTATTTTTTTTCTGAAAGCTATTTTCTGTTTTTCTTTTTCTCCAAAGTTTAAAATGGATACTCTCCAAAGCTTTTTTTATCCTTGCTACCAGCTTAGGTGCTAATGGTCACCTTAGACGTAAAAATTACATGCCTTCATAGTTCCATAGCTAAGTTTTTCAGAAAGGTTAATATCTCCATTTTAATATCTTGCCCATTGTTTTTTCTGCTGCACCCACAGTCTTTGACTGGCTCCATTAATTGGCTTTTCAGGATAAGGGGCATCCATATCCACTCTTATCTGCATAACTATCTCATCCAAGCAGAAAATATGTAAGACTCTGTACTTCATCCTGAACTGACTCATGAACCTGGGCCTTACCATCATCCTTATGAAATCACATGTGACCGCTTCAGAGAACTTGGTCTTCCCAGGAGTAGACCTAGAAATGAAACTCCACACACTCTACCTTCCAAAGGACATGGTCTCTTATCTGATCCTTTACTTTCAAAAGGATCTTTGCAGAATCAATATAATCAAGAAAATTCCACAAAGTGTTGAGTTACATGGCCTCTTGCATGCTGATGGTGCCATTAGCCAGGCTACACAGAAGGAAATTCCAGTGATATTTCAGAAATAAGTGGTGTCAGCACACCCAAACTAAAATGACCAACATATATGTCCTCCCTTGTATCAGAAAGGCATGGAGGATAGCTCAGCTACAAGTCAGTGAGGGACTTTGCCTTTCAGAAAATCCCAACCTATTATAATCTCAATACAGACTCCTTGGATGTAGCTTGGGGAGCACATGCTGATACCTAATAACTGAAAGAAGCAAACACATACAATAAAGTAGGTTTCAATGAAAGACTTACAGTTCAGAAAGATTGTGTTTTTTTGCAGGTTTTACCCTCTCCCCCTGCAGCTCCCATTCCCCTATACTTAACTATACTAACTCTGTGATTGTACAGCCACACAGAAGGGGAAAAGATTACCCACATGTAACATCTGTACTGTTGCCAGCTGCAGAACTATGATTTCTAAAAAAAGTGAAGTAGAACTGCAGGCACAACACAAATACATAACATGCAAAACTCTACTAACCCCAGTAAATATATGTAACTTATAAATCAGCCAATAGTTTCCATTAATAAATAAATCAGCATGTAAGTAAGCCACTGAAACTGTATTCAGTTTATTTACAGCTACAGAACCACTGTTGACCAAACTGACATCTATGAACGAACTATGTTCCACCTGAGAATTATTAGTTCCCTGCTGTGAATCCCTTCCATAGCTCAATGCTAATCACAATATACAGTTTACAGAAATCTTAGTTGTCAGAAATTAGAACCATCTCTAAAATTAATTACATTACCTGATTAACCCCCCCCCCAGGCATCCCACTCTTTATGTGGGCTTTTCCATTACTATTCAGTGTTAATGACATTCTCTCTTGTTCTACCTTGGTAGAGATTTAATACTACACAACGTGAATGACCATTCCACTAATGCTGATGCCTTATTATATAAAGATTCTTAATGGCAAAAGTCTAGGGTGGCTAGTATGATATAAAGCACTCATTGTTTAAATTGACCAGACCCCTACTAGCTACCTCAGCCTTTGCCACATATACTATCAGGGTGTCAATGTGGACCTGTCATAATCTGCCATAATTATCATCAGTTTTAAAACATAACTGTACCAAATGCTAATGTATTAAACTGAATGCATTTCTGTTTATCAGACTAAGTTTGTCATTCCTCCTTCTGATTTTGTGAGGTTCTGTAACAGGTTCGTGTTTTGGTACCTACATATTTTAGGTCCCCTTCACAAGACTGAAGATCCAGAAAGTCAAATTTCATATGGTCGAGACCATATGATTGACTTTCCAAAATGCTGAAACTTTTGTATGGAGATTGTGGCACAATCAGGATCAAGGAATTTTCCCTTTTCCCTCCTGAAGTGTCATCCAGGAGTAGAAGTTTGCTGTTTTGTCTTGTTCAATGTTTTGGGGTCTTTGTTCGCCCCACCATCACCTCACTCACATTATTATTGGCTCTGCCCAAAAATCTTGAGAAAACATTCACAGGATTTTTTTTCTAATTTCATTTATTTTACCAAAACAGAGTGCTTGTGCTGCCTCTAACTGACAGAAAATCTACATTAGCAAGCAAAGCATTGTTTGTAAGGATGACATGTAAATATATTTCTGGGTCCAGTGATCATAATCAATGAACTGTTCATTGCTTCTGGCATTTACCTTAATGCATTCATGTGCAAATATCACTGAAAAAGAGGCATTAAATTATTTATGTATGTGTCTCTTCCAAGCACTCGTATGGCAATTTTTCTCCCTTTCTTTCAAATGAAAGCACTGACCGCACTTTACCATTTCTTACTACATAAGCTTCGGCTTAGAACTTCATCTAACTACACAAACTGAAACAGAAAATAGGAACAGAAGTGCATCTCCTAACTGATGCTGGTACAAAGAATGTTAAACATTTTTCTACTAGCAAGTGGGTGGTACTTTTGAATAACTTCTGTTTGCATTCTTTAAAAAGTTCTCCGTTTCTTTTTTATTTTTTTGTCTCTAGAGGGATATGGAAGTAATCAGTATTTTCAATTTAGTAACATAAAGCAAAGAAGTTTTATTGCCTATTAGGAAGTGTTGTATTTTCTACCACCATAACCTGATAAAATATCACAACATGCATTTTCCATTAACAGAGTGCTGTGTAATAGAAGGGATGCAAGCATCACAGTTTAATAAATCCCCCAAATGACAAAATCTAATGGTTCTAGAAGTAAAATATAAACCTAAGTGCAAAAAGACTGTTAATAATAAAAAGATAGAAGGAATTTTACTGCAATAAGTGACTTTACATGAAAGGATAAGTGATAAATAAAATATACGTGAGTAGTCATTTATGGTTTGCTGTCGCTAATTGATTTGGGGTTATTAGCAGGCTATAATTTTGCTCTAATCGTACTCTTCTGTGCTCTGATTTTTATAACTGCAAATTAAAGGACATTTATTTACAAAAAAACTGTATGCCAGCTTCTTATTAGAACTGTCTATTTAACTTAAGAGGTTCAAACAAGTATTGCAGGTAATGTTTTACTCCAGTATTCTTCCTCCTAATAGAGTCAGGCATAAAACTTTTACATTGTTATTTACATTCAGTCACTGGAACATGGAATCAGGAAGATGCTGAAAATATGGGAAATAAGACTGCATGATACAATAATCATTTCCAACAATGGGATTACTTTCTTATGTGCAACAAGATTTCTTTGAATTGGTTACTTGCAGTTATATTTCTTAGTCTAGAATGAGTAGCACAAATACTTGATTTAGGAAAACAATGAGACTATATCAATTTTCTAAATGGGTGGAAATCAAATAAGTGCCATTCAATTTGTTTTTATTTCTTACTTGTCATTAGCATGAATTGGTGGAACCTTCCTTCAAGCTAGTTACCACTTTTGAATTACAAATACTAAACTAAGATATAACCAGTGGAATAACTAACATATCATTGTTTAGTTATTTACATATTCCTAGCCTTTGCAATGTCCCTTTATATTAATGCATTTCTCCAAGAAACAAGGGCAGTTTTTGAGGAAAGAGAATATCAGACATGATCTAATTTCAAAGTTAGTCAGTGTGTCACTTTGGATATGTCCATATCCTTTCAGTAGATACTTTACTACTAGCTCACCTCCAAAAAAAAATCATATTCCATGGATAAATGAAGCACGCACTCGAGAGACTTGAACCTCAGCACTGAAATAAATAGGACATGCTGGAGGGACAGATTCATAACCCAGAGGCTCCTTTCACTCTGGAATAAAATCCCAGTCCAGGTTAGGCAGAGTCCCTCATTGACTCTCTTGAAGAGGAATCTTGATGAGTGGATGGGAGATCGTAGGTTTACCTCGGGTATCACTTCTGTGTCACTGTTAGACAGAGGCACAGTATACTAACCTCGAAAAAGGGTATAGCAAAATAAATTTAAAATGGGTGGCGAAAGCCAAACACATTCTGGCTAGGCTTATAAATGCCCTAGGGCAGATAGCCTAGTATGAACCTATGAACCTATGAACCTAATAAAGTCAACCGTAGAAATGGCTTCATGCAGCTGTCATGTTACGTTTTTAATGTGACATCTCTCTCATTCAATCTATTTTTATATATCAATCTCTCTCTCTCTCTACATATATATATATATATATATATATATATATATATATATATATATATATGAAGAGAGAGAGAGCAAGAGAGATATTTATGTGTGTATATCTTTCTATATTTACAGTGGATATTAAAAGTGTATACACCCCTGCTAAAATGCCAGTTTTTTGTTATATAAAAATGAGACCACAATAAATCATTTCAAAACTTTTCACACCTTTAATTTGACCTATAACCTGTACAAATCAATTGAAAAACAAACAAATCTGTTATGAGAAAAATAAAAAAAATAAAAAATGTACAATAAGCTGGTTGCATAAGTGTGCACACACTTAAACTATTACTTTGTTGAAGCACCTTTTGATTTAATTACAGCATTCAGTCTTCTTGGGTACACACCTGCCATCAATTAAGAGACTCTGATTAACCCCAAATAAAGTTCAGCTGTCCTAGTAAGATTTTCCTGACATTTACTCAGTTGCCTGCTATAGCAAAAGCCATGGTTTGCAGAGAGCTTACAAAGCATCAAAGGGATCTCATTGTTGAAAGGTATCAGTAAGGAGAAGGGTACAAAAACAATTCCACAGCATTGGATATACCATGGAACACAGTGAAGACAGTCATCAAAAAGTGGAGAAAATATGGGACAACAGTGACGTTGCAAAGAACTGGACGTCCCTCCAAATTGATGAAAATACAAGACAAAAACTGGTCAGGGAGGCTGCCAAGAGATCTACAGCAAGACTGAAGGAGCTACAGGAATTTCTGGCAAGTACTGGCTGTGTACTAATGTGACAACATTCTCCCATATTCCCCATATGTCAAGATTATGTGGTAGTGTTGCAAGATGGAAGCCTTTTCTTACACAGAAAAACATCCAAGCCTGGCTTAAATTTGCAAAACAATGCATCAAGTTTCCCAAAAGCATGTGGGAAAATGTGTTATGGTCTGATGAGACCAAGGTTGAACTTTTTGGCCACAATTCCAAAAAGTACGTTTGGCGCAAAAACAACACTTTGCTTCACCAAAAGAACACCATCCTCACGGTGAAGCATGGTGGTGGCAGTATCATTCTGGGGTTGATTTTCTTCAGCTGGAACTGGGGTTTTAGTTAATGTGGAGTGAATTATGAACATACCAGTCACTTCTGGCCCAAAACCTTCAGGCATCTGCTAGAAAGCTGAAGATGAAGAGGAATTTCATCTTTCAGCACGACAATTACACCCAAACATACATCCAAATCAACAAATGAATGGCTTCACCAGAAGAAAATTAAAGTTTTGGAATGGCCCAGCCAAAGCTCAGACCTAAATCCAATAGAAAATCTGTGGGGTGACCTGAAGAGGGCAGTGCACAAGAGATGCCCTCGCAGTCAGTCAGAGTTGGTGCGCTTTTGCAAGGAACAGTGGGAAAATATTGCCAAGCCAAGATGTGCCATGCTGATAGACTCCTACCCAAGAAGACTGAATGCTGCAATTAAATCAAAAGGTGTTATAACAAAGTATTAGTTTAAAGGTGTGCACACTTATCTTCTTCTTCTTCTTTCAGCTGCTCCCATTAGGAGTCACAACAGCGGATCATCTGTTTCCATTGCTTCCTGTCCTCTGCATCTTGCTCTGTCACACCAAACACCTGCATGTCCTCTCTCACCACATCCATAAACCTTATCTTAGGCCTTCCTCTTTTCCTGTTACCTAGCAGCTTCATCCTTAGCATCTCTTTCCCAATATACTCTGCATCCCTCTTCAGCACATGTCCAAACCAACGTAATCTTGCCTTTCTGGCTTGTCTCCAAACCTTCCAACCTGGGCTGACCCTGCAATATACTTGTTCCTAATCTTGTCCACCCTTGTCACACCCAGTGCAAATCTTAACATCTTCATCTCTGCCACATCCAGCTCTGACTCCTGCCTTTTTGTCAATGCCACTGTCTCCAACCCATATAACATAGCTGGTCTCATTACCCTCTTGTAGACCTTCCCTTTCACTCTT